>NC_052157.1:12089874-12457374 GCF_902713615.1 Scyliorhinus canicula | reverse complement strand
GCAGAGGGCGTAAAAGTGTTGCAGATGGAGTTTCTCGTGCAGCTGCAAGATTCGCTACAGGTGAGACACCTCTGGGGGGGATGGAAGCTTGAACCACAAACTCAGCCTGAGAGCTGGCTCCACAGTAAACGCCGCCTTTGATGTTTGAAGTGTTGAAGTTGTTGCTCAGGAAGAACCCGACTGCGATGAAACCTGAAATTGTAGAAATAGCATTCAAACCGAAAACACGAGCAGAATGGCGGCGCAGTGGTTAGCATTGCTGCCTCACGGCGCTGAGGTCCCAGGTACAATCCCGGCTCTGGGTCACTGACTATGTGGAGTTTGCACGTAATAATGATAATAATCGCTAATTGTCACAAGTAGGCTTCAATGAAGTTGCTGTGAAACTCCCCTAGTCGCCACATTCTGGCGCCTGTTCGGGGAGGCCGGTACGGGAATTGAACCTGAGCTGCTGGCATTGTTCTGCATTACAGGCCAGCTGTTTAGCCCACTGTGTTAAACCAAACCCTACGCATTCTCCCCATGTTTGCATGGATTTCACCCCCACAACCCAAAGATGTGCAGGGTAGGTGGATTGGCCATGTTAAATTGCCCCTTAATTGGAAAAAAAGAATTGGGTACTCTAAATTTATATTTTAAGAAAGTTAAGCAGACAAAAACTGTGTCCACTACTCCAGGTGGGGTTTCACCCAGGCTCCATAGAATTGTAGCCAGACATGTTTACTTTGGTGCTCAGGTCTCCTTTGGATGAAGGCCAACATACCATTTGCCTTCCTCATTGCTTGCTGTACCTGTATGGTAGCTTTTGTGACACATGGACTAGGCTACCAGCTCCCTTTGCACATCAGCACCTCCCAATCCCTCTCCAGTTAAGAAATATTTTGCCTTTCTGTTTTTTTTCTCAACCAAGGTGAAAAACTCCACACTTGCGTTGCATTCCCTCTGACCTGACCTTGCCCACTCACTTAGCCAATCCCTTTGCAGCTTCCTTGAGTCAGCCTCAGAAATTGCACTCCCATCTAGTTTTGCGTGAGCACTCGACCAATTGCCGAGACCAGGACGAGGAATAAGAGGATGTTGTATGAGGCATAATTTTAGAAATAAGATGAGCACTAGGCACACAATGGGGGCGGGGAGGGGGGGGCAGGGGGTGGGGTGGCATTTCGATAGCTTTTTTTAATAAAAGCTAACTGAATTTAAAATGGGACAGTGTGGTGGTATGGATATGAGCACTGCCATTGGTGCAGAGCACTGGCTTCCCATTGACTCTGGCTGGTCATGTGCCTCTCGTCCGATTGGTTGGGACTAGTCATGTGACTGCTCTCCAATTGGTCGAGAGGCAAGTTGGCCCCGCCTCCGAGGCGGGGTATAAGTACCCAGAGTTCCCGGCGGTCGGTTATTCTGTGTAGTCGACCACCGGGCTAACAACTAGCTGATTAAAGCCACAGTTCGGATCCTAAATGTGTCTTGAGTCGAATTGATGGTACATCAGACAGATTAGTAGTTTCACAGTTCACAAAGATGAATAATTGAACACCTGATTGAGATCAAATACTTGAAGAAAGTTCAATTAGCATTCTCCCAGCAGCAGAGGTGCAGAACGTGTTCATTCGTAGGCTGTGAAAGTTAGATCAATGGGCGAATGTGATTTGGTCGACAAATGGCCTTTTTATGTTGACTTTTCTTCGATATATCCTTCCCTGTTTCACATCTGCAAGCCTTTGAGTTCTGTTCGTAGAGTTACATCTCTCAACAGTATCTCGGAGAACAATAGATCACCTGTATTGTATATTTCTGACTGTGTTAAGGTATTCGCTATACATGAAGTGTCTGATTATTTTACCCCCATTTTGTCCTCCATCATCAACCTTGATTGTCTTGAGATTTCCCAGCTACAATCTGAACTGTGCCTGTCTTCGTTTGAGTTGCCCCCCCCCCCTTCGTGGTCAGATGCTTACTGAACTTAACTTCCCATCTCAAAGCAGCTCATGTACAATGAATGACTTCAAAATGCAATTATTGTGTGGGCAAATATGCCAACAGGTTTGGTGCAAGACAAGGTTTTACAAAGAGCAGTGAAATGCTTGATCAGTCAATCGGGTACAACAAAGACAATCTAGTTAATGAGTGGCCATGCCAAAGGCATTTTGACTAACTGGAAGTCTATTTAATATGTGGCTTGGGTTACTGGAGGAGTTACTGGATCATTAACTCATTTTGTAGTCCTCTTGCCTTGCAGTCAGAAGGTTGTGGGTGCAAGTCCCACTCCAGAGACTGAAACTTTAGACTGACAATGCAGTGCAATAGTGAGGGAGTGCTGGACTGTCGAAGGTGCCGGCTTTCAGTGCGAAATGTTGAACTGAGGCCTTGTCTGTCCCCTCGGATGGATGGCACAAATCCCAGGTGGTGTTTTGATGAACAGCAGCGGAATTCTTCCCAGTGCCCTGGCCAATTGCTAGCGAGCCTCACTCAAAACAGATTATCTGACCATCATCATGTTGCTGTTTGTGGGAGCCCGGTTTCTAGTTATGTCCAAATTGCTCATTGTGTGGCTCAAAGTGCTCTTTTGGGATGATTCGCTAAAGGTTCTCTATCAATGCAGGTTGTTGTTGTCTGGCAAAGCAGCCAACGAGTTGACCAATTGCTACACAGAAGGATATTCATCGTCACTTTCTCATATAATAAATGCAACCTTGTCAGTGCTACACACTTTTTGTGAGGAACGGATAGATTTTCTTAAACTATAATTACTATATCAGCATTATGTGATGCAGTGGTTTAGTCAGGGATCCCTTGGGTATGAAGTGGCAGTTCTCTGTAAAGGTGTGTAATGGACACAGCTGCAAGCTAAAGCTGCCTCTGGTCTGCCCTCAACCCCCACACCCCTTCTCTCCCCACAACCCTAGTCATTGTGCTACTTCTGCATTAGCCATCATTCAGGTCTTTGAGTAAGACGGGCAACTTCCGTGTTGTGCCATTGGCCTGTGCTGACCAGGGTCTGGGTTGAGGTTGCTCAACCTCATTCAATTACAAAGAAACTCCTTATGCTCGCCCAGTACTGTATGTGGAAGAGTCAATTCAGCCCCATGTAATAGGATAAGATTCAAGTTTACTGCTACATTCCAGAGGTGATCTACAGGTGAAAAGGACATTATGGTAATCTGAGGAGTTGCCCATTTTCCTATTAGGCGCATCCCCCTGTATTGCCTTACTGGCCAACAGTAAATTCTACTCCAGGATCATAATTTCCATATCTGCTGCCACTTTCAAATGGTTGGGGGTGGGCGGGTGGAAGAATAGAGATACTGCATGAGACCTACTGTGCCACAACACCTAATAAAAAAACTATTCAGCACTAATTGATGTTGATTTTTTTCAGTCAGTTTTAACAAAATTTGTGACAAAATATTTTGGCTAAAAGATTGGACCTGCATTGCAACGTCAGTTTGGACCTACATCTCTGCAATCACCATGCTCTGCCCACCAATGGTCCACAGTGGCTCTGGTTGTCATTAAGTTGACTTGCTGAATTGACTTTTCCAAATCTACAGATTTATGGGCAGTGCATATCCATATCCTCAACATCTGTAGTAGATCAGCGTATGTAGGCTTCACATGACATTGCACTACAAATAAAAAGAAAAATCCCTGACTGCGTTCAAATTCTTGCCAAAACCAAATGATGTGCTTGAACGTGTTGATGCATTGCTGGCCAACATCAACAAAAGGGGTAGAGTGACCTGGATGTAAATGATGGCAAAGTCTAGTAGAAACCAGGCAATTGTTCTGGACATTTTCTTAATAAGAATGGGGGGGGGTGGGATTCTGTGATCCTGAGGCTAAGTTTTGACGCTGTCGTGTTTCTCGACGGCTTCAACACGGCCTCAGGATCAACAATTCTGGTTCCAGTTGCTGATACTGGCGTGAACTGGGCGCCGCGGGGTCCGCGCATGCGCAGTGGCACCGGCGCCAATGCGCGCATGCGCAGTGGCTTACTTCAACGCACCAGCCCCAACGCAACATAGCGCAGGACTACAGGGGCCTGCGCGGAAGAAAGGAGGCCACCGGCCAGAGAGGCCAGCTCGCTAATCGCAGCCAGGCCACATCGGAGGCCCCTGACCCTTCCACACCGAGGTCCCGCCGGGTGGGAGCAGGTGTGGCCGGCGCCGGCGGGACTCGCCGTTTTTATGACGGCCGCTCGGCCCAAACCCAGGGCCGAGAATTGGTGGGCGGTCCCATAGAGCAGCCCCCGACCAGCGCTGCGTCAACAAAGGGCGCCGATTTTCCGCTCTGCAGAGAATCGGGGGACGGTGTGGCGTTATTCGCGCCAGTCGCGTGGATTCTCCTGCCCGGCCCCAGGCTGAGAGAATCCCGCCCAGAGTATCTGCTCCGAAGGAACACTGGACCGGACACTAATTCGTTTCCAGATGTTTTTGCTCTTTGCACCGGGTGTTCCCATAAAGCTAAGTTTCAGGAGTAAGCAGATTACTTTGAATTGTCATTAAGGTTGCAGTTAATGATAAACTTCGGAGAGTTTTAAAGCAACACTCAAAATAAAATTGAAAGACGGCCTCAAGAAAAGAGGGAAGGAAATTTGCAGTGAGAGAGAGGGGTGTGGTTTGACTTCACAATGTGTAATATTGTTTTAGAATGGTGTGTGCCAGATCCATAAAACTAAGAGGAGCAGGAATATTGTTCGAGAAATGCAAGAAAAGTGAGTCAGCTGGCTTTCGGACATTAAATTTCTGCAAAATTTCCAAGGAGGTGAATAATCAGTGAATCCAAAGCTGCTTTTGTTGATGCTCAGTAAGCAACACCAGTTAAAGCCCAACAGGTTTGTTTTGAATCACTAGCTTTCGGAGCACTGCTCCTTCCTCAGGTGAATGAAGAAGCTAGTGATTTGAAACAAACCTATTGGACTTTAACCTGGTGTTGTCAGACTTCTTACTGTGCTCACCCCAGTTCAACACCGGCATCGCCACATCATGGCTTTGTTGATGCTTGTTGAGGAAGGCATGGTGACCAGAAATATACTCTTGCTCCTCTTTGAATAATGTTCCGAGGTGCTTTTATGTCCATTTGATCAGGCTGGCAAGCTCTCTTCAGATGGAAGATGTTGCCTGTTGACATTGCGGCACATCCTCAGTACTGAGAATCAGCCTAGGTTTGGTGATCGAGGCCCGCAGTTAGACTTCTGTTTAAAATTCAGAATTAAAGTATTGCTGGCAAGACCAGCATTTATTGACCATCCCTGCTTGGCCTTGAGAAAGTGATGATGAACTGCAGATCACATTGGGAGAGTACCCTAATGCAGTTAGATTGGGAGTTCCAGGATTTTGACCTAGTGACAATGATTGATTGATATTTATTGTCACATGTACCGATGTGCAGTGAAAAATATTTTTCTGCGGCCAAGGGACATAGTAGACAAAAGAATAATCGACAGAGTACATTGACAAATGGTACATCAACGAATAGTGATTGGCGACAGTGCGGAACAAGGGCCAGCATCGTGAACAGTGTTCTAACAGGGAACAGGTCAGTCCGAGGGGGAGTCGTTGAGGAGTCTTGTAGCCGTGGGTAAGAAGCTGTTCCTATGTCTGGATGCGCCGGTCTTCAGACTTTTCTACCTTCTGCCTGATGGAAGGCTCTGGAAGAAGGCAATCCCTGGGTGGGAGGGGTCTCTGATAATGCTGTCTGCCTTCCTGAGGCAGCGGGAGGTGTAGACAATCAATGTGGGGGTGGCAAGCTTGTGTGATGCGTTGGGCTGAGTTCACCACACTCTGCAGTTTCATGCGATCTTGGGCCGAGCAAATGCCATACCAAGCTGTGAGGCAGCCGGATAGGATGCTCTCTATGGCACATCTGTAGATAAAAGCAAATTACTGCGGATGCTGGAATCTGAAACCAAAGAGAAAATGCTGGAAAATCTCAGCAGGTCTGGCAGCATCTGCAGGGAGAGAAAAGAGCTAACATTTCAAGTCCAGATGACCCTTTGCCAAATCTAGAAGTTTGTGTGAGTTGATGTTAACATGCCGAATTTCTTTAGCTTCCGTAGGAAGTAGAGACGTTGGTGGGCTTTCTTTACTGTTGCACCAACGTGAGTGGACCAGGACATGCTGTTGGTGATGGTGACCTCCAGGAACTTAAAGCTGTCAACCATCTCCACTTCTCCACTTATAGGCATTTATGTAGGTGGGGTTTCGTGCTACGCTTCCTGAAGTTGATGATATTCCTTGGTCTTTCCAACATTATCCAATTCCGAATGATGCGTGAATTGGAAGGAGACCTGGAACTTGACATCCAAACTTCTGACTCGAGCTGAAATGCTACCACAGAGCCAAGCTGATTTGCCGATCTTCTAATCCTTGCCTGGTCTCTTGTCCCTTGGCTGGAAGATCATTGCAAGAGGCACTGGCTGGTGAGGGCACCAGGGATGGTGTGGCACATCTGGTTGAAAATGAATGTTTCAGTTCCACCTTCTCAAGGGCACTTAGGGGTGGGCAATGAAATCTGGCCTTGCCAATGAAGCCCACATCCCCATGAATGAATAATAAAAATATTGATAAAGATTTTTACCCGTGTTTCAATTTAAATTTACTTTCCATCATTCCCTGCTCTTTTGTCTTGGTGCATGTGCTATCCGTGATTTGAGTGGGTAGAAGGAACCCCATAGGAGATGTACTGAAGCAGCTAGTTGCTAATTCACCCCGGATGTTCTTTCTACACCCCATCGTCAGCGGAAGCAGCTGGTGTTTTTTAACGCACCTCCCACAGCCGCATTGAGGGGAGGAGACAGCTGCACACGATAGCAGCCGCCGGACCTGATCTTTTGTCTTAACTGCTGTGTGACTCCCCTCCTGTCGAAGCACCGACTTGGGCGGAATCACGTCAGTCATGCAAACGTTAATATCTCGAAATGTTTAACTGTTGCTCCTTCTGTTTTAGGCAAAAGCCTGACGCAGTTTTACCAGGAGATGTAACACCAATCGTATCCTCTGAAGACTACTCTGTGCGCTACCAAAGGCACTTGAACGTTTACATGTACACCATCAATAACCCCCAGGGAGCAGAACTCAACAGCATGGAACACAACATCAGTGAACTGCAGAGATACATCCAGTCACACAGATGTGAAATGGTAAGAAGCAATCAGTTTCCTGAAGCCGTTCCTGTCATTTTGTCTTTGAGAACTTACAAGTAATATCTTTAACAATGATACAAGATGTGTAACAAAATACTTGTGCAGCACAATTCATACAAGAATCATCATTCTGCTACTTTCATGTGGGTGTAACTCTGTTAAATCACCGCATTGATAATGCTATTAGTGTTTATTTTAAAACTAGTCATAGAAACATTGGAATCACTGTTCAAAGAAAGACCAAGATCCTCTATCTTATTTATCTTCTGCCATCTTGGTAGCAACATAATCCATTGGTGATGCAGCTGTTAACTAACCAGAGCAAACAATCTCACTCCTACACTGAAAAACCTCCTACAATTAGCTGCATCTTCATGTTAATTAGCAACAGACTATTAATATCAATTATTTACCACTGAATATTAATCACGCAACTCCTGTGAATAACAGTTCCATGAGTTCCAGCTTGTCTACCTTGTTACACAAAGCTACATGAACCTAGACAAAGGTTGCTGGCACATCACTGGGCGATGATCACAGTGCGGCCTCCCTTCAAAAGTCACGACCGTGCCCAAGAACGAAAGTCCTGGACAATTCACCACCCCTACACCTCTCTTTTCCCCTCCTCTCCTTTATCTATTCCAAGGGCTGCTGAAGCAAATTGAGGAGGCCCTACTTAGTTTTGACTGGAAGGTAGCTGTGATCAAACCTGAAATACAGTGGCTTGTATTGGTTTGGCTCCACATTGCGTCGTATATTTATGAGCTAAACCATTGAGGTTAGAAAATCCATTTTTACAAATGTAATAGTTAATCTTACTGAGCTCTGTTTACCATTGACCCTGCTGTTTTCCTTAAAATGCCCTTGCTTTGGTCATGTTGACATGCTGATCAGGTATAATTACCAAGGGCCATGGATGGGTTTGCAGTTGCAATAAGCAGCAAAACAGATGGTGCTGTACTTAATGGGTTTCAGATGTCCAAGTGTAATCTATCTTTACAATTGGGATATTGCTTGATGTGTCTGGTCCTATGCTAATTATGTTGTGTGTTTCAGGATTGTGGTAATTACTCACAAATTATCAATATTATTATGAGTTTATAGACTGAAAAACTCATTGTTGAGAGCAACCAGATGTCCTTTGCTAACCAGAACAATTGTGTTTTTTTTTGATTGTCAGGTTAAACCGGTTTGAATTATGGACTAATGAATATCCTAGTGTAAAATTATATTTTGATTGTGCTACTGGGAGTGGGGAAACGTGACATTTTCAATGTAATTTAAGGCAATGAGAAATGTACAGCAGTAGTGTTATAGGTTTTGTTTCAACATTGGGTTATGTCTAGAGAGAGACATCTTGAAAGGTAGAGCCACTGGCCTGTGGAAATGGAGAATGCTTCCAGGAGGCCTGGCAATGGGAATAATTTGGGGGTAATGAATTAATGCTGTATTCGCAATGCAACTGTTTGAAGCACTTTCTGTTCCTTGCATTGAAGTTGCAAACTAGATCTGGAGTCCGGGGGAGGGAGGGGGGGGGGAGCTTAATATCAGAGCAAGGAGAATTGAAACTCCCTGGAGTCTGATCTCTAGCTTTAGATTATAATTTTAGCATTGGTGTGAAGCAAAGCGAAAGAATTGCTTTGTGCCGATGCACCCCGTGTAATATAAAAACAGCCCAAGGGTGTCCCAAGGGAAACATGCTGACTAAAGTGAGATTGCTGGTGCCAATGTGAAAAATAAGCACGGTCAAAAGACTTAGTATATTAGTATATCTGAGCGTAGCAATGCCTTTATTGATATAGTACAGCTATTGATTGCTTTCTCCCTTCTTATTTTGAAATAGGATGCACTTTCCATACCATCCCATCTGCCGCAGCCTGAACTACCACAACCTGTTGAAGGTGTTGGAAATGTAAGAGCTGCAGAAGGTGAAGAGGGTTGTGAATCGAATAGCACCTGCATCATTGCACAAACGCCAGCTGAAATACCCGCCGAGCAGTCAGCATGCCTGAAATCCATGCCGCAGGAGAATATGCCAGTTGACGAAGAGTTGACTGATTGGTGTCCTGAGGCAAGGGATACCAAGGGTCAAGAAAATATCACTGAAAACCATATTACTGAGCAAACGTTAGAGGATGGAGCAGCCAGCTACGAAGCTATGAGCACGCACCCAGAACTTGAGGGACAACAGGAGGAGTCTAGGTTGATGGTGGACTCTGGGAATACAGCGAGCAATGGTGCCCTTGCGCAGAATGCATCAGACGGGGAATGCAATAAAACCAGTCTGTCCTGTGACCAAGCCTGTGTGGAAACTACAACAACATCTGAAGAATTGCATTCCAGTAAAGAGTGTGCGCTCCAAGAAGATGATCCTTGTGGGGAAATGACGGATGGCGTGGTGTTGAATGTAAATAGCGTTAGTCCTGACGGTGAAACAGTAGACTTTGTGAAAAGTCTCAATGAAGCAAATGCGGAGCCTGCTCTGGTCGAGGAAAGTAAGTTTGAGGAAGCCAAACATCATGGTGAATTGGTGACCGATGAGCATGCCCTGAGTAATGACAGTGGGTCAGCAGAGGAATATGTCCAGGTGGCAGATTGTCCACTGAGCAATGGATGTCCTCCACTCTCTGAACAGACAGCAGATGTGCAGTTAGGCAATGATGAGCCTAGTGCCAATGCTGATAGCTCACACTTTGGCCCAATTAGCGAAGCTAATGTTGAAGTTGTCTCTGAGGTAAAACATGATCAAATGTTCCCAAATTCGCAAGACTTGATTGGCGATTCGAATAAGGAACATGAAGGGGTGACCCACAAAATGACTGAAGGAGCAGAGCCTGAACAAAATGTGGGAGTGCCCAAAATGCCTCATTCATTGAATGACGTTGAGGAATGTGAGCAGTCTCTTCCTACATCAGAAGGGCCACTTTCAAACGCCTTAGAAAGTGAACCCGAACAAAATGATGATCAATTGGAAATGGATTGTCTTTGTGATGATGAGTGGTCTAAACAGGTTGACGCTTTGTTAGAAACAGCTTTTGACTCCAGCTTGAGTGAGGATCACACAGTGCCAACAGAAATTCAATCGATTGCAGATTTAAAGAAAGGAGCTTCTCAGAGCGAGTGTGTTGAAGTTTCGTTGTCAACCGAGTGCAGCGAAGAAGAAGAGCCATCTTGGTTGCCGGTGGAACCGGAAAGTCCAACTATACATAACGAAGGCTATGGACCCCAAGGAGCCAAAAGGACATTGGAGTTCTTATTTAATTCTACTGATGCAGTTGTGTATTCCCAAAACCAGGAAGTCTTACTCAGTATAGTTGAGGAACCTGCTGATTATATGGCGAACAGTTCTTCAGATTCTGAGGAACATTCGCAACAAAATGGCAAGCCTTTGGTTGTAGATCAGGAAGATGCCTGGGCGAGCGAAAGGGAATGGATTTGGAAGTGAAGCGAAAGGCAAAAATGAAAACTTTTTCCTTCGAGGTGGAGAGATTAATACTCTTTCATTGGATACAAAAGCGATGCAGGGTCCTGCTGATCGGAAATTTAGCACCATGCTGGATGCAAATGGGAATGTGGAAGCAATTGCTTTGAAAGGTAAAGGCAGCTATGACAGTGTATGATCTTGTTAGATTTAAATGTCATATTGTTTGCATGGTTTGGTTTTACAGTACTGCTCTTTCTTCAGTGTGGAGAAACAATTAGCCCATTTCGGGACGGCTTGTGAATTAAGGAACTTCAGTACACTCAACGAAAGATGCAAAAAGTTCACTGGCTAAAATCGGCACTTCTTTGGTATGGTTAGACAGCATAGCGATATAGTACTGATGGGCCAGCATGGTCGTACATCCAGTTGTTACAAATGCAGCGTAGATGCAGTTGGATTAACTGAGGCCCTCGATAGTGAGTGAATGTTAATTTGCCCTCCCAGTTGCTAGTTTGTTTAGTTCCTGCATTGAGTCCATCGCCTACCTGTTCTTACTGTAGATGTTCCATGGTTAAAACATTGCCACCGGATCTCCAGTGTGATTTAATTATTAAAAAATCCTCTGTATAAAAGGATGGGAGTCAGCGATGGGTTGGGAGGGGAGGCTTGAGGGCTGAACGGGGTGGAGGAGTAGGTGATCGGGGTTGGGGGCATCAGGAGAGTAGTTGGGGGTAGACAAAGGGATTGGGGGTTTTTGGGAGGTTAGTTGGAGGGTTGGGGGCACCAGGTTGGTGGTGGGAGGGTGGGTGGTGGGCGCAAGGGCAGCGGCGGGGTGGGGTGATGGATGGGGGGAGGCGGGTCAGGAGCACAATTGAGGTTGGGGGATCGGGTCAGTCATATAGCTACCCAATATATGAACTGGTTTTAATCCTTCTACTTTGCTGGGTAACTCTTCCGCTAAGTGAATCAGAACCATCTGAAGTCTCGGATTTTAAATCTGAGATTCAGTGGGTTCCAGACACAGGGTGGTTTCCCATTGGAAGTCCAAACTACCCTGGAAATTCTGCTCACTGCATGGGGACATAATAGAATCATAGAATTTATGTGCAGAATCAGGCCACTCGGTCCATCGAGTCTGTACCGGCCCTTGGAAAGAGCACCCTACTTTTTAAAATAAATTTTGAGTTCCTAATCATTTTTTCCAATTAAGGGGCAATTTAGCGTGGCCAATCCACCTAACCCGCACATCTTTTGGGTTGTGAGGGCGAAACCCACGCAGACACGGAGAGAATGTGCAAACTCCACACGGACAGTGACCCAGGGCCGGGATTCGAACCCGGGTCCTCGGCGCCGTAAGCAGCAATTCTAACCACTGTGCCACCGTGCTGCCCCAAGAGCACCCTACTTAAGCCCACGTCTCCACCCTATCCCCGTAACCAGTAACCCCACCTAAGCTTTTTGGGCACTAAGGGCAATTTATCATGGCCAATCCACCTAACCTGCACATCTTTGGACTGTGGGAGGAAACCGGAGCACCCGGAGGAAACCCACGCACACACGGGGAGAACGTGAAGACTCCGCACAGACAGTGACTCCAGCCGAGAATCGAACCTGGGGCGCTGGAGCTGTGAAGCAACTGTGCTAACCTGTGCCACCGTGCATCCAAGGGGTCCTCCAATGCGTCTTCTGAGGTACCTCAAGGGTACGATCATCCGGAGACCAGAATATCTGGGCTAATACATCAGCTATTAAAATGCATATTCTGACGTACCTATTTCCTGACCTTCGCTTTGCTACAGTGAAAATTCATGAGCAATTACCAGCACCTCTTCACAGGAAGATGTGGAATATTGTTCTGGGTGTTGTCAGAGGCCTGGAAATGGGTTACTGCATGCCGAGACCAGCAAGAGCAAAATAGATGTTAAAAGTTGATAATTCATTGCTTCTTGAAGCAGCAGACACTTTTGCGAGGCTGCTGTCTGTTGATAAGACTCTGTCTCAGTCGGCAAGGTTGGGTGGGCCCCCAATATTATTTGGTGGGAACCTGGATGTTCAATACGTCGGCTGGAAATAAATAAACAATCATTTCAGTGATTGTTGTTCCTGCTTTTTTTTTTGTTTTGAAGGTATAAATAGTTTTGGGTCTGATTTAAGTGCATGTTTCTGCGGAAAATAACTGTAGTGCATGGGAGTGGGGGAGATGTAACTTGAACTAATATTTTATAATCTGGCAATAGAATTGTCTTTTAATGCCGAGGTGCTGTTGTGCAGTTACAGCAATGACGCCATCTGGCATCTCCCCAAGATCCTGTGTTTCCAACCAAATGGCTCCACAGAGCTCCTTTTCATTTTTTTTCCCCCTCCCATCAATTTTCTCTTGCCTCTCTTCTCTCTGCTCCTACTTATTCACCCCTTCCTTCCTCACTCCCTTCATTAACCCCTTCTTCCTCTATCCCTCCCTCATGACCTAGTAATTTGGAGCGTTTTGGGGTTGAAGTGAAAGCATGTGACTGGGCTCACATTAACCCGAATTTAAAATATTTAGTAAAGCTTGAGCGATAGCAATTTTATCGAATGGTTACAGCCCAGGCGGGGGCCATTCAGCCCATCTTCTCTGTGCCGGGAATTTTACAAAAAAAGAGAGAATGCAACCCCGGTGGTTCAGTTGATGAAGAGAATTGGGTAGTTAGCCGATAAGTGTGCAAGGCTGGCTCCCCAGTCAGAGGGTGTACCGAGTTAGCTGATCACAGGCTCGGTGATGGCAGGTCGTTGCAATTTACTTCAGTCCTCCTGGACGAGGGAGTGGAAAATTGGGCACGATCAACAGCGAGAGAGTTGGGGATTTAGCGGTGCTGCACCAATGTTGAGTAATCTGTGCTTGGTGTGCTTCTACCTGCCTCCAGCTGTCTCTGCTTTCCTCTCCGGAAGAGGCTAACTCAGGAAATTCTAATCCAGCCTATGTGCTGGGTGCTGCCTGGTACCTTGTCCAAGTTATCATTGACTTCCTGCCTGCATGGGCAGTGAGTTTGGGAGGGGACCGCTGCTTGATCACGTAGCACACGATGAAAAGGTTTAGCCCCATCCTGCCAAATATGAATGGGTACATACTGCACATGTCAACAGTAGTCATTGGCTTGCCTCCTGATGTGCTTCTCATTTCGTTCTTCAGCCTAGATGGACTGTGCTCAGTTGCATTAACGTGCAGAGAACACGGGAGACCTGTGAAAGGCATGACCTGAATCTGTGCACAAAGCCTCGCCTGCAGCGTAGGCATGAAGGGATGTCTTGGACTCTTCTTCCTCAGGATTGTTCCAGATTTTTCTCTCAAAGCTCCCTTCCTGAAGCTTCTGACTGCTGATCCATTCATAGAATCATAGAATTTACAGTACAGAAGGAGGCCATTCGGCCCATAGAGTCTGCACAGTCCTTTGGAAAGAGCGCCCCGCTTAGCCCACAACTCAACCCCATTCTAGTAACCACACCTAACCTTTTTTTATTGGATACTAAGGGCAATTTAGCATGGCCGATCCACCTAACCTGCACATCTTTAGACTGTGGGAGGAAGCCGGAGCACCCGGAGGAAACCCACGCAGACACTGGGAGAACGTGCAGACTCCGCACAGACAGTGACCCAAGCCGAGAATCGAACCTGAGACCCTGGAGCTGTGAAGCAACATTGCTAACGACTGTGCTACCGTGCCGCCCCACTGTGCTACTGAGCAGCCTTCTGTGGCTGTTCTTCATTTGAGAGCCTAGTCGTAACCTCTGCGAAGGTGCTGTTTCAATCTGATCCTGTTCTCTCCCCATGTCCATTGGGGACTGTTGCAAGAGCGGATTGCCTTCTGCACCTCTCCAAATTTGAGTTGCTGCTCTCCGCAACTCGAGTGGGAGAGAACTTTGACTAAACCCACAGGTGTCCGGCTCCGAAGTGATGCGAACAGAAACCTGTAAATCTGTGCTGTAACACAGGTTCCGTTCAGGAGAGGCTTAGTTCATGGGGAAAAAAGAAATGTCTTGCAGGTGATGATGCTTCTTATCCACGGTTCATTGGCCCACCAATAGCTATTGTTCGACCACCAACTATGACGGTTGGCGAAGAACCAGACAATTTTAAGGCTCACGTCTCAGCTCTGTTCAATGTGCGTCCTCACTATTTCCTCGTGTTGTCCATGCTGCCTGAAGTGAATATCTATTGCTGAAGGAAAAATAGAAGGGGAACGATGCGGTCGGAGGGTAAAAGAGTAGGACAAGAATGAGGAGAGGAAGGGGCGAAGAAGACGACAAAAATTCTTTTACAGAGACACAGCCAGTATTGTATTATTAGCCAGAGGGATGTCCAAGGCCTTTTGGCAGGAGCCAGTCTGAAGAAATTTTAAGCAACGCAAGTTTTCAACAGAATTTGATTTATTGTTTGGAACATTAAGTGGTTTGAGGAAGCCTTGTGAGGAGAGGCAGGGGAGCATGCGGGGGCCATGCTGTGGGCCCACCTCCTGGAGCCCCCCACCAACATTGCACATGTGATCTAAGCTTTACTTAGCGTTAACTTACGTTATTACTTGTAACGCCCTTGATTGCAGGACTTCACAGGTGGACATCCCAGGACGTTAAAGGAAGTGGTACTTCCTGTACCACTTCCTTTAACCTAAGAAGTGAAAATTCCCTGGACACTGGAAAGGTTCCAAAGGATTGGAAAAATGCTAATGCAACCCTTCTTCAAAAAGGGAGGGAAGGAGAATGTGGGAAATTACAGACCAGTTTAACATCTGATGTTGTCATAGAATTTACAGTGCAGAAGGAGGCCATTCGGCCCATCGAGTCTGCACCGACTCTTGGAAAGAGCACCCTACCCAAGATCAACACTTCCACTCTATCCCCATAACCCAGTAACCCCACCCAACACTAAGGGCAATTTTGGACACTAAGGGCAATTTATCATGGCCAATCCACCTAACCTGCACATCTTTGGACTGTGGGAGGAAACCGGAGCACCCGGAGGAAACCCACACAGCCACGGGGAGGATGTGCAGACTCCGCACAGACAGTGACCCAAGCCAGAATCGAACCTGGGACCCTGGAGCTGTGAAGCATTTGTGCTACCCACATTTACCGTGGAAATTGTTAGAATCCATTACTGAGGAAAAAAATATCGGGACGTTTGGAACGTCAAAACGCAATCCATCAGAGTCGGCATGGTTTTGTGAAGGGTAAATCATGTTTGACTAATTTGCTAGAGTTCTTCGAAGGAGTCACAATCTAAGTGGGTAAAAGGATCCTGTAGATGTAGTGTATCTGAACCTCTGGAAGTTCAGGTAAGGTGCCTCCCAGAAGGTGAATACACCAGGTTAAATCAAATGGGTTAGGGGTAATTTAGTTGCTCACGACTGGCTGACGGACAGAAGGCAAGAGAGTCGGGATAAACGGGTATTTTTCTGGATGGCAAGATGTAACTAGTGGGGTGCCACAGGATTCCGTTCTTGGCCCCCAACGAGTCACAATCTATTTTAACGACTTGGATACAGATAGAAGGTTCTGTAGCCTGATTCGCAGATAACACTAAAATAGGTGGGACAGTAAGTTGCAATGAGGAAATAAGAAGCTTACAAATGGATATAGATCGGTTAGGAGAGTGGGCTAAAATGCGGCAGATAGAGTTTAACGTGGATAAGTGTGAGATCCACACTTGGAAAGGCACCTGATTATCTAAATTCTCACCTGATGAAGGAGCTGCGCTCCGAAGGCTAGTGATTCTAAACAAACCTGTTGGACTTCAAACTGGTGTTGTAAGACTTCTTACTGTGCCCACCCCAGTCCAACGCCGGCATCTCCACATCATATTATCTAAATGGGGAGAGACTTGGGGGTGCTCTGGCGCAGAGGGATCTGGGTGACATCGTGGATGAGTTGCAGAAAACTAGCATGCAGATACAGCAGGTAATAAAGAAAGCAAATGGTATGCTGCCATTAATAGCTAAAGGAATGAAGTATCAATGTAAGAAAGTGTTGCTACAACTATACAAGGCATTGGTGAGACTGCACCTGGAGTATTGTGCTCAGTTTTGGTCCCCTTATTTGAGGAGGGATGTAGTGGCATTGTAGGCACTTCATGAGGAGATTCACTAGATTGATTCCAGAGATGAGGGATTTAGAACATAGAATATTACAGCGCAGTACAGGCCCTTCGGCCCTCGATGTTGCGCCGTCCTGTGAAACCACTCTAAAGCCCATCCACACTATTCCCTTATCATCCATAATAGAACATAGAACAGTGTCTTATGAAGAAAGGTTGAGCAGTTTAGGCCTATATAGTCTCAAGTTTAGAAGAATGAGGGGAGACCCAACTTGAGGCACATAAGGTGATAAAAGGTATGAATAAAGTAGAAATGGAGCGGATGCTTCCTCTTTTGGGACATTCTAGACTAATAGGTCATAGTCTCAGGACAAGGTAGCAAATTTAAAATAGAGATGAGGAGAAACTACTTCTCCCAAAGGGTTGTGAATTTGTGGAATTCGCTACCCCGGGTGTGATGGTGCTGGGACAGTGAGTAAATTTAAAGATGAGTTAGACACATTTTTAATTGGTAATGGAGAACGGGCAAGACAGTGGAGTTGAGGCCATGATGAGGTCTGCCATGAACGGCGGGGCAGGCTCTAGCGGCTAAATTACCTAGTTCTCCTGTTCTAAGAAAGAACTGTCTAATTCCACCTTCCAGCTCTTGGTCTGTAGCCCTGTAGGTAACAGCACCTCGAGCACAAATCTGGTGTTCTTGAGTAATAAGGGGAGCCCCTGAGTAATAAGGGGAGCCCCTGAGTAATAAGGGGAGCCCCTGAGTAATAAGGGGAGCCCCTGAGTAATAAGGGGAGCCCCTGAGTAATAAGGGGAGCCCCTGAGTAATAAGAGGAGACCTCGAGTAAAAAGGGGAGCCCTTGAGTAATAAGGGGAGCTCTTCATTAATAAGGGGGTCAGGGGTTATGGGGAAAAGCAGGAGAATGGGGATGAGCAACATCCGCCATGATCTAATGTGTGTATATATATATATTTATATATTATGGAATACTTCTTGAGAACTGGTTTTGATCTAGTTATATAATTAATGCAAGGGCTGTCCTTTTAAGGCAACTGCTCAACTCCGGGAGCCTGTCTGTCTGCTACTATTGTGCCACTGTATTTAGATGGGTGGGGAGGGTGACAGTGCCCAGAATTATTCTGTTCTCTATGCGCTCTGAAATTATTGCCTGTTTGTTCTTTGTATTACTGTTTAGATATTGCTGCAAATAACAAATGTGGTTTTGTGACCTCGCTTCTGTAAGTCCACCAGTTACGTACTGTATATTATCCCGATCTGTGCCTGACTCGGGATCATGTCAATGTTTTTGCAGCATGTGGGGCTTTTTCGTTTTGGGGAGAGGGAAGGGGGAAATATCCCGTAATATATCTGGGTTCATTTGTGGTCTCTTTTTTTTTTCAAAAGTGGATTAAAATCAGGACTGTCAAAAGCTTATTGGGAGTCCGAACAAAGGTTTACTTCATCATGCAACTTGAGGAAATTAGCCTGCATTGTGCGTGATTAGCTTGTATTGAAAGTGGCTGTCTACCCAGTATTTGTTGCCAACACTTGTCTGATCAGTATTCATTGTGTTTCTGTAACCAGTGTTGAGTTGGCATTGGAGGCAGTTCAGAGGAGGTTCACCAGGTTAATTCCAGGGATGAAAGGGTTGATGTATGAGGCGAGATTAAACAGTTTGGGCTTGAACTCACTGGACTTTAGAAGGGGATCTGATCGATGTGTATAAAATACTAAAAGGGATTGATAAAGTAAACGTAGACCAAGATTGGAGGTCCCGGTTACAGGTTGAGAGGCGATAGATTTAGAACTGAGATGAGGAGGAACTACTTCCCGCAGAGGGTGGTGAATTTATGGAACTCAATGCCCCCATAGTGCAGTGAAATCGCAGAGTCATTAAATGGTTTCAAGAAGGAGATAGATATATTTCTGATTTTAAAGAAAAACGGGTTAAAGGGATATGGGAAACGGGTAGGGAGGTGGATTTGAGACCAGGAAGTGATCGGCCATGATCTGATTGAATGGCGGAGCAGGCTCGAAGGGCTGAATTTCCTACTTCTGCTCCTAATTCCTATGTTAATGTTTCTGTGTGCATGTATAACAAGTAAGCGGTCATGAGACACTGTATTCACTGTGTAGTGTGCACGTTTGTATTCTGCTTGGGCAGCATTCAGTGTTTGTCACATGTCTCAATCATGAACATGCTCTACGAGCAATATTTATTCGTGTCCGTGGTACATCAGCAAATCTCTGCAGTTCAGGGATGGCGGACGGAAGGGATGGCTGGCGGAAGGGATGGCGGACGGAGGGGCTCTGCTTTTCCCAGTTTTATCGGTGACTTTCAACAGCTTCAGTGAAAACATAAAGGATTGTGGGTAGCCAGAGCAGATTTTGAGTTGAAACCCAAGGGGGAATGAAAGGGAACCCAAGGTTTAAATTGCAGAATAACGGAGAATTTCGGAAGATTTGGTAAATTGGGTGGGAGAGTGGCCTGGGAGCCGGTGAGAATCATGGTAACACAATGTCTAAACAGCACACGGTCGCCTGCAGTGCTGGTTCATGGTGATCGAGAAAGGGAAAGAATCTCGGATTAATGTTTAGTTAATTCAGGACTGAGTTGATGAAACATTAACTCCCGTTAATTGTGGTGAATAATGGCACAGGCACTTGAGCCTGTAGCTCCTTTCATAGGGTCAACATGAAAAAGGAAGTTTATTTGAAACATCCTGAATACAGAATCAATAAATATGCAATGGACGTGTGCATTTCCGTGACTTTGTATAGCTGGAGTCTGTGAAAGTCACAAATCCAAGCTCCAAATACTGGCAACACACAACAACTCTTCGAGCATCTAATGGAGGACGGACAAGTGAAGTTTTATGTTGGCAGTCAGTCGTTTATTCCACAGCAACATCCGCCTGATTTGCCTCACAAGGCCATTGATAAATACGTAGCTGTACATCTCCAGCTAAAATTAGTATTTTGTTGAGTGGTCGAGTCTATAAAAGACTGACCGTTCAAAAGAATCCATCCAAATCCGGAGTGTTGAATGTCTTGGCACTGTAACAGAGCACCTCCAGAATAGAGAGGAAGTCTCATTGATTAATTCTGATTCCCTTTTGATTCTGCTTTTTGTCTCTTCACACGGAAATGTTTTAAATAATCGTCTGATGATTAATTCTATTCCCAATCCCCCTTGTACTCTCTTCCCCCCCCCCCATGCTCCTCCCCTCGTGCTCTTTCCCCCGTCATGCTGTGCTCCCCCCTCGAGCTCTTTTGCCCCCTCGACCTCCCCCCCTCGACCTCCCCCCCTCGAGCTCCCCCCCCTCGAGCTCCCCCCCTCGAGCTCCCCCCCTCGAGCTCCCCCCTCGAGCTCCTCCCCTCGAGCTCCTCCCCTCGAGCTCCTCCCCTCGAGCTCCTCCCCTCGAGCTCCTCCCCTCGAGCTCCTCCCCTCGAGCTCCTCCCCTCGAGCTCCCCCCCTCGAGCTCCCCCCCCCCCCCCCTCGAGCTCCTCCCCCCTCCCCCCCCTCCCCCCCCCCCCTCGACTCCGCCCCCCCCGAGCTCCCCCCCCCCTCCCCCTCCTCGAGCTCCCCCCCCCTCGCTCCCCCCCCTCCTCCCCCCCCTCGCCCCCTCCCCCCCCTCCCCCCCCCTCGAGCTCCCCCCCTCGAGCTCCCCCCCTCAGCTCTCCCCCCCGAGCTCCCCCCCCCTCGAGCTCCCCCCCCTCGAGCTCCCCCCCTCGAGCTCCCCCCCCTCGAGCCTCCCCCCCCCTCGAGCTCCCCCCCTCGAGCTCCCCCCCCCTCGAGCTCCCCCCTCGAGCTCCCCCCCCTCTCTCCCCCCCCCCTCGAGCTCCCCCCCTCGAGCTCCCCCCCCCTCGAGCTCCCCCCCTCGAGCTCCCCCCTCGAGCTCCCCCCTCGAGCTCCCCCCTCGAGCTCTCCCCCTCGAGCTCCCCCCCCTCGAGCTCTCCCCCTCGAGCTCCCCCCCCCTCGAGCTCTCCCCCCCTCGAGCTCCCCCCCTCGAGCTCCCCCCCCTCGAGCTCCTCCCCCTCGCGCTCTCCCCCCCGAGCTCTCCCCCCTCGAGCTCTCCCCCTCAGCTCTCCCCCTCGAGCTCCCCCCCCCTCAGCTCCCCCCTCGAGCTCTCCCCCGAGCTCTCCCCCTCGAGCTCCTCCCCCTCGAGCTCTCTCCCCCCTCGATCCCCCCCCCTCTCGAGCTCTCCCCCCTCGAGCTCTCCCCCCCCTCGAGCTCTCCCCCCCTCCCGCCCCCGCTCCCCCCCCCAGCTCTCCCCCCGACTCCCCCCCCGATCTCCCCCCCCTCGAGCTCCCCCCCCCGAGCTCTCCCCCCCCGAGCTCTCCCCCCCCGAGCTCTCCCCCCCCGAGCTCCCCCCCCCGAGCTCCCCCCCTCGAGCTCTCCCCCCCTCGAGCTCCCCCCCCCTCACCCCCCTAGCTCCCCCCCCCTCGAGCTCCCCCCCCTCGAGCTCTCCCCCCTCGAGCTCTCCCCCCCTCGGCTCCCCCCCTCGGCTCTCCCCCCCTCGAGCTCTCCCCCCCTCGAGCTCGCCCCCCCCCTCGAGCTCTCCCCCCCTCGAGCTCTCCCCCCCCTCGAGCTCCTCCCCCCTCGAGCTCTCCCCCCCTCGAGCTCCCCCCCCCTCGAGCTCTCCCCCCCCTCGAGCTCTCCCCCCCTCGAGCTCCCCCCCCCTCGAGCTCCTCCCCCCCCTCGAGCTCTCCCCCCCTCGAGCTCTCCCCCCCCCGGCTCTCCCCCCTCGAGCTCTCCCCCCCCTCGAGCTCTCCCCCCCTCGAGCTCTCCCCCCCTCGGCTCTCCCCCCCTCGAGCTCTCCCCCCCTCGAGCTCTCCCCCTCGAGCTCCCCCCCCTCGAGCTCTCCCCCCCTCGAGCTCTCCCCCCCCTCGAGCTCCCCCCCTCGAGCTCTCCCCCCCCCTCGAGCTCCCCCCCCCTCGCTCTCCCCCCCCTCGAGCTCTCCCCCCTCGAGCTCCCTCCCCCCTCGAGCTCTCCCCCCCCTCGAGCTCTCCCCCCCCTCGGCCTCATCCCCCCTCGAGCTCTCCCCCCTCGAGCTCCCCCCCCTCGAGCTCCCCCCCCTCGAGCTCCCCCCCTCGGCTCTCCCCCCCTCGAGCTCCCCCCCCCTCGATCTCCCCCCCCTCGAGCTCCCCCCCTCGAGCTCTCCCCTCGAGCTCTCCCCCCTCGAGCTCCTCCCCCTCGAGCTCTCCCCCTCGAGCTCCCCCCCTCGAGCTCTCCCCCTCGAGCTCCCCCCCCACTCCCCCCCCGAGCTTCCCCCCTCGAGCTCCCCCCCCCCCCTCGATCTCCCCCCCTCGAGCTCCCCCCCTCGAGCTCCCCCCCCTCGAGCTCCCCCCCTCGAGCTCTCCCCCTCGAGCTCTCCCCCTCGAGCTCTCCCCCCCGAGCTCCCCCCCCCGAGCTCCCCCCCCCGAGCCTCCCCCCCCGGCTCCCCCCCTCGAGCTCCCCCCCCGATCTCCCCCCTCGAGCTCCCCCCCCTCCCCCCTCGAGCTCCCCCCCCCTCGAGCTCTCCCCCCCCTCGAGCTCTCCCCCCCCTCGAGCTCTCCCCCCCTCGAGCTCTCCCCCCCCTCGAGCTCCCCCCCCTCGAGCTCCCCCCCCCTCGAGCTCTCCCCCCCCCGAGCTCTCCCCCCCTCGAGCTCTCCCCCCCCCTCGAGCTCCCCCCCCTCGAGCTCTCCCCCCCCTCGAGCTCCCCCCCCCTCGGCTCCCCCCCCTCGAGCTCTCCCCCCCTCCTCTCCCCCCCTCGAGCTCCCCCCCCCTCGAGCTCCCCCCCCTCGAGCCTCCCCCCCCTCGAGCTCTCCCCCCCTCGAGCTCTCCCCCCCTCGAGCTCTCCCCCCCTCGAGCTCTCCCCCCCTCGAGCTCCCCCCCTCGACTCCCCCCTCCCCCCTCAGCTCTCCCCCCCTCTCCCCCCTCGAGCTCCCCCCCCTCGATCTCCCCCCCCTCGAGCTCCCCCCCCCTCGCCCTCCCCCTCGAAGCTCCCCCCTCCCCCCCCCGACTCCCCCTCTCCCGACCTCCCCCCCCTCGACCTACCCCCCCCCCGACTCTCCCCCCCCCCCTCGAGCCCACCCCCTCGCGCCCCCCCCCCTCGAGCTCCCCCCCCGAGCTCCCCCCCTCGAGCTCCCCCCCTCAAGCTCCCCCCCTCGAGCTCCCCCCTCCCCCCCCCTCTCCCCCTCGACTCCCTCTCCCCCTCGACTCCCTCTCCCCCTCGACCCCCCCCCCTCGACTCCCCCCCCCTCAGCTCCCCCCCCCTCCCTCTCCCCCCCCCCTCCCCCCCCCCCGGCCCCCCTTGCCCCCCCCCTCGTAGCTCCCCCCCCGGCCCCCCCCTCGCCTCCCCCCTTCGTCCCCCCCCCTCCCCCCACGTGCCCTTCCTCCCCCCACGGGCCCTTCCCTCCCCCCACGGGCCCTTGCCTCCCCCCACGGGCCCTTCCCCAATCCTAGTATTTCCAGTTGGTTAATACCTTTTATCTTGTGTCGAATGTGGATTACCTTTACTATAAAGCCACCTAGTGGTCATTTTGGTTTCTGCAGTCTGAGATCTGATGCTCCATGAAATAAATAGCTGCACCAAGGGTTCATGCTGCCAAGTGTGTTGTACCAGAGGGTTGAGAGATTTAACACTTGGTAACATTTATCCACGGCGTCTCTCACATCAGATTATAGTTGGCAGCTTTTAGGTGGAGGGACTAGCTTGTTGTATTGAGCTAATTTGCTGAAAATCACATTGCATTGCGTCTTAATCTGCCGGACCTGATGTGCTTTTAGATAACATGTCCTTTTTTGGAAATTAAATCTTTTTCTCAAGCATTGTTTTGTGAGAAACCTATCTTGAACTGAATGCTGGGAAATGGTTTGTGCTTGCACACCTGCCCTTCTGCACAGGGGGTGCCTTGTGTCTGGCCTTTTCCAGCTCACCTATTTCCTCTCCTGCCCCCGTCTCCCTGGCGCTCATCAATCCCCCTGTGAGTCTGTGCCTGGCAAAACTGGGACTAAATGGAGTTTGTTGCCTCGTGCTGTGTCATTGGCCACTTTTCAAAATTATAGATGCATCGGGGAGGTTATGATGAGGTGTTAATATCACTGCACCAGCAATCCAGGCTACTCCTCTGGGGTCATGGGTTCAAATCCTACCATGGTAGCTGGTGGGATTGAAATGCATTGAGTAAATCTGGGATTGAAAGTGGGTCTCATTGATGATGATCCATTGATTGTAATGAAAATCCATCTGGTTCTTCAATGTCCTTTGGGGAAGGAAATCTGCCGTTCTTATCTGGTCTGAGTCTACAGGTGGGCAGCACGGTAGCACAGTGGTTAGCACTGTTGCTTCACAGCTCTAGGGTCCCGGGTGCGATTCCCGGTTTGGGTCGCTGTTCGTGCGGAGTCTGCACGCTCTCCCCGTGTCTGTGTGGCTTTCCTCCGGGTGCTCCGGTTTCTTCCCACAAGTCCCGAAAGACGTGCTGTCAGGTGAATTGGATATTCTGAATTCTGTGTACCCGAACAGGCGCCAAAGTGTGGTGATTAGTAACTTCATTGCGATGTTAATGTAAGCCTACTTGTGACAACGATTATTAATTAGTTAATGTGGATCAGCATATATGGTTGACATTTTTTTCTGCTCTCTGAAATGGCCTCGAAAGCCACGGGTGCGATTCTCCGCTCCCCATGCCGGGTGGGAGAATCGCGGGAGGGCCCCCCGACTAATTTCATGACCCCCTGGCGCCCCCCCGCGATTCTCCCATCCCCCCGCTCGGAAGAATCACCGCTCGCCGTTTTTCATGGCAACCGGCGATTCTCCGATCTGGATGGGCCGAACGGCCTGCCGTTCGCGACCGCTTCACGACGGTGGCAAACACATCTGGTCGCTGCCGTCGTGAAATCGCCGTGAGATGCCCGTTTTGGGGCTTGTAAGGGGCCTGTTGGTTATGAGCACCACGACTGTGCTCGGGAGGGGACAGGCCCACGATCGGTGCCCACCGATCGTTGGGCCGGCATCTCAATCGGACGCACTATTTCCCCTCCGCCGCCCCGCAAGATCAAGCCGCCACGTCTTGCGGGGCGGCTGAGGGGAAAGATGGCCACCGCGCATGCGCAGGTTCGAGCTGTCAACCGTCGTGACGTCAGCCGCGCATGCGCGGGTTGGAGCCGGCCAACCTGCGCATGCGTGGCTGACGTCACATAGGCGCCGGCGCCGCGTCACTCTCGGCCCATCGGCTGAGAGTTACGGAGCGCCGCTCCTAGTCCCGCCGGGAGGGGAGAATAGGGGGCGAGGAGCGGCCTCCGAGGCCGTCGTGAAACTCAGCCGAGTTCACGACGGCCCTCCCGATTTTTCCCGGGAGCGGAGAATTCCGCCCCACATGTTTGATGGGGCAATTAGAAGGTGCAACAAACCCAAGTCCCGTGGAAGATTTTTTTATAGAAGCAGCTGCTGAATCCTGAAAATTCTGTAATGAACAATGAATTCTTTTGGCTCCTCTCTTTTCATCGCCTGCTCTGCGTTCTCTTTGTCAACGTCAACGTAGGAAGTGGGGCATTTACAGTCTCTGACAGAAGATTGTTTTGGGGGTTTGACAAGTTTTTACTCAACAGAATGAAACTACTCACGATGATTCAATCAGCTAAAAAAAAATGCAACCCATAACACATCTCGTCTGTTTCCTGGCTATGATCTGCTTTTAATTTGTCCCAGACTAGTTGGCAGCACAGTTGGCTGGTGATAAACTGCTCCATGGGGTTGGGAAAACTGGATGTTGGAAGGAGCCTGCCCACTAAACAACTGTGACTGCACTCCCAAAATGAATCGCTTGGTTGTGAGGCACTTTGGGAAGTCCTGAGAGCTTGAAAATGATTTCTACAAATGCATATTTATCCTCTCTGTCTGCAGTAAGTGAGTGGTTGCTAATGTGTTGTGGGCAGTGAAACTATATGTTCATAGAGCCATAGAATTTACAATGGAGAAGGAGGCCATTCGGCCCATCGAGTCTGCACCAACCCTTGGAAAGAGCACCCCGCTTAAGCCCACGCCTCTACCCAATCCCCTTAACCAGTAACCCCACCTAACCTGTTAAGACACGAAGGGCAATTTAACATGGACAATCCTCCTAACCAGTACATCTTTTGACTGGGAGGAAACCGGAGCACCTGGAGGAAACCCACGCAGACACGGGGTGAAGGTGCAGCTCCATGCAGACAGTGGCCCAAGACGGGAATCGAACCTGGGACCCTGGAGCTGTGAAGCAACGGTGCTAACTACTGTGCTACCATGCTGCCCAAATCAGTGGACAAGTCAATTCCTCACTATTTCTTGCTCAGCATGTGCTGTTTATTAACCTGTTGACATTTTCCCTGCAGAGGTTTAATAAATGAGATGAGAGTCTATGTTAGGGTGCATTGTACATGGTTCTTGAAAGAGTGGACCTTTAAGACTACATGACGTAGGAGCAGAGGAGGCCCCACAGCCTATCAGGCTTGTCCTGCCGTTCAATGAAAGCAGGACTCGCTATGCTACCTTGCATTTGCTTAACTTAAGGTGCTCTTCTTCTTTTCTCTCAAATCAACTTTCTTCGGCTGAATTAAAAGTTGAAGAGTGGGTCATTGCCTCACTTAAGGGCCTCTACTCAATGGCTTTCTGTAATGATTGGCAAGGATATAAGTGGCCTGTTCCATTTTTCACTTTAAAGACTGCCCACCTTTTTGGTGTTGAGCTCTCTACATAACAGGGAATCACTGAGTCAGCTGGTAGGGGTGGGGGGTGGGGGGGGGGGGGGGGGGGTGGTTTGATGTGGTAGGTTGTTTTCCATTGTCATGTGCCGCATTGTACCATAACTTTCCTTAATACTGTTCACCTTTTCTAAATTTGTTCATGGGACGCGGTCGCTGATGGGAAGACCAACCCGTATTGCCCATCCGTTATTTTCCTCCGGAAGCTGTACTGAGCCGTCGCCTTGAACCGCTGCAGTGCATGTGCTGTAGGTGCACCCACGGTGCTGTTGGGGAGGGAGTTCGAGGAATTTGACCCAGTGACGGTGAAGGAACAGCCATTATATTTCTACGTACTGGTGGTTAGTGACTTGCAGGGGAACTTGTAGATAGTGGTGTTCCTGTACATCTGTTGCCCTTGTTCTAGGCAGTGGAGATTATGGTTTGGAAGGTGCTGTCGAGGGAATCTTGTTGAGGTGCTGCAGTGCACCTTGTAGATGTTACTCACTGTGCCGCGATGCATTGGTGGTAGTGGATGGTGTGAATGTATAAAGTGGTGGGCGCAGTGCCGATCAAGCAGGATGCTTTGTCCTGGATGGTGTTGAGCTTCTTGAGTGGTGTTGGAGCTGCACTCCTCCAGGCAAGTGGAGAGTATTCCATCACACTCCTGACTTGTGGCCTGTAGATGGTGGACAGGCTTTCGAGACTCAGGAGGTGAGTTACTCGCTGTAGGATTACTAGCCTCTCACCTGTTCTTGTAGCCACAATATTTATATGGCTAGTCCAGTTCAGTTTCTGGTCAATGGTAACCCCCAGGATGTTGATGGTGGTGATTCTGCAATGGTAATGCCATTGAATAACAAGGAGTGATTGTGGAATTCTCTCTTATTGGAGATGGTTATTGCCTGGCCCTTCTGTAGTGAGAATGTAACGTCCCACTCATCAGCCCAAGCCTGGATATTGTCCAGGTGGTCTTGCTGCATGTGGATATGGACTGTTTAATTATCTGAGGAGTTGCGCATGTTGTGCAATCATCAGCCAACATCCCCACTTCTGAGCTTGTGATGAAAGGGAGGTCACAGGTGAAGCAGCTGAAGATGGTTGGGCCTAAGAGAAACTCCTGCATTGAACCATCTTCCTTTGTGCTAGTTTCTTGTTGTGCATGCATGAGCCTGAATGTATATTTATATGATGGAGCTAGCTTGATGAAACACACAAAAAAAAATATTCCTTGTGCAAAATAAAGACCAAATTAATCTTAAAGGTTTGGTCCATTAGTTGGCTGTACGGCACTGTAACGTTCCTTTTGTGATGCACATCTTGTCTCACCAGTGGATAATGTTAATGTCCCAGTTTGTTGTGTCTGTATTGAACACATGTGTTCCGTGGTCTATATGGTGGCTGATGCATCGCTCTCTTTCCAACTTACAGATGGGCTACAAGAGGATGAAGTTGACGGTGTCCAGAAATTGCCCGAGGATCTTGCTGACATTGTCTCTGAACTGGTAAGTGGACGTCGTATGGACACACTTGTTGCAACGTAATATCTCATGGAAAGACATTGGGGTTGCTCCATCTCCATTGTGGTTGCTGTGCCTGATCTGCATTCCTTTCTCCTCACTGCTGAAAGGACACTCTTCCCAAGTGAAGACTACTTGCACGAGATTGCACATTTTCTTGGATCCAACTGTGCACTCTGATTGTACAAAGTAAAGTCCTGTTGGACAGTGTTGAATGAATCCTAAAGTCGCTGAAGACCTGTTGAAGGTGGCTTCACTGCTCCAGGCTTTTGTACATATTAATTCCAAAGACATCAGACATCACAAACCATATAAACAGGATCGTGATTCTTCACTTATTTGTTTCATAGAAAAGCCGTTTTACCTCAGAATAAAAATTGAAACATGCTGGAAACACTCAAGAAGGTCAGGCAGCATCTGTGGAGAGGGAAACAAGTTAACATTTCAGGTCCATGAGCTTTCACCAGAACTGGGAGAAGTTAGAGTATGGAATATGTGTTGAGCAACGAGTTGGTGGGACAAGGAGAAAAGGGAGGTCTGTTGTACGGGAGAGATTGAATGAGGGAGGAGTTAGTCTTACCGGACCAAAGGTGATGGGGTGCAACAAAAGAAGCAAAGAAACAAAAGATGTGCCTAGAACAGGTGCGTGACTATCCGAAAGGGAACATCGGAGAGAAAAAGCGAAACCATGCAAACAAAAGGAGACAAAATAGGGAGGCCATGTTTACGTCAGAAATTGTTAAATTCAATGTTGAATCCAGGAGGCTGTAAAGTGCCTCATCGAAAGCTTATGTTGAGTTTCACTGCAGCAGGCCAAGAACAGAGATATCGGTGCGAGAACAAGATGGAGAATTAAAACAACAGACCGCTGGAAGTTTGGGCTCATGTGTGCAGACCAAGCAGAAGGGTTCCACAAATCAGTCACCTAATTTGCCCCTGGTTTTCCCTCTTTTCCCCCCCCCCCCCCCCCCCCCCCCCCCAAACTATATAGAGGAGACCACCACATTGTGAACAGTGAATGCAGTAGACTAAATTGAAAGAAGTACACATAGGTTGCTGCTGCACCAAGAAGGTGTGTTTTGTGCATGGGTGAGGAGCGAGAAGGTAAAAGGGAAGGTGTTAATTCTCCTGCGTTTACAGTGGCAGGTGCCTTGGGAAGGGGCACGGGAGGCTCAACACCTGAAAAGAGGAGAAGCAAATGTTTTGATTGAGCATGGGTTGTTATTTGTTATGTAATAAATAGATGATTTAATGGGGATCTCGCACATATTCTAGTATGCGATGTGTATTGGTGCGTGTATTTAAGAATGTTTACCTGTGCTTGGAGTATGAGGAATAGCCATCTTGTAAAAGGTGCCAGGGGACTTGGTATCACTTGTAGAAGAATGCACCATATGAGTTATCCCATCAGTTTAGGAAGATCAAGAGATGGGAAAAAAATTGGGTTTTTGTTTTTAGGGGTATCTTGGTCTTGTAAAGTCGCTCCCTTTGACTTGCAAGGCCACACACCTTGTGCAACGAAGGAATATGGGCAGCCCACAGACAATGGCCTATGTTGGTCTGAAGCCATTTGGGAGGGGATACAGGATATTAATCACCCTGTTTTAAAACAAAAACAAATCGTCTTTCAAATCAGCTTCCATTTCTCCTGTTTGAACATGGAGCAGAAGCATGAGTATTAACAAACAGCACTGAACAGCTGTGGTGGACACAGTCCCGAGATGACTTTGGGAGTGGCGTTACATCAAACTCCAAACTCGCATGAGATTTTGCGCCCCCCACCCCCAACCCAATACACATCTGTAACGCATCCCCAACCACCTGTTGTTTTTGTCATGTTTTATAAAGCAGTTCATGGAAAAACATAAGGGTCTTTAGCAACAGGAAAAGGCTCTGAAACCCAGTGGGGCTTATAGCTCTTTTATTGATTAACCCCATGTACACTCGTTTTCTTTTAATTCCGGAAACACATTTCCTTGCCTCCCGAAGCAATTTGTACTGTCTGCTTTGGTGACCTTACATCTTGCACAAATCTATTTGCTCTTGGATTTAAAGGTTGTGTCTGTCTGGCTTCCCTTTTTTTTTACTTCTAAATACCTCGTCATCTGATCAACTTGCTGAGTATTATGCGCAGAAGCAACTCTGAACCAGGAGTGGTGGCAGTGCCATCTGGTAACTTACTAAAGTGATTTTTCTCCATGTGAGAACAGATAGTGAGTGTTGGAGGCTATTCAATGATAGTGGGGCGTGGTGGTGGAGTATTAGTTTGTGGGCCAATTGCGTTTTTGGCTAAGTCTATAAAAAAAAAAATGTGCAGGACGCCCAGCAAGTGAGTGAAGATGGGAGCCCTGATTGATTCCACCGCCCCCGTCACCACCTTTTCTTTCCTGATTTGCAGAATCTAATTACTGGGCCTCCACCATTATGCCAGCCAAAATCAGCAAATTCATTCCAAGCTGGGCCTTTCTTGTTGAATTGCCTTTCATCCGTTTAGACATTCATGCAGCCCGCTATGATGTTGTGCCCTATTTTGCCGTTGTGCTTTATTGAGTTCATCCTCCACCCTATCCCTTGGTAAACCAGAGACTGAATTCCAGATTAACTTCCCGGCTAAGTGAAAGTGTTTGGAAAAAGTTACCCTTCTGCCGTGACATCAGATTTATAGAACCAGTGAGTGATAGACGGTGAGCGCCCCGTAATGGTGATGTCCTTTAAGTTTCCCTGAATAATCCTTTCCACATCTGTATTCCCAGTCATTAATAAGGTGGAGTGGTTTTAAATAACTGTTTTACTGTAAATTGCTCTTACTACTCAGAAGTCCATATGGGCTTGGCTCACAGCCCATTCCTGCAGAAAGTCAGAAATACTTAACTCTTGTTTTCACTTCTCAATTTCCTTTGCCATCTTTCCAAGTACGAATATTCTCAGCACCGTGCTGTTTTTCAAAACGTTCTTTCTGTCACACGTTCGAGTGCTTGTAGGCGTCAAAACTGGGAGTAGTAGGCCAGGAAAGGTTTTCCTGTCTTCATAGAATTTATAGTGCAGAAGGAGGCCATTCGGCCCATCGAGTCTGCACCGGCCCTTGGAAAGAGCACCCTACTTAAGCCCACACCTCCACCCTATCCCCGTAACCCCACCTAACCTTTTGGACACAAAGGGGCAATTTAGCATGGCCAATCCACTTAACCGGCACAGCTTTGGACTGTGGGAGGAAACCGGAGCTCCCAGAGGTAACCCACGCAGACACGGGGAGAATATGCAGACTTCGCACAAACATTCATCTGAGGCCGGAATTGAACCCGGGACCCACCCTGGAGCTGCGAGGCAGCAGTGCGAACCACTGTGCCACCGTGCCGCCCAGTAGATGGAAGGGGAGCCAGTGGGAACTGCTTCTGAGGAGGTCACAGCATTGGAGACATGAGATTACAATGGGATGAGAGAAGAACTAGCTAAGGTAGACTGGGAGCTAAGACTTTATGGTGGAACAGTTGAGGAACAGTGGAGAACCTTCCAAGCGATTTTTCACAGTGCTCAGCAAAGGAAGGACGGTAGAAAGAGGAAAATCGACTGTGGATATCTAAGGAAATAAGGGAGAGTATCAAATTGAAGGAAAAAGCATACAAAGTGGCAAAGATTAGTGGGAGACTGGAGGACTGGGAAATCTTTAAGGGGCAACAGAAAGCTACTAAAAACGCTATAAAGAAGAGTAAGATAGATTATGAGAGTAAACTTGCTCAGAATATAAAAACAGATGGTAAAAGTTTCTACAAATGTATAAAACGAAAAAGAGTGGCTAAGGTAAATATTGGTCCTTTAGAGGATGAGAAGGGAGCTTTAATAATGGGAAATGAGGAAATGGCTGAGGAACTGAACAAGTGTTTTGGGTCGGTCATCACAGTGGAAGACACAAATAACATGCCAGTGACTGATAGAAATGAGGCTATGACAGGTGAGGACCTTGAGAGGATTGTTATCACTAAGGAGGTAGTGATGGGCAAGCTAATGAAGCTAAAGGTAGACAAGTCTCCTGGCCCTGATGGAATGCATCCCAGAGTGCTAAAAGAGATGGCTAGGGAAATTGCAGATGCACTAGTGATAATTGACCAAAATTCACTAGACTCGGGTGGTCCCAGTGGATTGGAAATTAGCAAACGTGACACCACTGTTTAAAAAAGGAGGTAGGCAGAGAGCGGGTAATTATAGGCCAGTGAGCTTAACTTCGGTAGTAGGGAAGATGCTGGAATCTATCAACAAGGAAGAAATTGCGAGGCATCTGGATAGAAATTGTCCCATTGGGCAGACGCAGCATGGGTTCATAAAGGGCAGGTCGTGCCTAATTAATTTAGTAGAATTTTTTGAGGACTTTACCAGTGCGGTAGATAACGGGGAACCAATGGATGTGGTATATCTGGATTTCCAGAAAACCTTTGACAAGGTGCCACACAAAAGGTTGCTCCATAAGATAAAGATGCATGGCATTAAGGGTAAAGTAGTAGCATGGATAGAGGATTGGTTAATTAATAGAAAGCAAAGAGTGGGGATTAATGGGTGTTTCTCTGGTTGGCAATCAGTAGGTAGTGGTGTCCCTCAAGGATCAGTGTTGGGCCCAATTGTTCACAATTTACATAGATGATTTGGAGTTGGGGACCAAGGGCAATGTGTCCAAGTTTGCAGATGACATTAGGATGAGTGGTAAAGCAAAAAGTGCAGAGGATACTGGAAGTTTGCAGAGGGATTTGGATAGATTAAGTGAATGGGCTAGGATCCGGCAGATGGAATACAGTGTGGACAAATGTGAGGTTATCCATTTTGGTAGGAATAACAGCAAACGGGATTATTATTTAAATGATAAAATATTAAAACATGCTGCTGTGCAGAGGGACCTAGGTGTGCTAGTGCATGAGTCGCAAAAAGTTGATTTACAGGTGCAACAGGTGATTAAGAAAGCAAATGGAATTTTGTTCTTCATTGCTAGAGGGATGGTGTTTAAGACTAGGGATGTCATGCTGCAATTGTATAAGGTGTTAGTGAGGCCACACCTGGAGTATTGTGTTCAGTTTTAGTCTCCTTACTTGAGAAAGGACGTACTGGCACTGGAGAGTGTGCAGAGAGATTCACAAGGTTAATCCCAGACCTCAAGGGGTTGGATTACGAGGAGAGGTTGAGTAGACTGTGACTGTACTCGTTGGAATTTAGAAGGATGAGGGGGGAATCTTATAGAAACATATAAAATTATGAAGGGAATAGATAGGATAGATGCGGGCAGGTTGTTTCCACTGGCGGGTGAAAGCAGAACTAGGGGACATAGCCTCAAAATAAGGGGAAGTAAATTTAGGACTGAATTTAGGAGGAACTTCTTCACCCAAAGGGTTGTGAATCTATTGAATTCCTTGCCCAGTGAAGCATTAGAGGCTCCTTCATTAAATGTTTTTTAAATAAAGATAGTTTTTTGAAGAATAAAGGGATTAAGGGTTATGGTGTTCGGGCCGGGAAGTGGAGCTGAGTCCACAAAAGATCAGCCATGATCTCTTGAATGGCGGAGCAGGCTCGAGGGGCCAGATGGCCGACTCCTGCTCCGAGCTCTTATGTTCTTATGAAGCCGGAACCTCCTCCAAGAGATCCTAATGCAGTTTTCCTTCAATTTGGGAGAGGGGAAGACAAAGGCAAAGTCTCCTTCAGATTTATCCACCTGGCTGTGTTGTGCCGCTGGTTGGGAAAGGGTGGGGGGGGGGGAATCCCTTTTATGTTACCAGAACTATGTACATTGTGAAATTCACTCCGATTAGAGCTGAGCAAGATTCTCTCCATCGTCTAAGTTTGGATGGGAGCAGAGTCGGGCGAGGCATTCTGGCTTATGTTTCATTGTTTGCTTTATTTCGGGTGAAAATTCTTTGAGAAACTTGGTAACCAGTACAGCCGTGTCATGGCACAGAAAGTAGCTGGAGAGGAAAGAATGAGTTGCTGATGCCCAGTTTACATGTTATGAGATTTCAGGGCAGCACATGCAATAAACAAAGCTTGTCTGACCCAAAACCAGACAAGCGGTGACCTTGGAAAGTAGCGAGCCTCGCCGTGCCTGCCAGCTTTCAACATTTTCAATACCTGTCTGACTTTTAAAGGCTGTGTCCAGCAAATAATGGCTTTGAATTGCTGTGCAACTTGATTTATCTGCTTGAAGGATTAAAAGATATTTTCGTTAAGAGTGTAAGGAGTCCAGATCCCATATCGTAAACTTTACTTGTATTGCTGCTGTGTAAATCCAGCATAAATGTCCAGACTGATTCTGAAAAACCCTTCTCCTCGGCAGCAGAATTCTTGTCAAGACGCTGAGCCATTAGCTGACGTGTAAATAGGTACTTGGGTACTGTGTCCCGTAATCTATTTGACCATCCAGGTCTTGATTCATTGTTAACCTAGCACTTGTTATTAGGGTCAATCAGTGACAAACATGTGAATACTTCATAAGGGAAGGGAGGAGTTGTGAAGGGAAAGAGATCGACGTCTATCTGGGTTGCCATCTGGCACTCTATTTACAGGTTTAGACAATCGTGAGGTTGTTAAGTAATCATAGCAAACAGCGTCCCATCACTTGGTGAGGACAGACTCGGATATGATTCTCTTTATTTACACAGCTTCACTTTGAATTCTACCCCCAACAAATGCTGCTTATGCCCTCTGATTCTACTATTCTGTACAAGGTGAAATAAGTCCATATCATTATATAGGTCTATATTATCTAGTCCCTTAGGATTGCTGTTTTTAAAAGATTCCAATCGGTCTTCATTTTTACATTCTTCAATGAGAGCACACTCCTCATTATCCAATCCCTTCTTCCCCTCAATAGTTTTAGTTGCCATCTTGTGTATTCTTTCAACGGCTGCAACATATTGCTGGTGCTGTGGCAACCTGAGCTTTAAAATGTGGTATTTAATGTTCATCTATCATCCACTAACTGCATGCAGCTGGCAGTCAATCAAACATTTGGTCAGAGGGGGCAGTCGAGGAACCTTGTCTGCTTGGCTGTCATTGCAATGTTGCACCAATTGCAGTATGCCAAGCTCAAAAGAAAACAAAACATTTGAAAGTAAAACTTGGCAACAAGTATGACACGTTGGATTTGGGTTCATTGTCATGTGTACGGAGGGACAGTGAAAAATATTGTTCTGCGTACCGTCCAGACAGATCATTCCATACATGAAAAACATAGGACAAATGTGCGGGGCTGTTTAGCACACTGGGCTAAATCGCTGGCTTTGAAAGCAGACCAAGCAGGCCAGCAGCACGGTTCGATTCCTGTAACAGCCTCCCCGAACAGGCGCCGGAATGTGGCGACTAGGGGCTTTTCACAGTAACTTCATTTGAAGCCTACTCGTGACAAGCGATTTTCATTTCATTTTCAAATACACAGACACGGACGTTGGGGTGTAGGACTACTCAGTGGAGAAGATGTGTGTAGAGATCAGTTCAGTCCATAAGAGGGCCATTCAGGAGTCTGGTAACAGCAGGCAAGGAGCTGTTTTTGAATCTGTTAGTGCCTGTTCTCTGACTTTTGTATCTCCTATCCGATGGGAAGAGGTTGGAAGAGAGAATAACTCAGGTGGGAGGGGTCTTTGATTAGGCTGCCCGATTTCTCAAGACAGCGGGAGGTGTAGACGGAGTTGATGGATGGGAGGCAGGTTTTTGTGATGGACTGAGCGGTGTTCACGTCTCTATAGTTTCTTGTAGTTTTGGGCCGAGCAGTTGCCATACCAGGCTGTGATGCAGCCAGATAGGATGCTTTCTATTGTGCATCTGTAAAAATTGTTGAGAGTTAATGTGGACGTGCTGAATTTCCTTAGTTTCCTGAGAAAGTGTAGGCACTGTTGTGCTTTCCTGATCATAGCATCAACGTGAGTGGACCAGAGCAGATTGCTGGTGATGTGCACCGTTGATGCAGACAGGGGCATGTACGACACTTCGCTTCCTGAAGTCAATGACCAGCTCTTTAATTTTCCTAATGTTGAGGTAGAGATTGTTGTTGTTGTTACAATAGGTTCTCTATCGCCCTTCTGTATTCTGCCTCATCATCATTTGAGATCCGACCCACTACGGACGGCTCTCTAGTGACATCTGTCACTACTGTGAAGTTCAACAGTTACAGTGTCCCATTTTGTGTATTGTACCAGTCAAGAAAACGAGGAAAGAGGTGCCTTGACTTGTTTATGTTTTTTTCTTAAAGAAATGCAGGAGCAGCAGGGTAGCATGTGGGCAGCAGGGTAGCATGGTGGTTAGCATAAATGCTTCACAGCTCCAGGGTCCCAGGTTCGATTCCCGGCTGGGTCACTGTCTGTGTGGAGTCTGCACGTCCTCCCCCTGTGTGCGTGGGTTTCCTCCGGGTGCTCCGGTTTCCTCCCACAGTCCAAAGATGTGCGGGTTAGGTGGATTGGCCATGCTAAATTGCCCGTAGTGTCCTAATAAAAGTAAGGTATGGGGGGGTTGTTGGGTTACGGGTATAGGGTGGATACGTGGGTTTGAGTAGGGTGATCATGGCTCGGCACAACATTGAGGGCCGAAGGGCCTGTTCTGTGCTGTACTGTTCTATGTTCTATGTTCTAAATGCCTTGACCATTCCTCCAATTTTCTGGTAAAACAGTTGAGTGGCTACCTGGATGAACTGCTGAAATGACTTTTGAGTTTATTGTGCAAAGTTTTAAACTAACTCGCTCGAGTTAACTAGAGGTTCAATTGGCTATGACCACATTTGAAACCCTGTGACATGCCAAAGCGAGTTTTCGTCCCTCTTCAATCTTGCAGTCGATTTGTTTCAAAAAAGGTCCCAACCTTTGACCATTTGTATTTGGGAAAACTAAGCAATTCCTTTTTCCGATTGTCCTGGAACGTCTTGCACATAAACCCGAGGCCATGTGAGCCTCCGTCTCCCCAGAGGCCAGGAAATAATTTCCTTGTTGATCCTTCTGGTCATGTGAAGCACCTCAATGTTGGCTCGGGCATTTTCTTCCATCCACGTTTGGTTCTGTTGCACCAATTTCACTACTTTTTGTTACGTCAATCAGCTTGACATCTTTTTGTTGTCCTTGCTTCAATAGGACTAGTTTTTGATTGCGATCCTAACCCCTCTCAGAAACAGATTAGAAAGTTTTCTCTCACCAGAACCTGTCCCTCCTTAACTTTCAAATACTTGATAAATACTGTCCTGAAAACATTCTGAAAGATAGTCAGCCTCATCGACTGGTGACAGAAAGATAGTCGGCATCGGGTGAATGGTGCAGCAATTCTGATGTCACTCTGCCGCTGAATGAGATGTGACGAATCTAGCGATCGTCTCGTATTCTCCTGTTTACTGATCACCTGCCACCTCTTATTCTGTTGGGAATGGCAGTAACCCGGACCATGACTCAGACAGAGCACAATCCAGAGGTGATCAGTTTTCTGGTGTTAAATATTTCTATTTTTTTAACTTTTATATCTCCATTTAGGATATTCTGATAGAAGTGAGAGTAGTTTGTTGAATCTGACCCAATGTAGTTAAGTATCTGTTGCTTAAGGTCAGCTGATAATAAATGAGAAAACTTAATAAACTAAAAAAAAAGTACTGTTAACTGTTCGACAATTTTCAAATAACTACACGCAGCTGTTAGACATGCAGATGCTTTCGCTAAGTTAACTGTGGAGGAATTTTCCATGAGAGCATGGGTTATACCAATACGTGAGCATTTCTAGCTTCTTCATTATTTATCTTTTTAGAAGTAATTATTCGATTTGAGACTCACTTGCCAACTAATTTGGTTTGATTGGCACCATTGATGGATGAAGGTGAGAAACATGATCAGAATGCATTAATATGATCAGAAGTTCTGCGCAACGACATCAATTGATATATTTTTTCTTTAATACAGTAAATAATATGATTATTTTGCATTTCTAAGTGGGTTGATCCATCACTGACCCCGTTACGGTAGCACAGTGGTTAGCACTGGTGCTTCACAGTGCCAGGGACCTGGGTTCAATTCCCGGCTTGGGTCACTGTCTGTGCGGAGTGTGCACATTCTACCCGTGACTGCGTGGATTTCCTCCAGTTTCCTCCCAGAAGGCACGAAAGACGTGCTTGTTAGGTGAATTGGACATTCTGAATTCTCCCTCAGTGTACCCAAGCAGGCGTCGGAGTGTGGTGACTAGGGGATTTTCACAGTGACTGCATTGCAGTGTTAATGTAAGCCTACTTGTGACAATAATAAAGCTATTATTTTTGTTATTGCTTTTGGGGCGTTCAGACCATTGAGGCACAACATGGTCAGCCGATGCCGGTGCCTCCCTCCTGCTCCACAGCCGAAGCTGTTCTATATCAGAGTCCGACTGGTATCTCGTACTTTTAAAAACAATATCTATTGGAATTCATTTTGGACGCAGTCATTTTAATTGGAATCTCCGGGCGGCACGGTGACGCAATGCTTAGCACGGCTGCTTCACGGCACCGAGGACCCGTGTTCACTCCTGGCCCGGGTCACTGTCCATGTGGAGTTTGCACATTCTCCCCTTTTGTACGTGGGTCTCACCCCCCACAGCCCAAAGATGTGCAGCAAGGTAGGTGGAATGGCCACACTAAATTGCCTCTTAATTGGGAAAACAAAATGAATTGGGATCTCAAAGATGTGTGTTGTGTCTGTCTCCTGCACTTGGATTGGGAGAACGTGGCTGCAAAGTGACCAAGACGTTTAACAATCGGGAGGAAGGAGGTACATCAATGCTTGAATTAATCAATTCTGCGCTGATGTAAAAAAGCGCACAAAATTAACAAGCCCCTAATTGCACAACAAGTGAATGAATGAAACAGTTTAATGCCCCTACTGATAATCTGACTGAGATCTGCAGAGACCACAGGTAGATCCTAGTGCCTTGCTCCGTCAGGGAATCTGTTTTATTAATCACAATAGTGACAGTAGAAATAACGATTGTGATTGGCTTCCCAGTAGTTGCTTTGTAACCCTTGAATAGGTTGCTTTTACTCCGTCTCCTACCTTCGCACTCCCAAACCCCTTTCTGGTTCCTCTTTCCCTCAAGTTCAACGTCCATTTTATTAGACTCTGAACACTCCAAAGATGTCATTCCACACAGGGTATATACTGCCGCGATATCACCTTGTGGAGGTTATGATGATCGCAACCTGGAATTTGCATTCCTGTTTCACCTGCTTATTGTACTCCTGCCCTACCACCCCAAAACCATTTTCTTTCCAAACCATTCTCCACAAAAAATAATAAGTTTACTTTTCGATTGCAAAAGATCTAGTTTTTAATTTAAAACCTCCTTGGCTTCGTAAAATGTTAGTGCCAGTTCCCGCCGTTACTCCCTAAATCTGTGAGTCACGCTGTATGCTTTGTGTGAAACTGCAAGATCTGGGAGGGAAGTGTGTGGGAAGGTTGACTTTTTGAGAAAACCCTTTATAAATATCACACTCCTGTGCAAAAATCCTTGAAATGTGTGCCGCAAGAAAGTGCCCCATCTTTCTCACAGTTAAAACAGTTATTCTATTTAGGAATAGAGTTAAACAGAAGTAAGGGCATTCCTTGCATTTTTTAATACAAGAATAAGAATTTCTGTGTCTTTAGGGGTGCAGCATTTGGTTTGGTTCAGAGCATGGAGCAGAGGCATTCTGCTCAGCGAGACATTGTTTCGTGTTTAAGCTGGGTAGTTTATACATAAATAGTGTTTAATATTCGGAAAGTATCATCTTTCGGTCTTTCTGAATTGAATCATTGTTGAGTCTGTAGCATTACGTTTACCTCCCAAACTGTCTGCTCCTGCCAACCAGCAGGACATTGTGTTATTAAGGCAATGACTGAAACACGTTGGCAGACTCTTAAACTGGTCGCGAGCTGCCACGTAAACCCCTTCACTCACTCACTCATGGCAAGATTCCTTTTTTAAAAGAAACGTGCAAATGGTAATTTTGCAATTAAAAGTGATCCATTCTCTCCCTAAGTTTTCAAATGTATTCTTGTGTAATCGTTGAGTTCACTTTGTGTCTTTGCCCATTGCTTATTGTATCGCCGTGGTCCTTGGCTCATTGGCCAAATCATTAGGGTGGGGCAAATGAGTCGGGAGGGGAAAATGTCCATTCCAGAGCCTGGCTACACACTTCATTGTCAGTTCATAGAATCATACACAGCAAGGGAGACCATTCTGTCTACTGTGCCTGTACTAGCCTGTTGAAAGAGCTGTCCACTTAGTCCCCACTCCGCTGCTTATTCCCCCATGATTGCAAATTTTCCCCCTTCAAAGTGTTGGCTCCCAACATAAAAATAGAAGGATCTGCAGACAATATTTCGTGAAAATGTGAAACCGTGAACATGGAAAACATGACCACTTGGGAAGGGAAGACATAGATTCCCTTTCAGATACTGGCTGACTCACTGGGTGGGATTCTCCAATCACCGACACCGAAATCGTGTTCAGCCAGAGAATCCATTTTTACGCCGAATCGGTGCGGCCCCATTTTTCTGATGCTTCGCCCCCTCAAAAAACGGCATACATGTACTCTGCATGCCTTTGGGACAGCCTCAGGCCATCCCCTGAGGCCCTCCCCCGATGCTCCGACCCTGATGGGCCGACTTCCCAACAGTGTCGATTGTGTGTCCCCTCACTTTTCGTAAACTTGGTGTGGCGGCTGCGGACTGTGTCCAGCGCCTCCACAGTCGTGGGGGGGGAGGGGCGGGTGCCTTTCCGCTGGCGGGGGCACTTCGGCGAGGGCTGGGGGGGTGGTCTGGGGGTGGCGAGGGGGTTGCAGGGGGCAGCTTTTGGCAGGCCGGGTCCACGTGCGTCCGGCGCCATGTTGTACGGCGCAGCAGCCACCATCGCTTGCGCGGCCATGTACCCAGCCATTCTGCATCCATATCGGCAGGTAAAGCGGGGGGCTTCACGTGGCGCTGCCTCTAGCCCCTCACCAGGCGGCACATCGATGCAAGGATGGCGCCGACTTTTTGGTCGGAAGACCAGACGGATCCTGCGGACCTAGGCTCAGAATCGGAGAATCCAGCCCATTGTGTGTTGTCTGTGTTTTATGTTCTTTATGAAACATTCATTCTGGTTTTTACAATCAGTCTCACTCCTGAAAGCTTACCTTCATGTCCAGCCAGATTACCTCCTCCTTTTATTACAGCTGGAGAAGTTGCAAACCAGCATCGATCCAACCTTATGAGATACCCACAGTGAACTAGACCGCCCCCCGACTTAGGATGAGTGGCATCATTTTGTGGTGAATAATGCCATTTGCCAGCGTACTTCTCCAACCCAAACTTGTTGACATTTAGTCGTCCTGGTTCCTGTACAAAGGAACATAATTGGCAGATCTAACCAGTAACTAAAGATTGTTATTAAAAAAAGACTCGCACTGTAATGTTTAGAAATGGCAGTGCAAAGAGGCCAAAATGGATTAGGTGTGGTTAAGAGGGCTTCTGGAATTGTAAGCTCAGTATTCACCGTGCACTCCATCAAACACTGCCTAACGTAAGGTTTGTGTTGTGTTCCCTGTGCACAAGGCAAGTCCCTGAGCATTTTATAACCAGGAGAAAATGAATGCGGGGGGGGGGGGGGGGGCTGAGCATGGGGAAACTAAGGCATGATCTCGGGATAAGGGGTAGCAAATTTAAAACCGGGATGAGAAACTACTTCTCCCAAAGAGTCGCAAATCTGTGGAATTCGCTACCCCAGAGTGCGGTGGATGCAGGGATAGTGAGTAAAGTTAAGGAGGAGTCAGATTTTTAATTAGTAATGGGATGAAGAGTTACGGAGAACGGGCAGGACAATGGAGCTGAGGCCATGATGAGATCAGCCATGATTGTATTGAACGGTGGAGAAGGCTCAAAAGGCTTGAATTGCCGACTCCTGCTCCTAGTTCTTGTGCTCGAAGAAAGAACTATTCTGGGTGGTTCCACCTTCCGGATCTTGATCTGCGGTAAAAGCGGAGTTGGCCATTGTTGTGGAGATGGAAGCGGCCCATCAGAACAGGTGGTCTATCACTGGCTAGAGCTTCTGCTATTATGGCGCAGTAAGTGGGGGGGGGTGGCGTTGGAAGGTTGCCGTTTCCACTGGCATCAGGGTCAAGAACCAGAGAATTAGCACAAAAAATGGTCAGGAAATGTTGATCAATTTTGTGCAGCAAGTTATGGTGTTCTGGAAGTTACCATCGGAACACAAACTGCTGGGATTATGGGGAAAGAGTGGGTCGAATTGGAGAGCTCTTCAAATTGAGAGCAGCGGTTTAATGGGCCAAATGGCAACCTCCTGTGCTTTAAGGTTCCATGATTCTGCTGTAACAAGTTATCAGCCCAGCACTGTACCAACAACGTCCTGGAATCTCTGCAAGTGAGCCACTCTGACACCAGAAGCTGATGTGTTATTTGCCATGGATACAAATGTACACAATTGCCTTTTTGTTACAGAGTTGGTTCAAGGAAGAGGCGTTCTAGATAACCCCGAAGAAGGTTGGTTCTACAGAACGAGCAATATGGTTACAAAGCTGCAAAAGCTGGCTTGTGCCTTTGCAGCTGTCTAAACATTGCAGTTCTCGCTGCCAAGAGCTTACTCCAATGGGTCGCTGTCTGGAGTATTATTGGCTACATAAGCATCGAGCCCTGCAGGCGACTTTACCTCCAGAGACAGCGGGATCGACTTTATTTTCCTTTTAGGGCTGTAAGTGGCATTATTACTTTCTGGACGTTGCAGTTTCTCCCAGATTTGTTCTGTAGAGTTTATTTTCCCCGGATTGTTGGGGAAACCAGCTGCATTGAAAGCACTCATGAGTCCCACTGTGGAGACAGACTTGCATCTCTTGTCCTGCAGATGCCAACAGTAACCTGGAATGAACAAAATGGGGGGGGGGGGGGGGGGGGGGGAAATCACCTGGAGTTGAACAGTTCTGGGCTTGACAGTAAATTGAACAATTCAGTCTGCGGTTTACACACACACACACACAAAAAAACCCAGCCGTGTTGTTTTGGAGTGTTTGTACTGAGGTCACAAAGGTGTTCCTGGATTTCCTAGACCAGTTTTAATTGCCTGAGGGGAGTTGGAGAGGAAGTTTACAGCATGTTGGGGTAAGGGGTAGCAGACTTAAAAGAAGAAAATACTTCACTCAAAGGCTTGTGAATCTATGGAATTGATTACCACAGAGCATGGTGGGTGCCGGAGCATCAAGAGGAGATGGAAAGATTTTTGATTAGTAATGGGTTGAAGGGTTATGGAGGACAGGCAGGAAAGTGGAAGAGGATGAGGAAGAGGTCAGCCGTGATCGTCGATTGTGGGTTTCCTCCCACAAGTCCCAAAAGAAGTGCTTGTTAGGTAAATTGGACATTCTGAAGTGTACCCGAACAGGCGCTGGAATGTGGCGACATGGGGATTTTCACAGTAACTTCATTGCAGTGTTAATGTAATCCGACTTGCGAAGATATTAAAGATTATTTATTATTGAATGGTGGAGTAGGGTGGTGAGGCTGAATTGTCTACTCCAAGTTCTCGAGTTCTCATGTTATATTCTCCCTCATTGACCTTGAGTGTGTGTTCTCTTACTGTTTGCCTCTCTCGTACATGTCTAGAGGGGGGTGGGGGGGAGGAGAAGAGGGCTAAGATGTCCTTAGTTATGATGCACGGTGGGTTTAAAACAATGTCTACAAAAGTTGACCAGAGATTCATTTAAAGCCCTACTGACCTGCACATTTGTGAACCTAACCACTCACTTTACCCCATGTAGCTTTCTCACAGTTTAACTTGGAGCAGTTCCAGAGGTTTTGGATGCCTTTTGACTGTTTAGATGTTTTTGTTACTAAAAAAGACACTTGGCCTCCAGCTGTTGGAATAGAATCAACTGCAAATATCAATATTAAAGATGAGGTGCTTCTTGGTAATTAACGACATGTTTACATTTTATTTTGGCTTCGCAGGAGTTGCACATTTGTCTGGTAAAATCGCATTTCGCTGATCACAACCCCCCCCCCCCCCCCCCCCCCCCCCCAAAGCAAGTGGGTGGGGAATGGGGTTTGAATGTGGCGTTGGCTTTTATACAGATTAAATGAAAAATCTGAAGCAGAGCCGCTACTTCATGACGAGCAGGAATTTACTTTTTTTTTAAAAGGGGTTGCTTAAACAAACGACCTTTCAGTGTTTGCTTTCTGTCCTAAACATTTATTTAACTCGTGCTAATGGGTTCACCTCGAAGTATTTGGGGAAGAATTATGCCTTTTGAGGTGTAGTAAACATATTATTCATTCAAACGATGTGCAGCACTGGCTAGGTCAGCGTTGTTTGCCCATCCCTAATTGCCCTTGGTTTGGGAAGGTGGCGGTGAGCTGCCGTCTTGAACTGCTGCAATCCCTGTGGTGTAGGTGCACCCGCTGTGCTGTCAGGGAGGGAGTTCCCAGATTTCGACTCAGCGACAGTGAAGGCTATAGTCAGGGCAGTCAGTGATTTGGAGGGGAACTTGCAGGTGGTGGTGTTCCCTTGTGTCTGCTGCCCTTGTCCTTCTAAATAGTTGTGGATTTGGAAGATGCTGTCTACAAGTCCATGACCTCTACCACCTCATTATTTATATTTGATAGAAACATGTATATTTACTTTTGGTTCTGTTACTGTCTGCTGGGCGAACATCACACATTCCCCCACCTCCAATGTTCCAGCTGACCCCCCCCCCCCCCCCCCCCCCCCCCCCTCCTTGTTCCGCCCCATCCAATCTGAAATCTTGAACCAACTTCCAAGTTACCCACAATTCAGGATGAATCTTGCAATATGTTGCTAACTGATAAACCACAGGCTTCACAAGCAAGAAAGTATGGTGGACCTTGCATTTATATGGCACCTTTCCATGATCTCAACATGTCTGAATGCGTTTTGTAGCCAGTGAATTAATTTCTGGAGTGGGGTCACTGTTGTAATGCAGCAAACACAGCAGCTAATTAGCTTCACAAACAACAAAGTGATAAGAACCAGGCAAGTGTTTGGCCGAGGAATATGTATTGGCCAGGATAATCCATCGGAGTCGTTAAAAGGAACAAGGTAGTTGTACAAGTTCTCGATAGTGTTATTTGTAAATACTTGCCGTGGTGGGTGGGGGGGGGGGGGGGGGGGGATGGGTGGTGATCTCTAGTTGGGAGCAGGAAATGTTGCACTGACCATTTAGGAATGCACAGAGAGGGATCAGGGCACATTGGAGAACAGAAGGATGAAGCTCAGAGGAGTAGCGATGGCGGGCTTGGCAACAAAAGGAAAGCTTAGGACAGGGAAAGCAAAAAGGAGGCTCGCGTCTCAAACACCCGAAGCACTCTGCATGCAGCGAATTGCTTTGTGGTGAATGTCACAGGATTTTCACTGTCCTTACTGTGTATTGGGTGCTCTGCACAATTCCATTGCCTGCTCTGAGTCGAAGCGGAGTGGTGTGAGATACATGGGTGCTTAGTCATGTGAATTTGAAAAAAAAAATGGGCAAGACAAGGCTTGGAATGCCTATGAAGAGAGTGCTTTTAAACTGGCCATCCCATACACTATTTGACTCATGGACACACCTTTACTGTGTCAGAACATGTTCTTTAAGTAACTGTCTACAGCTATTAGCACAAGAAAGAACAAAGTGATTGGTTGCTAGGTTCAACTTGGCCAGCCCACATGTGAAGAGTTGATTGTGTTTTGATGGACAATAGAAGCATCAGTCACCCGCCTTCTTTGCAAAGTACATTATTTCTGTGAGTAATTTCTGGGCGTTTTCAACTAAAACGGCAGTGTTTGCTATTACTCAAACAAGCAGAGTTCCCGTCGAGCACCGATTTGGTTTTATTTTTAGGAAAGGTATCTCTGACTACTTGAACCTTTAAATAGTCGAGGCTCTGTTGGTAAAATAAATTTCTGGTCCAGTTTGATATTTTAGCCTGAGACAGAGCTACTTCGTCCGAAGACTGAGGTGAGTTTTCTGCTGCTTTTCTGGTTTAAATCATTGGAAGTGTTGAAACCCTTGACGGATGGCGAATTGCAGCAGAGTGGAAAATTAACTGTGTCCGGGGTGGCTGTAACTGAAATCTCCTGCCGATTTATTTTCACTTTTTACTAATGCAACTACCCGCTACTTTTATGTCCAAGACCTCTTTGAAAAATAATTGTTTGGCATCTCAAAGTTCTCTTGGTTTGTTTGATTGTTAACTTGATTCCTCATTTTTATAATCTTTGATTTGAAATCTGAGCATGGTGAACAGAGATGGGGTAGACTGAGGGGGTTGTGACTAGTGGTGTTCCACAGAGATCAGTGCTGGGACCTTTGTTGTTCATGGTATATATCAATGATTTGGAGGAAAATGTAGCTGGTCTGATTGGTAAGTTTACAGACGACACAAAGGTTGGTGGAATTGCGGATAGCGATGAGGACTGTCAGAGGATACAGCAGGATTTAGATTGTTTGGAGACTTGGGCGGAGAGATGGCAGATGGAGTTTAATCTGGAAAAATGTGAGGTAATGCATTTTGTAAGGTCTAATGCAGGTAGGGAATATACAGTGAATGTTAGAACCCTCAAGTGTATTGACAGTCAGAGAGATCTTGGTGTACAGGTCCATAGGTCACTGAAAGGGGCAACACCGGTGGAGAAGGTAGTCAAGCCGGCATACGGCATGCTTGCCTTCATTGGCCGGGGCATTGAGTATAAAAATTGGCAAGTCATGTTGCAGCTGTATAGAACCTTAGTTAGGCCACACTTGGAGTATAGTGTTCAATTCTGGTCGCCACAGAAGGATGTGGAGGCTTTAGAGAGGATGCAGAAGAGATTTACCAGGATGTTGCCTGATGGAGGGCATTAGCTATGAGGAGCGGTAGAATAAACTCAGTTGGTTCTCACTGGAACGACGGACGTTGAGGGGCGACCTGATAAGAGGTTTACAAAATTATGAGGGGCATAGACTGAGTGGATAGTCAGAGGCTTTTCCCCCAGGGTAGAGGGGTCAATTGCTAGGGGGCATAGGTTTATGGTGTGAGGGGCATGGTTTAGAGGAGATGTACGAGGCAAGTTTTTTACACTGAGGGTAGTGGGTGGCTGGAACTCGTTGCCGGAGGAGGTGGTGGAAGCAGAGCGTCTTGACAAATACTTGAATAGGATGGGAATAGAGGGATACCGACCCCGTAAGTGTAGAAGATCTTAGTTTAGACGGACAGCATGATCGGCACAGGCTTGGAGGGCCGAAGGGCCTGTTCCTGTGCTGTACTTACCTTTGTTCTTTGTAGATGGGAAGGAATATTTTTCCCCTTGGGCGAGGGGGTCAAGAACCACGGCGCAGAGATTGAAAGCAAGGGACAGGGGATGTAGAGGGGATTTGAGGGAAAACCTTTTCACCTGGAGGGTGGCTGGAACCTGGAACTCGCTGCCTGAAAGAGTGGCAGAGGCGAGAGCCTTGCAACATTTCATCAGCATTTAGATAACCAATGGAAATGCCCTAGCATACAAAGCTACGGACAAGGGGTTGGAAAATGGGATTCGAACAGAGCGGTGCTTGATGGCCAGCACAGACACAATGGGCCGAAGGGCCTCCTTGTGCCATAATGAATATTTAAAAAGCCCATAAAAGTTGGAAATGAGAATACCTCTGTGTACAGTGAGACAGAAGATATGCAATTGGAATTAATACTACAGATCTGATTTGCATAAGAATACTTGAGGCTGGATCCTCTAATCCCGCAGCAGAGTGTCCACGCCACCGTAAACGCTGTCGCGTTTTACGACAGCATCAACGGGCCGACCCCACGACTAATTCTGGCCGCTACTGGGGGCCAGCGCGCCACTGAAGTGGTTCATGCCTCGCCAGCTGCTGATCCCAGTGCGCAATGGGCGCCGTGGGATCTGTGCATGCGCAGTGGCGCTGGCGCCAACGCAACATGGCACAGGACTACAGGGGCCGACGCGTAGGAAAGGAGGCCCCCAGCCAGAGAGGCCGGCCTGCCGATTGCTGGGTCCCGATCGCTGGCCAGGCCGCATCGGAGGCCCTCCCCCTGGGTTGGACACCCCTCCGACCTTTCCACGCCGAGGTCCCGCCGGCTGAGAGCATGCGTGGTGGCGCCGGTGTGACTCGGCATTTTCACAACAGCCGCTCGACCCATCCCAGGCCGGCCGCATAGAGCGGCCCGCGACGCTGCCGTACCAGCCTCCCCGAACAGGCGCCGGAATGTGGCGACTAGGGGGTTTTCACCGTATCTTCATTTGAAGCCTACTTGTGACAATAAGCGATTTTCATATCATTTCATAGAGCGACCCACGTTGGTGCCGTGCCAACCAGTCTGCAGAGAATCGCGTGCCGGCGGTGTGGCGCAATTCGCCGCGGTTGCGGGGATTCTGTCCCCGGTCAAGAGAATCCCGCCTTTGATTCTCAAAAACAAATAGCTTTATCGCTAAATGTTTCTGCGCTGCGATCCCCCCCACCCCCAACCTGGCAAATCCTGTTTTTGGGAAAACTAGAGAAATTGAACCTATGATTGCAGATATAGAACATAGAACAGTACAGCACAGAACAGGCCCTTCGGCCCTCAATGTTGGGCCGAGCCATGATCACCCTACTCAAACCCACGTATCCACCCTATACCCGTAACCCAACAACCCCCCCCTTAACCTTACTTTTATTAGGACACTACGGACAATTTAGCATGGCCAATCCACCTAACCCGCACATCTTTGGACTGTGGGAGGAAACCGGAGCACCCGGAGGAAACCCACGCAAACAGGGGGAGGACGTGCAGACTCCACACAGACAGTGACCCAGCTGGGAATCGAACCTGGGACCCTGGAGCTGTGAAGCATTTATGCTAACCACCATGCTACCCTGCTGCATGCTGATTGGTGACAGGGTAGCACAGTGGTTAGCACTGTTGCTTCACAGCTCCAGCATCCCAGGTTCGACTCCCAGCTTGTGTCTGTCTGTGCGGAATCTGCTCATTCTCCCCGTGTGTGCATGGGTTTCCCTCCGGGTGCTCCGGCTTCCTCCCACAGGCCATTTCTGCAATATAAGCAACGAAGCTCGAATCTGTTGTTTGAGGAATAAATATTGACCAAAACGCCAACGCTCCAGACTTGTGTAATGGAATGTTATATGTTGCGCACTCATGGTAGCACAGTGGTTAGCACTGCTGCATCACCGTGCCAGGGATCCAGGTTCAATTCTGGCCTTGGTGGCTGAGTGTGTGGAATTTGAATTCCACAGACACCATAGGAAGCATCCTATCGGGCTGCATTACAGCCTGGTATGGCAACTGCTTGGCCCAGGACTGCAAGAAACTTCAGAGAGTCGTGAACACTGCCCAGTCCATCACACGAACCTACCTCTCATCCATTGACTTCATTTACACCTCCCGCTGCCTGGGGAAAGCGGGCAGCATAATCAAAGACCCCTCCCACCCGGCTTATTCACTCTTCCAACTTCTTCCATTGGACAGGAGATACAGAAGTCTGAGAACATGTACAAACAGACTCAAAAACAGCTTCTTCCCTGCTGTTACCAGACTCCTAAATGACCCTCTTATGGACTGGCCTCATTAACACTACACCCTGAATGCTTCATCCGATGCCGGTGCTTATGTAGTTACATTGTGTACCTTGTGTTGCCCTATTATGTATTTTCTTTTATTCCCTTTTCTTCCCATGTACTTAATGATCTGTTGAGCTGCTCGCAGAGAAATACTTTTCACTGTACCTCGGTACACGTGACAATAAACAAATCCAATCCAATCCAATTCGCATGGGTTTCCTCTGGGTGCTCGAGTTTCCTCCCACAGTCCAAATGTTCAGATTAGGCTGATTGGCCATATCAATTCGTGAGGTTATGAGGATATGAGGGGGATTGGCCTATGTAGAGTGCTCTTTCAGAGGGTCAGTGCAGAGTCGATGGACTGAACGGTCTCACCTGCACTATAAGGATTCTATAGACAGAGCCGTAGTTTCTCATCTGAATGATGGCACCTTTGAACGTACAGCGCTCTCTCAGATCCACAGGGAGGGAGTCAGCCTAGATATTGTGTTCAAAAAAACCGGGACAAATCCACCCTGGCCAAATACCACCCCATCAGTCTACTCTCGATCAGCAGAGAAGGGGTCATCCATAATGCTATCAAGTGGCACTTACTCAGCAATAACCTGCTCACGGACGCACAGTTTGGATTCCGCCAGGCTCATTCAGCTCATTATCTCATTACAGCCTAGGTTCAAACATAGACAAAAGTGCTGAATGCCAGAGGTGACGTGAGAGTGACTACTCTTGACAACAAGGCAGAATTCGACCGAGTACGGCATCAAGGAGCCCTAGCTAAACTGGAGTCAATGGGAATCTGGGAAAAACCTCCTCTGGTTGGAGTCATACCTGGCAGAAAGGAAGGTGGTTGTATGATTGGAGGTCAATCATCAGTGCCCGGCCATCACTGCAGGAGTTCCCTGGGGTAGCCTCCAAGGCCCAACCGCCTTCAGTTGCTTCATCAATGACCGACCTCCCTTCATAAGATCAGAAGTGGGGGGGGGGGGGGGGGGGGGGAGGGAGGGAGGAATGTTTGCGGATGACTGCACAGTATGTTCAGTTTCATTTGCGGCGACTCAGATACTGAAGCAGTCCATGTCCAAATGCAGCAAGACCTGGACAATAGCCAGGCTTAGGCTGACAAGTGGCAAGTACCATTCATGCCACACAAACCGGCAGTGACCATCTCCAACACGGAAGGATATCTAACCATCTCCCCTTGACATTCAATGGCATTATCATCAATGAATCCCCCACAGTTTGGGGGGGGGGTTAGGGATGGGCAGTAAATGCCGCTCTAGCCAGCAATGCCCGCATTCCATAAATGGATTTTTAAAAAACATTTTTGGAGTGAGACTTTAAGTCCAAGTGCCAAGCCCTTCTATCTCCCAAGAGGATTGCTACAAATTGAGACATGCTGGATACAGTGAGCAATTCTGAAGGGTAAGACTGCAGGCCCACTGAAGCAAAAAGGCCTGTAGAAACTGGTGCAGGAACCTCTCTTTCCCCAACCATAATTAAACATGTCGCAATATTTCATTTTGTAACCTTGTTGTTATTGCAATTTGTACTTTTGAAGTAGACTTTAGTTGGAGCAATGGATGTTCCTGGTTGGTTAGCTATTATGGCAGAAAATCCATATGCGAGAAGGAAAATGGCAACATTTGGACAATGTGGTTGTTCCGACAACTTTGTGATGTGAGATTAAAGCATTCAAAGATGTGTTAAAAGCTTATGCCCTGAGCAATAGAGTTTCTTCCCTAGATATCTCTACTTCGCTCTGTTAAAGGTGTTGTATAAGTACAAGTTGTTGTTCGCCACCATCGTCACCAATTCATTAAAGAAAACTTGAAACTGGAAATGTACAGTCGCTGAATGATGGGGATTTATTCCTCCTTTGTTGCTTGGCTGGTTCCAAGGACCCTTTTGCCTGTGCAGACTGACGCAAAAAAAACTCCACAACGCTTGTCAAAGAACAGCGGAGAATTCTCCTGGTGTCCTGCCAAACTCTCCCTCAAAACATCAATTAACAGGTCACTCATTATCCTGGGCCAACTTGCGCAGAATGCCTGTCCCATCTAACTACGTAACACGCACTGCATTTCAAATGTAACTCATTAAGGGGAGCTTTGAGATGGTTTTGAATGAGGCATTAAAGCAAGCCTTTCATTCATGTAGGAGCAGAATTAACAAATAATTTAGCCAGCTTGCAGTTAAATTTAATTCCAAGGGAATTAACCCATTGGATTTCCTGTGCACTTGTCATTTAGCCTGGCCTGTTTTACAGCAATATAAACATCCCATGTGCTCCAGTGTGTGTACCCTGTCCACAATGGGTCGATGGGCAGTTAAGGGAAAAAGTATCAGTCTGGGTTCCTATTCTTTGTCTGGATTCACTGACCCATGCTCAGAAATGTATGGTCATGTGTACATAGGGTCATGTGTACCTGTAATACGTCTTGGGTCGCAAGGCACCCAGTAAAATACAGGAGTGATTCCAGGCAGCCATATTTAGCAATGCCAGCTCCTTCTAGGTGTGAACAAACATGCTAGAAGAACTCTTACTTACAATGATTAAGGAGGGTGGGGAAATAAAAACTCGAAAACATTAGATACCAAAAGGATCCTTCTGTCCAAGTCTGTGTCTTGCACAGTCAATGTAAAAAAAAAAAAAAAATTTTCAGGAACCCTACACAACTCGTATGCTTACTGGTGGGTTTGAAGACTCATTGGGCAAACGTTTAGAGTGTCGATCTAACCTGACATCCGAACCGATGCATCCTTGGCTAGTCACCTTCGTTGGTGTAACCCATCCTATCGAAACTACAGTCGAGAACTCAGCAACGATTGGATTCTAAATTGTGTAGAGTTATACATGCACACGCACTTCGATTAGAATAGAAGTTACATGACTTTGAACATGATTTCAAACTAGCACTAAACAGCCTCCTGATTGGTTAATCTTCAAATTGTTTTGGTTTAAGTCACTGTTGAGGTTTAATTCACAGAAAAATAACTTGCAATTCAACCGCTTGATTGGAGAATTAACCGGCTGCTGCTTGAGTGCTTACAGAGACATAAAATTAAAATCTAGTGGTTCATTCTTGCCTCCTTCCGACTACAGATTTAATGAACTAGGCCCTCCTCTCTTTTTCACCTCTTTCTCTCCATCTATCTCTCCCCTCTCAATCTGTCTCCTTTTCTCCCTCTCCCTCGTTCCACTCTCTTCCTCGTTTTCTTTCTCGCTCATTACATGTCCCACGCCTGCGCTCTCATTTGCCAAATTTCTTCCCAGCCCATTTTCTGCTCAACTCCATTACTGCACTGAAGCGCGGGCTGATTTTTTTTCATTTTCCGACCCCCACTCCCCAGCACAAAAGCATTGAGACCCAACGGTAGCTACGAATGACCCTGCAATCCATTGCTCATTATTGCGTTGTGTCTTTATGTGTGCAGGAGCTTCATGGGAACTGGCGATGCTCCTTTAGAAGGAACCAATTCTGGGTTACGGTCCAGCTGGCCTTGCAAAGTTAACTGTTCTTCTCCCAGCGGACTCGTATTACTCGCTATTCAGCTCATTTCTAATTGTGAAGCATCTGGGAGCAATAATCTTCTGACGCAAGCACCACTTCAGCTGGGCTGATATTGAAGCCGGGCATTTAATAAGGGCCTAACGTGGTTGGAATATGGAATGGGACTTCAAGTCCTTTCAGCTGTACTGGCCTGTGAGTAATTTCTGCTGTGCCAGTCTAACAGGAAACTGAAGTCGCAAGTTGATTTTCTTTCATTTCTCCCTTTCATGACCAAAGTAAGCTGAATGGGATCTATAGTTTCTAATGGCCTTCTCCTGAAGCCCCATATAAACAGCAATTTCATGCTCCTTCTGGATTTAAGAGTGGCTTTTAGATGTGATTTTTCATTGAATTTGATCACTCTCTGAGCTCGAGGAAAATGCCCTGCAGCTGGATACTGCCAACTGTGCCAGAGGGAGGGAAGTGAAAAGCGAAGGTTCGAAGAACACTATTGGGCATCATGTGCCATGGCATGACATCATTTCCTGGCCGAGCACATTTCCTGAATTAAAAACCGTTCTCCAGAGACCCTCTTGGCCTGTATGATGACCGTTAATAGGTTCTGCCTGTGGATTTTTAAAATTTTCTTTCATGGGAAGTGGGCATCGCAAACAAGACCAACATTTGCTGCCCATCCCTAATTGCCTTTGAGAAGGCGGTGGTGGACCGTTGCCTTGGACCTCTGCACGCTAATGTGCCTGATCATTTCTCCTCCTCTTCTGAAGGCCGTACCTGAGGGAGGGTTTCACAGGTTCCTTCGACCCATAGCTACCTCGGGCAGACTGCCTAATCAGCAGTCTGGACTAGGGTTGCCAACCGCGATAAATGTATCCCTGGAGATTTATCACATGACTTGCCATTAATCAGCCGACACATCCATCCTTGTGACGCACTGCCTTCCCACGCCAATTGGAAACTGAAGATTCATTGTCCAATCGGAGCATGATTGCCAAGCAGCCCTTTCCTCACTTTTTTCAATATTTTTATATCCTGTGAAGAGAAATGTCCAAAGAACATTGGGATGGGGGCGAACAATCTCCTTAACATCGCAAAGATTTTTCTCTACACAGCAGTGTACTGGAGATTAATCTTCAATGCCTGGGAACTCCAGGCCAATCATGGAGGGTTGGCAACTCTAGTCTGGGCACGTGACTCTTGGGCACTTCTAGTTCAGGGTGTCAAGCTGAACCTCATCACGTCCCTGTCCAATTACCAAATAAGTGTAATTGCTCCCCATTTCATGGTGAAAGCAGAAAATGTTGGGTGGCACGGGAGCATGGTGGTTAGCACTGTTACTTCACAGCGCCAGGATCCTGGGTTCGATTCCCGGCTTGGGTCACTGCCTGTGTGGAGTTTGCATGTTCTCCCCGTGTCTGGTTTCCTCCCACAACTCACGAGAGACGTGCTTGTTTGGTGATTTGGACATTCTGAATTCTCCCTCAGTGTACCCGAACAGGCACCAGAATGTGATGACTAGGGGCTTTTCACAGTAACTTCATTGCAGTGTTAATGTAAGTTTACTTGTGACGGTAAATAATAATCTTTATTGTCACAAGTAGGCTTACATTAACACTGCAATGAAGCTACTATGACAATCCCCTCGTTGCTACACTCCGGCGCCTGTTCAGGTACACCGAGGGAGAATTCAGAATGTCCAAATTACCGAACAGCACGTCATTTGGGACTTCATGTCATGTAGGAGGAAACCGGAGCACCCGGAGGAAACCCAATCAGACACGCGGAGAACGTGCAGACTCCACACAGTGACCCAAGTCAGGAATTGAACCTAGGACCCTGGCGCTGTGAAGTAACAGTGCTAACCGCTATTATTACAGTAGTCCCCCTTTATAACGCGGGTGTTGGGGTCCAAGACAGCCACCCGCGTTGCAACCGAGCCGCGGATATCCACGATGGGGGTTTTAAATTTATTTAAAAATCTATGCATGCGCTTCCCATTGTGGAGAAAGGCCTGAACTGCAGGGGTTTGGGACCGAGGAGCGATGCGACACCCCCCTGCCACTTGTTCCCAAACCACCAAGTTGACAGCCCTGACACCTAAAACTGAATCCCAGCCTTGCCTTTGAAACTGACATGCAGCGCAGGGTGCAAGCGCGTGCGGCAGATGGGGTGCAGACAGCAAGACCTTGTAAGTTTCTGTGGGTTGTTTTAATTAGATCCACGATGGGGGTTTTAAATTTATTTAAAAATCTATGCATGCGCTTCCCATTGTGAGTCTACGGGGGTCTGACCTCTTCCCCCCCGCCCCCCGTAGACTCACAATGGGAAGCGCGTGCATAGATTTTTAAATAAATTTAAAACCCCCATCGTGGATCTAATTAAAACAACCCACAGAAACTTACCAGGAACTTACAAGGTCTTGCTGTCTGCACCCCATCTGCCGCACGCGCTTGCACCCTGCGCTGCATGTCAGTTTCAAAGGCAAGGCTGGGATTCAGTTTCAGGTGTCAGGGCTGTCAACTTGGTGGTTTGGGAACAAGTGGCAGGGGGGTGTCGCATCTCTCCTCGGTCCCAAACCCCTGCAGTTCAGGCCTTTCTCCACACCGCCACCCCCACCACCTCCCCCCCCCCCCACCCCCACCCTACCTCAACCACTATGGAGGTACCAGCTGTAGCTCTGCACTATCCACTTCCGGACGCTGTGTGAGCTGCTCCTCTGTCACTGAATCTCCCTCCAATCAGCCGGCAGTGTCAATTTCAGCGGCCGGCTCACTTTGATCCGGAGAGGGAAGCTGACAGTTGGGGTCCATAAGCCCCCCCCGCCGTATATCGCGAACCACGGTATTGCGGAGCGCAGTATAACGGGGGACTACTGTATTATTATTATTATTTTTATTAATGAAAAGTGGAAACAAAAGCAGAAAATACAAGACAATCTCAGCAGATCTGACAGCATCTATGGGGAGAGAGAGAGTGGAGCTCATGTTTTGATTCCGGACGACTCTTTATCTCTTTTTGATGACTTTTTGGATTACTCCGAGCTTTGACAAAGATCCACCCAGACTGGAAAGGTTGTCTCCCTTCTCTCTCCACAGATGCTGCCAGACCTGCTGAGATTGTCCAGTATTTTCTGTTTCTGTTTCAGATTCCACTATCCGCAGTAATTTGCTTTAATAATTAGAAGTGGGAACCCTGGGAGGGATTCTCTAATCCCGCAGCAGTGTCCACGCTGTCGTAAACACTGTCGCATTTTCCGACGGCGTGAATGGGCCGACCCCATGACCAATTCTGGCCCCTACAGCATGGCACTGGAGCGGTTAACGCTGCTCCAGCTGCTGATCCCGGCGCAAACTGGGTGCTGCGAGATCCGCGCATGCGCTGTGGGGCCAGTGCCAACGCGCGCATGTGCAGTGGCTTCCTTCAACGCGCCGGCCCTAACTCAACATGCCGCAGGACTACAGGGGCCGGCACGTAGGGAAGGAGGCCCTCAGCCACAGAGGCTGGCCCGCCGATTGGTGGGCCCCGATCGCTCATTTTCACGACGGCCGCTCGGCCCATCCGGGGCCGAGAATCGGTGGGCCAGCCACGTAGAGCGGCTCGCAACCAGCACCGCACCAAACACGCCTGCGGCAATGGTGAGCGGAGAATCGCTTGCCGGTGTCGGGGCGGCGTGGCGCAATTTGCGCCGGTTGCGGGGATTCTCCGGCCTGGTCCCGGGCTGAGAGAATCCCGCCCCCTGACTTTTTTTGGTCCTTTTCAAAGAGGAGAGAAGCCAGTATTAAGGTGTGGAGCACGACTGTTACATCAATCGCCCGAGCCAAACTAGTACCATGGATCTCTTCCCTTCCACCTACCTCATTTTAATATCTTGTTTGAATCTGCCTGTGACAGTGAGTGCAGTGGCCCTCCAGCACTGCACTCTGGTCTCTGCCTGACGTTCTTCCTCAAATCTCTGCAGTGGGACTTGAACCTTCAGCCTTCTGACTAAGAAGCAAGTGTGCTACCCACTGATAGCTGTAACTTGGGCTGTGGTATGCGCAGGCTTCCAGGATGAATAGTCCAGTGGTTACTGCAAGGTTGCTTCGATATCTTTCTCTATCTGTCGCTGTAAATCTTGACCAAATTTGATTTGTGTCCTCCACTGATCAAGGGCTTGGTTCTTTCACAGCGCAGTGTTGCTTTTGGCCAACGCAAGAGTAATGCTGGACATGAACACTATTTGTAATGTCTTCTAAATGAGGCATACAGACTGGAAAGAAGGTTCAAAGCCTGCAATGTGAATGCCACTTTTTTTTTCTCCTTCATTTGGATTCTTGCCCAGCCTGATCGGGTTTCCTTTCCAAACATGGAGGTTGTGAACAGTGCGGCTGTGCATTTTCTACCCTTGTACCACTAACTCCTTGGGTGGGATTTTGAAATGGGTGGGGTCCCGGTCAGAGGCAGGCAGGAGCACAACTTGACATGTCCGTACCAGTTCACACCCACGATCTCCATTCTGAGCCGTTTTCATGTGAGGGCAGCTTGGGGTCAGATCGACAGCAGTCTACCACTAAATCATCCAAATGCAGGTGACCCCCAGACCGTGTCCAGGCCAATGTGGTGGGGAATGGATATGATGGGCCACTTGAGAGACCGCCTTCCTTCCCCAGACACAGAATGACAACCAGGTTCCAAGTCTGGTAGCCGATCATCTTCCCCCGGGGGGGGGGGGGGGGGGGGGGGGGGGGGGGGGGTGGGGGGGGGGGAAGAGAGAAGAGAGGCGGGAGAAGAGGGGGGGGGGAAGAGAGGCGGGGGGGGGGGGGGGGAGAAGAGAGGCGGGAGAAGAGGGGGGGGGGAAGAGAGGCGGGGAGGCGGGGGAGAAGAGGCGGTGGTGCAGGAGAGGGGCCGTTGAAAAAATATCACTTTTCCCCCTCCATGTTCCCATTAGCAACAATATTGACTGATCACTTGAGAGGTGAAGGGCTTCCCATTGGCCTTCCAGTTTCAGGAGCCTGTCTGCTGCCCTTATTTGGATACCGTTAAAAATCCAGATCATAGAATTTACAGTGCAGAGGGTGGCCATTCAGCCCATCGAATCTGCATCGGCCTTGGAAAGAGCACCCTACTTATGCCCACGCCTCCACCCCATCCCCGTAACCCACCAACCCCAGCTAACCTTTGGACACTGAGGGGCAATCTAGCACAGCTACTCGACCTAACCGGCACATCCTTGGACTTTGGGAGGAAACCGGAGCACCCGGAGGAAACCCACGCAGACACGGAGAGAAAGTGCAAACTCTGCACAGTCACCCAAGGCCAGAATTGTACCTGGGACCCTAGAGCTGTGAGGCAACAGTGCTAACAACTGTGCCACCACCACGCCGCACCTGTGGCTGTGCAAAGAAGAAGCCGTGAGGGACCGGAACCTAAAAGTGAGCTGACAGCTGGCGTCCCGACCCAGAAGTGAGAGTATTGACCTTTTAACTTGAATTTTGTATTTCCTGCTGATTGAGGAGACGGTCTGCTCCACTCCTAAGCCCGCATTCAAGGAGACCCTGGCTCTCATTCCCAGTCCCCGCTCAGCTAGCAGTGGTCGGAAACAATAATTGGTTTTCCCGTTCGGGGTGATGGGGGGGGGAAAAAAGAAAGTTGGCTAAGGTTCTCGTTCTTGATCACTAACCGGAAGAGGCTTCACTCGTAGGGAATGAATATCTGGACAAGACTACGGAAGGTTGCTAGAACACATGGAACCACGCTTGGGCAAGAGTTGGGCAAAAAGGAAGGGGAAATTTAGGAAAATGAGAAGGCAAATTAGATTATTGTGGCATGGGGCATCCAGCATTTACCGATGATTGCTACTGTGTCTTAGATATGTCCGTGTACAGCTCCCGTATGTCAGCCTGGCCTATTTTCAAGCATCTCTCAGCTTAAGCGACTCTTGATCACATTGTCGAAGTGCTTTACTTCAAAGACACTTCTCCCTGTGGGCAACAAATCTTTTTGAGACGAGAAGAAAGTTTGTGACCCAGCTGGAAACTGATAAATTAGCATTTAATTACATGGTAGATTCCTCTGTCAGCAGGTGGTAGTGTGATGTTGACCAGTAATTGGTCTTGAACTTGTCTTGAACTTGTATTGCATTTCAACAACTGGAATTTTACCGTGCCAACAAAGGGACCCGAATTGGAGAGAATCGTTTTTGGCGCAGTGAAGTAGTTCTAACGAGTGGAGAAGTGACAGTGCAATTTGGGTCCTTTGGAAGAGGAGAAGACACCACTGGAATGGGATCGAAGCAAAGTGGGAGGAAGAGTTGGGAGAGGGTATGGAGGAGGGGTTCCGGTGTGAGGTGCCCCAGAGAGTGAACGCCTCCACCTCGTGCGCGAGGTTGGGGCTGATACAGCTGAAGGTGGTGTATAGAGCACACCTCACAAGGGCGAGGATGAGCCAGCTCTTTGAGTGGGTAGAAGACGTGTGTGGACGTTGCAGGGGGGCCCCTGCAAATCACGCTCGTATGTTTTGGTCCTGTCCAAAGCTAGAGGATTACTGGAAGGAAGTTTTTAGGGTAATCTCTAAAGTGGTGCACGTGAAACTGGACCCGGGCCCTCGGGAGGCCACATTCAGGGTGTCAGACCAGCCGTGGTTGGAAACGGGCGCAGAGGGTGATGTAGCCTTCGCCTCGTTGATCACCCAAAGGCAGATCCTGATGGATTGGAGAGCAACCTCTCCACCCTGTGCCCTGGCATGGCGGGGGGACCTGTTGGAATTCTTGTCTCTTGAGAGAAGGTTACGTTTGAACTGAGGGGAAGGGTGGAGGGATTCTACAATTCCTGGGCATTATTCATTCTGCACTTTCAAGAATTGGAAAACATTGAACATTAGTTGGGGGGGGGGACTGTATGTGTTAATGGTGACTGGGTGATTCCTGATTCCTTTTTGTTGTTTATGTTAACATGCGGGCAGTTGCTTGGGGGTTTGGTGGGAGGAGGGTTGTCGATATGGGGATTGACATCACATTCGTTACTGCTCACTGATTATTGTTCATTTGGGAGAAAATTGTGAAAAAGGAGGAGAATAAAAATATTTAAACATAAATAAATAATTTGGGTCCCAAATCCAAGTCACCTGGTCTCATAACCAATTTGCGTCAGTACCAATTGTAAAGTTATTTCACAATGTAGTTGTCGTTGTTGCATCTGTTCCCATAACAAAGCTTTTCCTGGAACTGGTTGCTAGCCTGCTGCCAGAGATTCATGACGTGAGAGGCACCATTGCTGATCCAGCATGGCTGACCAGGGGTTTCCCCGCTCTTACTGCTGTTGGAAGGATTTTGCAGGCTGACGATCAACCTGTTTCCCCAGTTATGAACACACCTTTGGGGCGAGTTAGCACTGCTGCCTCACGGCGCCAAGGACCCGGGTTCGATCCCTGGGTCACTGTCCATGTAGGTCTCATCCTCACAACCCGAAGACGTGGAGGTTAGGTAGATTGGCCACGCCATATTGCCCCTTAATTGGGGGGGAGGGGGAGAGAATTGGGTGCTCTGAAGTTAATTTTAAAAATGAACGCACTTTCCTTGGCCATCAAATTATGTTACCAGGCTCGAACCTGGAGTTTCTAGCTCTGAGGCAGAGAGGCTACCCACTGCGCCACAAAACCACCTCTCCAAATTACTGCAGCACATTGTACCCACATTGGAGTGCACAATGTAGAATGTCCAACAAATTTAATATCCAAAAGGTTGTTTTTGTTTTCAAGTCACACTTCAGTACTTGAGCACGAAAATCAAGGCTGACACATCAGTGGGGTACTGAGGGAGTGCTTAACTGCGAGAGCTACCAGCTTCCAAACGAGACATTAAACTGAGGCCCTGTCTGCCCCCTCAGAGGTCCCATTGCACTAAATTGAAGAAGAGCCGGGAAGTTGTCCATGGTATCCTGGCCAATATTAATTCAGCCAACTTTTCAAAAACAGATTATATGGTCATTGCTGCACTGCTGTTCCTAGGTTGCTGTGCACAAAATTGACTGCTGTTTCCCACATTACAGCAGTGACAGCACTTCAAAATAAAAGTACTACATTGCCTATAAAATGTTGTGGTTGTAAAAGATGCTACAATTGAAGTCCACATTCAGAGAATACTCCCTCTTGTTTCACTATTTTAAAAAATTATTTCCTGGGATTTGGGTGTTGCTGGCAAGGGCCAGCATTTGTTGCACGTCCCTAGTTGCCTTCGAATCGAGTAGCCATTGCAGAAGGCAGTTAAGAGTCAACCTCATTCCCGGGAGTCTGCCGTCACATGTAGACCAGGTAAGGATGGCAGATTTCCTTCGTGAACCAGGTGTTTTGTTTTACAGCAATCGACAATGGTTTCAGGGTCATCATTAGACTTTGAATTCAATTAGGAATTCTGCTGCGGTGGGACTCGAACCTGGGTCCCCAGGGCACCTCCTTCAATCTGGTCCATTGCATTCGCTGCTCCCAGTGCGGTCTACTCTACGTTGGAGAGAGTAAACGCAGACTGGGTGGCAGCTGTGCAGAACACCTTCAAAGGACCCACACCTTGCTGTCGCTTGTCATTTCATCATTCCATTCTGCTCTCACGTCCACATGTCCGTCCTTGGCCTGCTGCAACGTTCCAGTGAAGCCCAACACAAACTGGAGGAACCAGTTCCGATATTAGGCATGTTACGGCCTTCCGGACTTTGAGTTCAACAACTTCAGAATATGAACTCTCCTCCATATTCACCCCATTTTGATTCCTGTTAATTTATTTTCATTTCTCCCATTGATTCATTTTCCGTCCCCCTTTTCACCCCGCTTTCCATTTATTTTTCCCCGGAACCACAAACTCCCCTCTCCCCCACCTCACCCCACTCGGGCCATCTGGGCCCTCTTCCAGGTTGTCCTTTGACACGCTGCTTACTTTTGTTCTATCATTAACACATTCTGATCTCTTAATGTGCCCCTATCAGCAATCTTCTTAGCCACGGTCACTGCATTCCCATAGTCTCCATTGTCCACAACATCTCTGTCAATCCCTCCCCAGCCTCTGCCCTTTATCCAGCCCTTACTGCTCCTCCCCCCTCCCCCCACAACAGGATAAATCTGATCCTATTTCCATTTCTCTCCAGCTTTGACAAAGGGTCATCCAGACTCGAAACGTTAACTTTTATCTCCCTCCACAGATGCTGTCAGACTTGCTGAGATTGTGCAGCATTTTCTGTTTTTGCCCCAGACCGTTGCTCGAGGTCTCTGGATTATTAGTCCAGTGACAATGCCACTATGTCACCGCCTCCCGTTTTGGATATCCCATGCCCCTCTTTGGAAAAACCGCCACTTCTGATCCGACTGGCATCTGTCCCTCATCTGGATTTTCACAGTAACTTCATTGCAGTGTTAATGTAAGCCTACTTGTGAGAATAGTAACGATTATTATTACTAAAATCCAACTAACTCATTCATCGAGATCGATGGTTTCGCGATGTTGCTGCCTGCGATGTGATTGGCACACATGCGGACTTCACAGCAAGTACGGTTCACAGAAATGTATTGTGTGAAGTGCTTTGAGATATTTTTGACTGGTGTAATAAAAAAGACAATGTTGTATCAGGGAGGAGTATTTAAAACAAAATGTACAGTTCAAGTTAATAAAGTCACTGTTGATGAAGTGGCTGCCACGAGGTCGCTTTCTGCAGTGCTTTAGTGACAACATTTTGAACAATCAGTAGCCGATGGGGGGGGGGGGGGGGGATGCCTTCGCCGATGGATAGGTCAGTCACCGGAAGAAACCAATTTAAAACAAACGGCCGAAGACCCAGAGGGGAAAACATTACACTATGGGTTATGATCAGGAATGCATTACCTGAAGGGGCGATGGAAGCAGATTCAATTGTCAACTTAATGGGGAGAATTGGATGTGTGTTGGACAAATGGGGAAACGTTGCAGGGCTGTGGAGGGCAAAAGCATGGGAACTTGCAAAGAGCTGGAACAATGGGCTGAATGGCCTCCTTTTGTGTTGTCACTTTTTATAATCTAGAGCTGTTGATACTGTAAGGTTAAGATTTAATTTTTACAACACATTTCATCACCAACCAAGTTCTGTAACTAATTGACCGTATAATTAAACAGATGTTTAGATCCTGGTACTGAGAGCCCTCGTAAATTAACAAAATGCAGACTGTGCCCTCTGTGGAATAACTAACTACAGATTTTCTACCCTTTTGCAAAAATGCCTCTCTTATCTGCTACCATTGCCAGCTGTAGGGCCATGCTGTACCTGGTCTGGGAGTGATTGATGGGGGCAGGGAACAAGGAGCTTTCAGCGTTGCCTTTAACCCATGATATACCTGGATGTCTGTCAAGGCAGTGCAACAGGAGCTTTAACATTCATTTAAACCGGACTCTTCCAAACCTGGGCGTGTTGGATGCTGGGAGATTGAAATAGACAATGATCTATTCCCGAATGCTAACCCTCACCTTGAGAAACACAAAATCCACAATAGAAACTGATTTTGTGTATAATCTCCCCAACTCCCCATGTCTGCCACCACGAGCATGATCACATTAACAGTTCCAATCGTGTGCAGAGGCGCGTGCTCTCACGCTCGCTCTCTCTCTCATGCTCTTCCTCTCTCTCGCTCTTCCTCTCTCTCGCTCTTCCTCTCTCTCGCTCTTCCTCTCTCTCGCTCTTGCTCTCTCTCTCTTGCGCTCTCTCTCTCTCTCTCTCTTGCTCTCTCACTCTTGCTCTCTCGGTCTCTCTCTCGCTCTTGCTCTCTCCCTCGCTCTCTCTCTCGCTCTTGCTCTCTCGTTCTCCTCGCTCTCTCGTTCTCCTCGCTCTCGTTCTCTCGTTCTCCGCTCTCTCGTTCTCCGCGCTCTCGCTCTCTCGTTCTCCGCTCTCTCGTTCTCCGCTCTCTCGTTCTCCGCGCTCTCGCTCTCTCGTTCTCCGCTCTCTCGTTCTCTCGTTCTCCGCGCTCTCGCTCTCTCGTTCTCCGCGCTCTCGCTCTCTCGTTCTCCGCGCTCTCGCTCTCTCGTTTCTTGTTCTCCTCGCTCTCGTTCTCCACGCTCTCGTTCTCCACGCTCTCATTCGCTCATTCTCCGTGCTCTTGTTTTCTGCGCTCTTGCACTCTCTCTCACACTCTCGCTCTCGCTCTCGCTCTCTCTCTCTCTCTCTCTCTCTCTTCTGACTCGAGCAGGATTGGGCTGTGCTGTGACACATGGTGGAACCACTTATCACTGCCGTATGTTCTCTGTAAAATGTGGCTCACTGCTGAGAAATCGGTACATTTAGGAGGCAAAGGAGAGACAGATAGGCAGCAAGCAAAAATTAATAATTTGGCTTGCGTTTTGTTCTTTCGAAGAGTATTGCTGCTGCTTTGAATGTGAGATGTGCCTTTAATGCAATCAGGGGAAGCAAGTTTGGTAGAAAAGGGGCTCATTTGACCAAGTTTGTGGAGTCGGAGAGCTCTGTTGCTGCAGCCAATAAAAGCTGAGGCCTGATGAATCCTGGGGGGGAGGGGTGGCTCTATTTAAAAAGAAGCCAACAACCATTTTAAAAGCGTGTGGCTTATTTGAAGTTAATGGAGCAACCGCAGGTCGTCCGGTGTGATTAGGGGAGCCATTACATAAATTAAATACAGGTGCAGCCGATAGGAGTGATGCTCTAAGTTTTAACATGTGTCAGGAAAGAGTATGGATAAAAAGAATGGATTTGTTCATCTCCAATTTGTTATCACTGTTAACTACCATTTTAGCATTCTTAATCCTCGAAGGTAACTTTCTACTTCAGTGTTTGTCGTTGGTTCTATCAGCTCCCGTAAAGAAGTTACTACTGCTATGCTCCGGCCTCTGCGAGTTGCCCAGTTTCCTCCCACCCTATTTTATTAAATGTAAGCTGTTGTTGTGACAGTCAAAATATGCTCAGTAGGCTAAACCTTGCTGATGGACAACATCTGGAAGCTGATGATGCCTGATCCACGGCGTTCAAAGGGTTTCTGCACCCTTTTGTACAATTCTGCACCATGACCTGCTGGAAGGAATGGCACAATGGTTAGCACTGCTGCCTCATGGCGCCAGGGACCTGGGTTCATTTCCAGCCTTGGGTGACTGTGTGGAGTTTACAAGCTCTCCCCGTGTCTGCGTGGGTTTCCTTCGGGTGCTCCGCTTTCCTCCCACAGTCCAAAGATGTGAATGTTAGGTGGATTGGCGATGCTAAATTGTCCCTTTGCATCCAAAGGTTGGCTGGGGTTACAGGGATAGGGTGGGGGGGGCGTGGGCCTCGGGAAGGTTCCCTTTTTCAGAGGGTCGGTGTAGACTCGATGGGCCGAATGGCCTCCTACGCTCTCTGGGGATTGTAAGTGCGAGCTGATGGCAGCGTGCTAAGGACAGCTGGGCTTGTGGGACCTCAGGAAACTGGGGGATCAGCAAGCTATCTCCTTTACACAGGATGTTAATGATAAAAATAAACAGTGGAAGAAGGAGGGGGAAATTGTGTGCAGAAAGAGAAATAGAGAGAAAAATGGGCAAGATAGATTAAAAGGGGGAAAAAGAGACAGGAAAAGTTTTTTTATAAATTAGTTTAGCATTTTTTAAATCTCTTAACAGCAAATTTATTACACAACAAATGCGACTTAACAGTTTAAAATCTTCTGTTCCCCAGTACGTTCAAGATGTACATTTCACAGGCTCGTGTCTCTCCTGGGGAGTGTCTGTTCGAAGACCACCAACATGTTTCAGAATCTTCTAACTAAACCATTTTTAAGCCCTTTCATAGAATATCTCTATAATAACTCGTAAGAAAGCTGTCATTAACAAAGGTGATTTAGTTACATATTTACACAAGTCTGTTTCATGGAGCACCTCACTCCCAGTGTAATCCTAGTTGGCAGGGTGGTTCACTCAGGCCCTGAGTTGGCCCTGCTTATAGCTTGCTCGTACCGAGCCCCTGGTTGTTGATTTCCCTCTACCTCGGGAGCTCGTACTCCACGAGTCCCACAGAGAGATCAATGATTGTTTCCCTGTGGTCCTCATGGGATTATAACACCCCTCTCCCTGAGGGGCCAAAGGTCCCCCATCCGTTGCCACTTAGCCAGCAGCTGAACATCTACTTGTGGTGGTTCTGGGTCGGGTGGAGTGTAACGGGTTGCTGCACGCTACTTTTTGGCTGACTGCCGAAGGGGAACCATGGGGGCCGAGATGCCGGTCATGCGGTCGTTTGCCGGTGCGGGCACCTCTGCGTCATTATCGGAACCCGGGTCGTAGCACTCTTGCTGGGCCAGGCGTGACAACCTGGATGTCTGGACCCTCAACTCAAGGGGTGGCTGATGCCACAGCGACAGCGGTACAAAAACCAGTGGAATATCCCAACAGATGACCTCATGCCCGGTCAAGTGGTCCACATGCTTCATAAGGGTCTTTTCCTGGACTTGGACCCAAATGAGACTGGGCCAATATTGTCCAGGCCACAATATGCCATCACCAAAATTCCGTGCGTAAATGGTGTCCCCGGCGCCGAACGTTCGCTCTGGCGTCCCTGAACCACAGTGACCCTTTGGTGGCTCCTTTTGCCATTTGACCTTGGCCCCAAGGTCTGGAAGAGCAACACTTAACCGAGTCTTGAGGCGTCCCATCAGACGTTCTGCTGGAACAGTCCCAGTCGTCACATGTGGCGCCGTACGGTAATTGAATAAGAAACGCGTGTCCAAAGATGCGATTGGCTGCTTTTCAACCCCTGGTTAAACGTTTGGACCGCCCCCTCTACCACGCAATTAGATGAAGGATGATATGGCGAGGCGCAGATGTGCGGGATAATATTATGCTGAATGAAAGCGACAAACTCCTCGCTGGTACCTTGTCTGTCACCAGTGCTTACGGACGTCCATTGGTGCAAAAAGATCACCGGGACTTCTTGATTAAGGCCCTGGACCTCAAGAAGACATCCTGTAAACTTCCAGCCACTTGGAGTGGGTGTCCACAATTATTAGAAACATGGAGTCCTTGATGGTCCAGCAAAATCCGCATGGAGGTTAATCCATGGACGACCCGGCCATTCCCAAGGGAGAGGGGCTGACGTTGGAAGATTCTGAAAATCCCAGCACGCCGGGAATTTTTTGTTTTTTAATTCTCTCAATGTCCCTATCGATACCGGCCAACAAACATAGCTCCGGGCCAACTCATTTCTGAAATTCCCAGATGGCCAACCTGCAAATCCTGTAACAGGGCTTCCTGTCCCTGAGGGGGATGACCGCCTGAGCAGCCCACAAGGGCAGCACAGTTTATTCACAGCTCCCAGAGTCCCAGGTTCGATTCTCGGCTTGGGTCACTGTCTGTGTGGAGTCTGCACGTTCTCCCCGTGTCTGCGTGGGTTTTCCTCCGGGTGCTCCGGTTTCCTCCCACAGTCCAAAGATGTGCACATTAGGATTGGCCATGCTAAATTGCCCTTCATGTCCAAAAAGGTTAAAGTGGGGTAACTGGGTTACAGGGATAGGGTGGAGGTCTGGGCTTGGGTAGGCTACTCTTTCCAAGGGCCGGTGCAGACTCTATGGACTGAATGGCCTCCTTTTACACTGTAAATTTTATGGTTCTGTAAATTCTATGAATATCACTCCATCTTCCAAACTCAGCTGGGAGAACCTCTGAGCGAAGGGCCTCTGAGACGGTGGGAAAGTCTCCTTTATACCGGCGTCGGGCAACATACGGCGAAGCATCGTCAACGCCGAGACCCTCTGCGTCCATGCACGTACTCGAACAGCCGTCACCGGTCAGGTGTCCATAAAATTGACGGCTGCAATCACCTCATCCGCCAGAGGTGGGGACGGGACGCTCATGGACAACGGCAACCGGCTGTGGGCGTGCGCATGGGCGACCCTGGTACGCGACCGGTGTTGGAAATTGTACTGTTAAGCAGCAAGCAGGAGCTGTCGTTAGCGAAGGTGAATTTATTTAGATATTTACACAAATCGTAGCTTGGGGGGGGTTTGTTCTCTCAGGCCCCGAGTTGGGCCTGCTTTTTATATCTTGCTCCTCGGTGGCTGACCTCCATCCCCAACCTGGGGAGCTCTTATTCCATGAATCCCACAGGGGGATCAATGATGGTCTCCCCATGGTCCGTGTGGAGGTTCTAACAATCTCTTTACTTGGGGTTTGGAATATTCACTTCTTGCTGAAAGGGCGTGACAAACTGGATCATTGATGCGATAATGAAATGAAATGAAATGAAAATGAAAATTGCTTATTGTCACGAGTAGGCTTCAATGAAGTTACTGTGAAAAGCCCCTAGTCGCCACATTCCGGCGCCTGTCCGGGGAGGCTGATACGGGAATCGAACCGTGCTGCTGGCCTGCTTGGTCTGCTTTAAAAGCCAGCGATTTAGCCTGGTGAGCTAAATCAGCCCCGCCCGATAGGCGGGATGCTCCCTGGAATAGGCTGAGCAATGGCTTGCCACCCGTTTTGGTAATGAAATTCCGACTGTACACACGTTGATGGAATTTCTTAACTCCAAAGATAACAGCAAGACCTTCCTTTTCAATTTTTGAGTACCCTGGACCATAATGACGGTACAGCGGCCGGCTCACGCCATCCTCGTCGGGCACGGTATCCCACCGGGCTGCTGCAGTGCCTACAAACTGAATTCTGCCCCAAACCTGCCTCTGCTGCTCCGCCGGAGGAATTCTGGCCAAACTCACATTGTCCCATGATCGGTCTGAACGGAAGGGCGACACAAGCTATGCACACCCTAATCAATGGGCCATTAGTGTTACCTTCTCTGAATGTTCGTGAGAGAGGAAAAGTTCAACGGCGCACTTTAAATCCAGCGTAGTTTCCATTAACAGCTTCCGTTGAGTGGGCGAATTATTGATACCGCACACGAGTCTGTCCCGTAACATTTCTGAAAGGAGCGGCCCGAACTCACTCAGCCAAGCACTGCAAACGAGTTTTTAAAAAGTCCATACCCGATTCACCAGGGGTGCGCCTTGTCGTGTTAAACCGGTACCGTTGCAAAATCACAGATGGTTTGGGGTCATAGTGGCCCGAAACCATTGCCACGAGTTCATCGAATGACCTGGAATCCGGTGCAGCCGGGTAGGTCAGACTCCTGATCCCAAATTTTGTGGCCCTGCAGGTGGTCAGAAGGAGAGCTTTTTGTCCGTCTTCCCTCTAATATACCGTTTCCTCAGAAGCGGTATCGCATGCGCTCTGCGTACTTACTGAAGGTATCCAATTTACCAAACAAGGGCATTTTAAACGATTGGGCGTACCGCACTCCATATGAATGTCCGACAGATAGGCAAACCAACGGGCCAGCCCAGGGCTTCAGTCGATAAATCCTTGTCGCCAATATAATAAGCCCATAAGGAAGCTGTCGTTAACGAAGGTGAATTTATTTAGATATTTACACAAATCTGATTAATGCAGCATCTCACTCGCAGTGCAATCGTAGCTTGGGAGGTATGTTCTCTCAGGCCCCGAGTTGGGCCTGCCTTTTATATCTTGCTCCTCGGTGGCTGACCTCCATCCCCAACCTGGGGAGCTCTTATTCCATGAGTCCCACAGGGGGATCAATGATGGTCTCCCCATGGTCCATGTGGAGGTTCTAACAATCTCTTTACTTGGGGTTTGGAATGTTCACCTCTCACTGAAAGGACGTGACAAACTGGCCTAGCCCAGAGAACTGACGCGTAAGTTTAGCAAAGAGTAAAGCTTTGAGATCTGAAATGTGTGGAGGAATATAAAGGGCTATAAATCCACAACTTGCCAACACTTTGGGCAGCACGGTAGCATGGTGGTTAGCATAAATGCTTCACAGCTCCAGGGTCCCAGGTTCAGTTCCCGGCTGGGTCACTGTCTGTGCGGAGTCTGCATGTCCTCCCCGTGTGTGCGTGGGTTTCCTCCGGGTGCTCCGGTTTCCTCCCACAGTCCAAAGATGTGCGGGTTAGGTGGATTGGCCATGCTAAATTGCCCGTAGTGTCCTAAAAGTAAGGTTAAGGGGGGGGGGGGGGGGGGGGGTTGTTGGGTTACGGGTATAGGGTGGATACGTGGGTTTGAGTAGGGTGATCATTGCTCGGCACAACATAGAGGGCCGAAGGGCCTGTTCTGTGCTGTACTGTTCTATGTTCTATGTTCTACTCACATAAAAGCAAAATACGGTGGATGTCGGGAATCTGTTTTTTTTTTTGAAAACCCCGAAAACACTGGAAAAATCTAACAGGTCTGGCAGCGTCTGTGGAGAGAGAAGCGGCGTTAACGTTTCAAGTCCATAAGACCCCTTCTGGAGAACTGCTCTCAACGTTAACTTTGTTTCTCACTCCGCCGATGCTGCCAGACCTGCTGAGTTCATGCAGCATTTTCTGCTTTTATTTCAGTTTGCCAATTTCCTGTAGTTTGACTGGTGAGGACCACACGGCCTGTTCCCATGGTGATTTCTGGGCAGCTGCATGAACTCTCAGTAATGGATCTGCGATTCCAGATCCCATCACTGACCCAGACTGGCTCAGTTGTACCTGAGGCTGCACTCCATGTAAGCACAACTACTTAAACTAGAAAATTGGGGGAAGAGTTGCAGGTGTAAAATTAAATAAAAGACGCAGCAAAGTCTTATCAATGCAGCCAATTCCAAGAGATGATATTTTGATGCTATAACCGGATTTGTTTGAGCACCGACTCCCGAGAGAGCGGCAGGTGATGTTGCAGCAGGGATTTATAGCACTTCTTTAACGATGCTTTGTTGACAGATGGGACGGCTTTATAAATGTTGATAGTTTCAAACCTCTCCCCTCTAGCTGATCATATGAAATGAGGGAATTGGCCGAAATTGAGCCGAGAGTCCTTTCAGAGTGTGTGAATCATTTTGGCCCAGGGTAAATATACATTGCAGGCTACTCTACAGTGTGGAGACCAAACGCAGCTTGGGCGACCGCCTTGCGTAACGTCTCCACCCTCGTATTTTCATTTTCCCTTCTTATTCCCTCCAACGCATGTTTTATTGTAGTGATCAAAATATATTCAGTGGAGGGCGACAAGGTGGCGCAGTGGTTAACACTGCTGCTGATGGCGCTGAGGACCCGTGTTCGATCCTGGCCCTGGGTCACTGTCTGTGTGGAGTTTGCACATTCTCCCCATGTCTGCGTGGGTCTCGCCCCCACAACCCAAAGATGTGCAGGTGAGGTGGATTGGCCACGCTAAATTGCCCCTTAATTGGAAAACAAATAATAATTGGGTACTCCTAATTTATTTTCAAAAAATAAATAAAATATACTCAGTGGTATCATCACCGGTACAGACTTGGAGGGCCAAAGGGCCTGTTCCTCCTGTGCTGTACTGTTCTTTGTTCTTGTTCTTTGGTCCAGCTGAGCAGCATATCAGCCATAATAGAATGGTGGGGCAGACTCGATGGGCAGAATGGCCTAATTCTGCTCCTATATCTTATGAACTTATAAACCTTGCTGCTGGAGAGGTTGCAGTTCAGTCTGCAAGTGTGACCCTGAGCTTCCAACCGCTTGTCGTTTTAATTCTCCACTTTACTCTCGGTTTTTTTTTAGAACAGTACAGCACAGAACAGGCCCTTCGGCCCTCAATGTTGTGCCGAGCAATGATCACCCTACTCAAGCCCACGTATCCACCCTATACCGGTAACCCAACAACCCCCATTAACATTATTTTTTAGGACACTAAGGGCAATTTAGCCTGGCCAATCCACCTAACCTGCACATCTTTGGACTGTGGGAGGAAACCGGAGCACCCGGAGGAAACCCACGCACACACTGGGAGGACGTGCAGACTCCGCACAGACAGTGACCCAGCCGAGAATCGAACCTGGGACCCTGGAGCTGTGAAGCATTGATGCTAACCACAATGCTACCGTGGTGCCCACTTCACGGGTTAAATTGCTGGCTTTGAAAGCAGACCAAGGCAGGCCAGCAGCATGGTTCAATTCCCGTACCAGCCTCCCCGGAACAGGCGCCGGAATGTGGCGACTAGGGGCTTTTCACAGTAACTTCATTTGAAGCCTACTCGTGACAATAAGCGATTTTCATTTCATTTCATTTCACTGACATCTTTGTCCTTGGCCAGAGCAGTCTGATTTGGTTGCATTGATACCACCCCACTGGCAAGGTGTGTACACTAATTCCGCGGCTGATCATGTACCATCCTGGTAATTACCAGAACTTGATATTTCCTGAGTCCTGCTGACGCCAGTCCAGACCCGTGCAAGAACATGGGACTTGTCCTGTCAACCCCCACCCCCCAGCCTTCCTCACAACACCCGCCCCACGGCCTTCCTCACAACCCCCCTTCCCCCTCAACCCTCCCGCCTTCCTCAAAACAGTAAAGGATGGAGAGAGCCATGGTTCTTGCGTGGTCTTGCAGGATGTATGGGGCAAATGAAACAAGCTTGTTTGGCCGAGAAGGTCAATGCAGGTGTTTATGCTCCATACAAAGATATTTCCACACTTCTCCATCTGACCGTATCAATACATCCTTCTATTCGAAATGAAATGAAAATCGCTTATTGTCACGAGTAGACTTCAATGAAGTTACTGTGAAAAGCCCCTAGTCGCCACATTCCGGCGCCTGTCCGGGGAGGCTGGTACGGGAATCGAACCGTGCTGCTGGCCTGCTTGGTCTGCTTTATAAGCCAGCGATTTAGCCTTGTGAGCTAAACCAGCCCCTAGCTCCTTATGTTCCCCTAGTTCCTTCCTCCTTATGTCCTTCCTCCTCCTTATGTTTATCTAGCTTCCCCTTAAATTCATCTCTGCTGTTTCCATCAACCATGAGCTCCACATTTGAATCACCTCGTTTAAGACAGTCTCTTTCAGCTCCCTCTTGAATTTATTGATAGCTACCTTTTTAATTAATGTTCCATAGTCTTGACATCTACCCTTTATAACCTCAGAAACGTCTATCATGTCACCTCTCAGTCTTCTGTTTCTCAGAAAAAGAGCCTCCACCGTTTCAATCTTAAAGGTCAAATCTCTCAGAGCTAGTATTATTCCAGTAAAAAATTTTTTTGCAACTTCTCAAGTTCCTCCTTTTTTCCCCCTCGTCATATGAGACCATTTTGAAGTGTGGCCGACCCTATGTTCTATCGCAGGTTTGGCGTAAATTTCTGGAATCCCGGTTGCTTTGTCTGCTTTTTTTTAATGCCTTCATTAACCTGCGTGGGACTTTTAGTGGTTCGAGTAATTGTGCCCGCTCGCCTTCCCACTCCTCCATTTAGACAGACACCTCCGGAAAATATGTATGTGGCTTTCTTTTGCTCTTGCCGATCTAAACACCACTTTAGTTGGCGAGTGTTATAGCAGATTTGATATTCCACCTCGCAGCTGAAGGTGGAAAGTTCCTCGTGACAGTTCACGAGTTTACTTTTCTGTTGCATCAATTTTGATTTGGACAGATTTAAAGCGTTAATTTCTGTGAGAAGAGTTGTTTCTTTGCCATAATTATCCCTTGAACACAAAGCCCTGTACCCTCTGCTCTTTGTGCAACTAAAGTCCTGGGGGGTAAACAGAGGCCTTTAGCATTTACAGCATTGTGCCTTGTTGCTGCTGAATATAGTAGCTGTTACAACTGGATGAGTTAATGGGAGGGAAAAGGAAGTGGAAAGAAAGAGAGGGTTTTATTCCTGGGAGACTCCGAGGCACAGACGCAGGAAGCAGCTATGTGGCAGTGTGCGTAAAACCCAGCTGATCTGAATAAGACCATTGACTGGTGTGCAATCCACAAGCTTGCACAGAGTCACTCTGTCCAGCTACTTTGAAGGAAAAAGAAGAGGGGGGGGGGGGGGGGAGTTCAGGGGGGGACTGCAGCTTGCTATTTTCACTTGGCAAACTATCGGAAAACGTTTCGGCGATTTCCCCCCCTCCCTGACAATTGCTGCCTTTTTGCGTGTGTGGCTTTCCTGGTGTTTGATTTTGAAAGGAGGGCGTTTATCCAACCGTCAGCTGCAAGAGTTCCTTCTGCAGTTTAGAAGCAATTCAAAGGAAATCAGCAACGCGCACACACACACACACACACACACACACACACACACACACACACACGTGTGCAAGAGGTTTCTATGTCCCATAAACTGCACTCTGGTGCCCATGCTGTGGAATTTGTCTCTTTTTGCATTTCCTTGGCAAAATGTACGAAAGGCACAGAAGGCGATACAGCCTATCGGGCATCTCGAAACATGGTAGAAGCGTTGATGTTGTGCTACTCAAGGTACGTTGTTTTCTGGAAGCTGTGTCTTTTATGTGGATAATATATATATATATACACACACGTATAGAAAGATCGTTAATTTGTCAACGGGACTTGTTCAAACTTTATTTGTGTTTTTGCGATGGGGTAAATCTTGAAACTCAGTCTGGGAATTTGATCTGGCTTGACTTTTTACTGTTTTGGGATTTTGGCTCCTTTCCTGGTAAATTTGATGGAAAGCACAGTACAGCCAAAGTGAGTTCATGCTCCACATTTGTCTGTATGTTACTTCTCACAAAAAGGGTTTGGACACCTTGGCGGGGGTGCAGACAGGGAGCGTCGGAATGGTGTCATTAGTGAACTTTAGTTCTCAATAACTGCTCTGAATATTAAACAGGGTAAATTAAGTAACGATCTGGTAGGTGTTTAGAATGGGGTTTTTCAGTTGTGTGCCTGTTCCAGCAGTTGGCTGCACTTCTATGTTTGCAGGTCAAGTTTTGTGGGTAAATGATCATTCACATCTTTAATCAGACAAGTTCAGTGTGTCTTTTATTTGCAATGTTGCGCACTTCTTGTCGAGAAGTTTAATGTGCTTTGTGCAACACAGTCCTTGTTCATAAATTGATATCTTGTGATTGCAAGTCACATAATGAACAAGGTGTGTGCGTGTGTTTCCTCCATTTGCTGATGTTAGAAGTTGTAGTGAAATATACAGGAGGTTCGACCACTTATCATCCATGCCAACGTTATTACTAGCAAGAGAGAGACTTGTATTTATGTAATATCTTTTGCACCATCTCAAAGCACTTAACGTAGTTATTTTGAAATGACTATCGTTATTTTGGGGCTGGTTTAGCTCACTCAGCTAAATCGCTGGCTTTTAAAGCAGACCAAGCAGGCCAGCAGCACGGTTCGATTCCCTTACCAGCCTCCCTGGACAGGCGCCGGAATGTGGCGACTAGGGGCTTTTCACAGTAACTTCATTGAAGCCTACTCGTGACGATAAGCGATTTTCATTTCATTTCATTTCATTTCCTCAGATGCAGCAGCCGTTTTGCTAACAGCAAGACCCCACAAAAGAGCAATGAAATTAATTAGTTCAATCTTCTTTCTGGTGGGCTCTTGGTTAAGGGAGAAATGTTGGCCAGGGCCCCAAATGAACTCCCTGCTTTTCAAGCGGTGCCATTAAACTTTTAACCATCTATCAAAGCAGATGGTAATTCAATAAAACTTCTTAACCAAACAAAGGGTGAGAATGCAGCCCACATGATTTCAATTTTTATTTCTCAAACAGTTAAGAAAAAAAGTGAGCACTATCCCAACTATAATAGTTATATATAATTCTGTTTGAAACTACATATTTTAGTTGGAATGCACAATTTATCAGAGAGAGCTACTGAAGAACTGGGCAATAGCCAGCGGATTTTAAATTATAACGAGATGCACAGAATAAATTTGAATTTAGAATATGGAACAATTTTTAATGTTTCCCTCTTGGGTCTTACCTACAAAATGGCGCTGTTGGAGAGCAATTGCAGGCGAGCACATTCTGGCAGACCCTCTCCAGATGTCAGTATGTCCAGATGGTTCCCATTCCCAAAGGTGATATGTTTCTAGGGAATCCGGCAAAAAAAATAATGCCTTGCTGCAAATTCCTGTCTATCCACTCGCCTAATCTGTGGCATTCTAACTACCCTAAAAAAAATATGGTGTGCATTTAACCAGATGTTAGACACACTGCCTGTTCCATATGATATCTAAACCTTGGATCAACATGGTGATCGAAGGTCTCCCTCGCTTTCTTGTGATAGACCCTTTAGAAGTTCACGTTGTTTGAGTTTCATCAGCCATTTGGAAGTTCAATACAACAGTTAATAGGTGCTCAGCCAGATCACCCAAGCAGCAACAAATGGGCAGCACGGTAGCACAGTGGTTAGCATAGTTGCTTCACAGCTCCAGGGTCCCAGGTTCGATTCCCAGCTTGGGTCATTGTCTGTGTGGAGTCTGCACGTTCTCCCCGTGTCTGTGTGGGTTTCCTCCGGGTGCTCGGTTTCCTCCCACAAGTCCAAAAAGACGTGCTGTTAGGTGAATTGGATATTCTGACTTCTCCCTCCCGAACAAGCGCTGAAATGTGGCGACTAGGGGCTTTTCACAGTAACCACACTGAAGTGTTAATGTAAGCTACTTGTGACAATAAAGATTATTAAAGTTAAATTAGCTGTATGACCAGTTAGTATATTCTTGGTGTTAGTTTAGGAAAGAGTTGTGAACACCGCCCAGTACATCACATGAGAAACCGTCTCCCATCCATTGACTCTGGCTACACTTCCCACTGCCTTGGGAACGTGGGCAGCATAATCAAAGACCCTTTCCACCCGGATTATTTGCTCTTCCAACCTCTTCCATTGGGCAGAAGGTACAAAAGTTTGAGAAAATACACTAACACAGGGGTGGGCAAACTACGGCCCGCCAAAGGTCTTTATGCGGCCCACCAAGTCATTAAAAAAAAATAATAATTTTTTTAATTTAAAAAAAAAAAATTTGTTTTAAGGTTAATGGGGGGGGCTGTTGGGTTACTTACTGGTATAGGGTGGATACGTTGACTTGAGTAGGGTGATCATTGCTCGGCACAACATCGAGGGCCGAAGGGCCTGTTCTGTGCTGTACTGTTCTATGTCCTATGTTCTATATGTGGCGCCCAGAATCATAACCAGGTGAAGTAATTATTTTACTTAATATACTATGCGGCCCTTTAAAATTCTGAATTTCTGAATGTGGCCCTTGCACGGAAAAGTTTGCCCACCCCTGCACTAACAGATTCAAAAACAGCTCCTTTCCTGCTGTTACCAGATTCCTGAATGACCCTCTTATGGACTGAACTGATCTCTCCACACATCTTCTCGACTGAGTAGCACTGCATTTTGTATGCTTCCCCCAATGTCTGTGTCTATGTATTTAGATTGTGTATTTTATGTTTACCCGATGTATTTTCTTTTCATGTGCGGAATGATCTGTCTGAGAACAATACTTTTCACTGTACCTCGGTACATGTGACACTATACAATTCTAAATCCAAATCCAAGATGACATGGGATGGATTCCCCCACATGTTTTCCACTAGTCTGCTCACCAATTGGGCTGAAATGTGGCCAGCCTCCAGTTATTGCAGGAAAGTTTGAAACTTTCTTTCATAAACATGCAGAGGCTCGCCAAAACCTTGGTTTCAGAAATGGAAAGTTGAGGTGGATTAATATTCAGCAGAAAATCCCGGGAATGTACAACACGGCAGCATCTGAGGGGGAGAAAGAACAATTGACGTTTTGAGGCAGTGATCTTCATCAGAACGGCTGCCTCCCGAATGTCCTTTTCCAACCAGATGCCACCATTTTCATTTTTCTTTTATTTATTTTTTCTGCTTGAATGTACGATGGGGCGATGGGGAAGTAGGTAGTGGCTTTCCATTTGAACGTTTGTTGTCACTCTGAAAGAAACCAACAATTTATATTTATACGTCGTCTTTCACTTAATAAAACAGCCCAAGGAGCTTCGCAGGATCAATATAAAAGTTAATTTAATTCTGAGCCCCACACACAGATGTTCTGTCAGATGATCAAAATCTTGGTCACACGGGTAGATTTTAAGGTGGGAAGAGAGGTCAAAGGATGGCGAGGTGTCGGGAGGGAATTGCAGAGCCTAGGGCCTTGGCAACAGAAGGCACAGCCACCAATGTGGAACAGTTAAAATTGGAGATCAGCAAGAAGGCAGAGGTGGAGCACAAAGGCCTCACCGGGCCATTGGGCTGAAGAGGATTTCAGCAAAAGGGAGGGGTGCGGCCATAGAGAGAGTTGGGAAACCAGAATGAGAACTTTAAAATCAAGGCTGTGAGCACAGGGGTAATAAGTGAACAGGGCTTGTTTGGTGTGAATTACGACACAGACAGCAGAGTTTTGGATGACCGAGATTACTGTGGACAGGATGTGGGCGACCAGTCGGCCCGGGGGGGGGGGGGGGGGGGGGGGGGGGGTCGGTGTTTGGAATAGTTGTCTATGAAATCAACTAAGGTACGAATGAGTGAGACTTGCGTTTAGATCACTCCTTTTAAGACTCTAAGATGTCCCAAATCACTTCACAGCCAGCAAAGTATCTTTCAAATGTAGTCGCTGTCTTTCCAAAACTTTTCTTCGGTTTGCCTTGCATTATTTTCCATGGGAAAACTTACTCAACAGGAAACTCCCTGAGTGAGTGGAAAGAAAAATGAGGGATAAGCATTGCATTTGGTCTTTACTGGTCCCTAATGCTCAGCTTCACTTAGTTAGCGAAGGTCAATGTTCACTCTTTTCATTCATTAGAACTAACTTTTGATGTGCGTGTCGTTATTGTGGGCTATTTAATCAAAAATAGGTTCTTGAAAAAATAATCTTCATTGTTTGCAGAACAATGCAACCCAACTAGTTATTGTTATTGATAGTTACAATGGACTCTGAGATGTCAAGAAATAAATAGACTGGCAATTTTAAAATGTCCTTGCATTGATTTTTGTTTCAGCTGTGCATACAGATTGTGAGCCCTTTTTGGAGAGACAGCAGGGTGACTGGGTTTATGAAGAACTTGAATTAATTTTCGGCTCCTTGGGTGACAGTGGCGCAGTGGTGAGCACTGCTGCATCGGTGCCTAGCATGGCACCAAGGACCCAGATTTGAATCCGGCTCTGGGTCACTGTCTCTGTGGACTTTGCACATTCTCCCCGAGTCTGCGTGGGTCTCATCCCCACAATTCGAAAGATGTGCAGGCTAGGTGGATTGGCCATGCTAAAATTGCCTATAATTGGAATTTTTTTAAACTTTAGGCCCCCATTTCTTTTAAAATTTTAGAATACCTCAATTCTTTTTTTTCCCCAATTACGGGGCAATTTAGCGTGGCCAATCCACCTACCCTGCACATCTTTTTGGGTTGTAGGGGTGATACCCATGCAGAGACGGGGAGAATGTGCAACTTCCACACGGACAACTTTGGGCTCTTTAACCCAGGTTACTAGATTTATCATGTTCTCCCCTTTCCTTTGCATTGATTCCTTAATTTGACACGAAAGGAGGGCTGTCTTGAGATTGGTCACCTGTGCATGTTTGGAGGTACAGTTCAGAGGCTGGGGAGTCTGTGAAGAAAGTCCTGTCTCGTGAAAGTCTTTAGACAATCTCCAAGGCACAAGTCAGGGGTATGATGGAATACTCTTCACTTGCCTCGATGAGTGAAGCACCAACAACACCCGAGAGGCTCAGCACCATTGAGGACATTGAAGCCATCGCGATACCCCATCCGCAATCTTAAATATTCATTCCATACTCCACTGTGCCCAACGGCAACAATATATACCATCCACAAGATACAGCAACTCACCAAAGCTTCATGGATTACAAATTCTAAACCCATGACCACCCACCTGGGAGGACTTGGGTGGTTATTTTTTTACTGACGCAGATGAGAAGGGCCTTTTCTATGCTGTAGACCTCTATGACCAGGTCTGCAGAAATATGGGAACACCAGCACTTGCAACTTTTACCCTAATTTCTCCCCCACATTCCAAATCATCTTGACTTGAAAGTAGCTTAATTTTTTATCAATAAACTCTGGGTATCAGTGCCTGCAATTAAAAGGTAACCGTTGCTCCGCATGTACTCGGGGTGAAATCACCCATTTCCAAAGAGCCACTTGGTTCTGGAGCGGATCATAGTTGGAGCCTTGTACACCATCATTGAACAATTCTTTGTGAAATTATTTAATCTTAACAGCCCAAGCTTCGTGGTAAATCTGACACCAAATCAATAAAGGTGGATGCACATAGTGGGTCAATCAGCCTCTACGGAGAGAGTTCATCCTTGATATTTTGAGCTTGTACCATATTAAAATCCTTCTAAAGGTGGGCTGTGAACATGTTTCTTGAATAAAATACTGTCCCAAAAATTCAGATCCTTCCGGTTATACCTGTATCAGCACTGATCAGGTGTACACATTGGATAAAGGCCACTCTGTCACTGACGAGGTGGGGGGGGGGGGGGGGGGTAGTCCCAAAATGCATTACCTCACACTTTTCGGGATTAAATTCCATTTGCCACTCTTCTGTCTATGTTGTCCTGTAATCTAAGCCATTTCTCCTCGCTATTTACCACACCACTTGCTGATCATACCTCCTACATTCACGTCCAAAGCATTAATGTACACTACAAATAGCAAGGGACCCAGCACCGATCCCTGCGGAACAACATTGGACCCAGGCTTCCAGTCACAAAAAATAATCTTCAACCATCACCCTCTGCCTCCTGCCACTAAGCCAATTTTGGATCCAATTTGCCAAATTGCACTGGACCCAGTGAGCTCTTACCTTCTTGGCCAGTCTCCCATGTGAGAGCCTTGTCAATAGCCTTGCTGAGGTCTATGTAGACTACATCATCTTCACTATCCTCATCTACACACCTAGTCACCTCCTCGAAAAATTCAATTGAATTTGTAAGAGATGGGGTGGAATTTGTAAGAGATGGGGTGGAATTGTCCGGCCGTTAGGCACCTGGGTTTCCTGGTGGAATGGGATGTCTTCAATGGGACTAGCAGTGGGAAGAGAGAATCCCGCTAGCGAACGGCACACCATCCAGAAACACGTGGCTGGGGGACCGGAAAATCCAGCCCTCTATCCCCCTTTGACAAAGTCATGCTGACCATCCTGAATTCTTGCTCCCCAGGTGAAGACTAATTCTGTCCCTCAGAATATTTTCCAATAGTTTCCCTACCACTGAAGTTCGACTCTCTGGCCTGTAATTTCCTGACGTATCCCTGCCACCCTTTTTGAATAATGGCACCACATTGGCTATCCTCCAGTTCTCTGGCACCTCTCCTGTGGCCGGAGACGATTTAAAAATTACTGACTGATCTTCTGCAATCTCCTCCCTTGCCTCCCATGGCAGCCTGGGATACATCACATCTGGGCCTGACTTATCAGGATAAATGGTTGACCATTTATGTCTGAGATGAGGAGAAATTTCTTGACTCGAGGGTTGTGAGTCTTTGGAATTCCCTACCTACGAAGGTTGTGGATGTTCAATCTTTGAGTATATTCACGACTGACAGATTTTTGGATATTAAGAGAATTGAGAGATAAGAGTGGGAAGGTGGAACTGAAGGTGAAGATTAGCCATAATCCTATTGAATGGTAGAGCAGACTTGAGGGCCCATATAGCCGACCCTTGCTCCTGTTTCTTATGCTCAAAAGGTTTAGAGGAACATAGAACATAGAACGATACAGCGCAGTACAGGCCCTTCGGCCCTCGATGTTGCACCGACATGGAAAAAAACTAAAGGCCATCTAACCTAGAACTTAAACTGTTTTTCCAAATTTGTTCCCTCACAAGGTCTCAGGAATGCTAGCAGCCCCCTTATACCTTGCCAAAGTTCAAAGTGAAGACAACTCCTGAGTGTCGCAAGCTAATTGTTCATTGAGGACAACCCAGCTGGCGCTACCCAGCAAAGGTTGCTGTGTGGCATGCAGATGTGGAACCCTCTTTGACCCTGTGGCACTGAGGCTAAAAGTCATGCCCTGACTCGGAACTATTTTGGAAACTACTGCAAGTAAGCTTGTTACTTCAAGGAAAGGAGGTTTTATTGAAAGATTCTTTATTCAGTCAGTGTAAATAATGCATGTTTTGTCAAGTGACAAGTTTGTAATGGAGCATGTTTAGTTGAGGGCCTAACAGTATCCTGTAGCAACCATTTAAATGCAGGAACTCTTTTGAATGACATCAATTGACTGTGAGGAGAAACTTTTACATTTCATGAATTATAGCTGGAGCCAAACGGGAAGCTTGTTTCCAATTATTCAATTTGATTACCTTCTTTGGGAAGCTCATTTAGCTATCATGTATTTAATTATGAGTGCAATTTTTACAATTTTAAATGCATGAGAGTTTCCTCGGCTTCCACCCCCACAACCACTCAACATAACAAATATAAACTTGGTTCAAACGATTGTGCTTTCACTTCTTGGGTCAAATCTCACTCTGGACTTGAAGATACAATCTAGGCCGTCCCTCTTTCACATGACGCATTCCTTTAAATCCTTGTTTATCACTTCTAATGGTTCACGTGACCAGTAAAGACGCTAGAATAATGTTGGTTCCTGTGTCGCCTACATTTAGATTTAGATTTATTGTCACGTGTACCGAGGTTACAGTGAAGAATATTCTGCATACAGTCCAGACAGATCGTTTCATACATGTAAAACATATATCATACGATAAGTACACAATGTAAATACATAGACACAGACATAGTGTGAAGTATACAAAGTGAAGCACTACTCAGTAGAGATGATGTGTGGAGAGATCAGTTCAATCTATAAGAAGGTCATTCAGCAGTCCTGTAACAGCGGAGAAGAGGCTGTTTTTGAACCTGTTAGTGCGTGTTCTCAGACTTACCTTCTGCTCAGTGGAAGAGGTTGGAAGAGAGAATAACCTGGATGGGAGGGGTCTTTGATTATGCTTCCCACTTTCCCAAGGCAGCAGGAGGTTATAGACAGAGTTGATGGATGGGAGGCGGGTTCACGTGACGGACTGGGCTGTGTTCACGAGCTGACGGTCTTGGGCCGAGCAGTTGTCATACCAGGCTGTGATACAGCAAGATTGGATGCTTTCTATGGTGCATTTGTAAAAATTGGTAAGAGTCAATGTGGACATGCCGAATTTCCTTCGTTTATAATTGTGATCACACTTTTTAAAAGAAAAAGCACACTGAGAACATGGTGTATAAATGCATTTTTAAAAACACTGGCTGTGTGGCTGGTGAAATGCCTTGAACAATTGTTGATGTTGATCTGCGAAAGAGGAAAATGGAGTCCCTCATCAGGCCTGAAGATATACTGTTCCTCAGTGCTCAAGTCCGTTATTTCCAGCACCAGAATCCAGTCCCAGCTGCTGTTCCTCCGCAACTCCCAACTCATTTGAAAACACCTGCGCATCTCCCTTTCAGTGAAAAAGCATAACAGCCAAAGACACAACAGAACCACAAGACTGTCAAACTTCCTGTCTCCCTTAATCTTCCTTGAACAAGGGCCAAGGCCCATGGCGCAAGTCTTAACCAAGATCAGAAAGAGTGGGAGACAAGATGAGAGTAATCAAAAACGCTAGCAGTCAATGGCAGGCACAAAGCTTGAGTCTAAAAGACAAATTAGTGATGAGAGGGAAGGGAGGTGAGTGGTTCCAAAAGTCTGGAAAATAAATTAAAATTAGAAAGTGATGCAATGACTTTTTATTTCAGCACAATTGAGAGTTCAAAGACGGAGGTGCTGCAGGTGGGGGCAAGGTATTTGCAATCGTTCTTTGGCACCTCAAGCCCATCTCTTGAGTGTTTCAGAAAGCTACGGGCACAGTCGACCAGGGCACGAGGAAACATTAATAAGCGATAGCAGCCTGTATGGGAAAGCAGGGCTGGATGTGCACGTATCCTCTTCAGTTGTGCAATTCTAGCAGTCGTTGAATGGAGACTGATAGCTGCAGAGGGAAAATAATGTCAGTCAGTCTGTGTTTGAAGCTGAGCTGGCTCTTTCTAACACAGCTGCTCCAAGATTATATTGTGGGTGGACATCAACAGAGTGACTAGCAACTCTTTGCAGCTGAAGTCTGGAAATTTGAGCTGAATTCCAGCTTCCCCGGGCCTGTTAAAAGGATATGTATGCTGATTGTCAACTGCCTTCATTTTTTTTTTCTGCAAGGATTTGCAAGAGCAATATTTGAAAAGGAGGGTCGGGAGGGAAAAAAGCCTACGACTGGAAATCTGGATTAAAGATAGATGGTGCTGGTTTATTAGAGCTTTGACGTAGAATCACTCACAAAAATGAAAATCATCTTTTGCTTTCGGATACAGACTGACCTAACTTTGGATCTTTAAATAAAAAGTCAGTTGACTCTCGAGCTGCTTATGATTAACATATGCAAAACTTTATTTTGTTAACACTGTAGCCATTGCCACTGGTTTATCAGCACTGCAAACTCTTGCTATTTCCGACCTATTTGGCTGCCTGGATGTTCATTAAGCTCGGTGCTCCATTTTACAGTTTTTTTTAAATTCCCTCGCCCAAGAGCCTTTCATTCTGACTGCGTGCTTTTATTTTTCAGATTAGTCGCGAGAGCTGGTGCCCTGATCCTACGCTGGTACAACCAAATCAGAGTACCAGTGCGGCCGGTAAGTTAATATTCACTGGTTACCATGGCTACAATAGTATGATGCCTTGTGTTCTGGAATCTGCTTCATTAATGATAAGTTATAGAGGTTTACAGCATGGAAACAGGCACTTCTCCATGACGTCCAGTTTTTACAACTAAGCTAGTCCCAATTGCCCGCATTTGGCCCATATCCCTCTATACTCATCTTACCCATATAACTGGCAAAATGCTTTTTAAAAGACAAAATTGTACCCGCCTCTACTACTGCCTCTGGCAGCTCGTTCCAAACACTCGCTATGTGAAAACATTGCCCCTCTGGACCCTTCTGTATCTCTCACCTTAAACCTATGCCCTCTAGTTTTAGCCTCCCCTATCGTTGGGAAAAGATGTTGACTAGCTACCTTACCTATGCCCCTCATTATTTTATTAACCTCTATGAGATCACCCCTAAGCCTCCTATGCTCCGGGGAAAAAAGTCCCAGTCTATCCAGCCTCTCCTTATAACTCAAACTATCAAGTCCAGGTAGCATCCTAGTAAGTTGATCAAAAATGTCCCAAAGATCCGCAGTGATTAATTATAATGGGTCAGTACCCTGAGATGTTAAATTGAGGTCGACGAGGCCATATTAAAAGAAAAAAATGTTTAACTCAATGAAGTCACCTTTGTCCAACCTCTCTGTTTCTTGGTGCCGTCTGGAGGTGTTGCAAGATGAGAAGTTTGAGATGGTTCTTTTTTTAAAACCATCAATGCTATACTGTTGCATGTGTGGACCAGAGGGGTGTTTTAAATTTAAATGTAATTTTTTTTTTTTATTGTGTAATAGGTCATGTCAGTACTCTCCTGCATCAGGTGGTAATACTCTACAATTTATCTCTCCTTTCCACCTCCCCCTCCCCAATAAAATTTAAAATTCCAGACGAGGGGCACTTCATACTTGAGGGAATTAACTGCAGAACTAATTCACAGAAGCACATGGATTTTCTGAACCCAGCACGGTAGCACAGTGGTTAGCACTGTTGCTTTACAGCTTCAGGGTCCCAGGTTTGATCCCCAGCTTGGGTCACTGTCTGTGTGGAGTCTGCACGTTCTTCCTGTGTCTGTGTGGGTTTCCTTCGGATGCTCCAGTTTTCCCCACAAGTCCCGAAAGACGTGCAGTTAGGTGAATTGGACATTCTGAATTCTCCCTCAAGCGTACACGAACAGGCGCCGGAGTGTGGCGATGAGGGGCTTTTCACAGTAACTTCATTGCAGCGATAATGTGAGCCTACTTGTGACGATAATAAAGATTATTAAAAGAAGCTAATTAAATGAATTAGCTTTCATTTAAATTGTCAATGCTAGGAAAAGCTTTAAAGTTAAGAAATAAACACTTTCCCCGCCTCAAGACACCCCACCTTGATGCAAATCTTCACCTGTCGGCACCTACAACTCTCACTTCAAGCCCATCGTCAGCCGATCATCCCTTTCACTGCTCCAATGTCACATTTGTTTTCCATTTCCCACATCAGTCGTTGTTTCAATGAAGTTAGAAAATTCTTCTTTTTTTTTTAGTCTCGAGTCTTAAAACTGCTCTGTCTCATTTCAACTGTGTTTCTTACAGAGCTAACCTTCAGGCTGGGCTAGGGTTGAACCCATTATTGCAGTGAAGGTTTGTGTCAAACAGTGCAGTTGCTACCCTGGGGGTATCAATCTTACTCTGGAATGATCTCATCAGTAGTTAATTTAGAGTTTTCGAACTAAGCAGTAATTTGGACTTTGTCCAATTTTTTTTTTGGTTAATTCTTGTTAAGAGTACCTATAAAATGTCATGTGAATCCAATTCTCTTTCCACTATTCAAGCCATGAAGAAGGTTTTCCTGTTACATATTTGAACAGGTGAAGTGGGTAAATGCTTTTGGATTTGTTTGCTTACCTGGAAGGATTTCTGAACCCTTACTTGGTGCCAGTTTCATCTACACTGCAACTCGAGTATATGCCACACACTGCTGCTCTACCCATAATTATATGTAATCATATTTAAATATATATATGTACTCTGTGTAAATTATTTTGTGTTTTATTGCGGCTTCAGCCTTAAAACAACAGAACGCCCTTGACAACCAGAACGATGGCACAAAACTTTAGTTGGAACAAGTTTTGATTGCCTTGCGAAATAACTCAGAAGAGACCCATTTAGGCCTTGATGGCTTCAGAAAATAATTCCGTCAAATCATCCCAATTCTCAAATGCAGATTGTGGTTAGCTGATTAAAATAATCCTGTTAGATAGTATTGTAGGATGGAAGGGGAGGGCTGGGAGTTGGACAGCAATTAAAGAATTCAATTTTCTCAATTGACAATAGACCCTTCTGTAATGCGGAGACAGAAAGCACATCTGGTAGCATACCAGCAATTTGGACTGTGCAGCACTTGTACTGGGAATGGTTGGAATAAACTCTGGGTAACAGTCAGAGGCTTATCACAAATTCACAAGTTGAAGCTGGTCAGATAACTCAGCCATGGATGAAATGCGGCCCAGTTCATGGGCTGGATATTTACTCAGTGACACACAGGCCTCACAATTCCCCATGCAATTTTGCTTCCTGTGCCCTCATGTGGCTGCTGCTCTGGAGTGATATGGGGCCACTTGTAGCTATTGGAATTGTTTCAAATGAGTTCCAAATGCGTGTTACTGAATAGCTCAGATGCAAATAAGGAACGGGAGTGGGGACGGTGAAATGATTGGTTGACACAATGATCTACAAAGGCTGGCACAGCAGCACAGTGGTTAGCACTGCTGCCTCACAGCACCAGGGACCGGGGTTTAATTCTCACCTGGATTGACTGTGTGGAGTTTTGCACGTTCTCCCCATGTCTGCATGGATTTCCTCCGGGTGCTCCGGTTTCCACCCACAGTCCAAAGATGTGCAGGTTAGGTGGATTGGTCATGCTAAATTTCTCCTTACTGTCCAGGGTTACAAGGATAGGGTGTGGATGTGGGCCTAGGTGGAGTGCTCTTTCAGAGGGTTGGTGCAGACTCGATGGGCTGAATGGCCTCCTTCTGCAGTGTAGGGATTCTATGATATTAATGTGCGGTCTCCAATTGCTTCCACCATAATGCACATAACCACTGGCTCTTCAACTGAATTCCATAAAGCTTAAAACGCTCTCTTCACCTGCAGCCAACGTTTGAATACAGCCTATACTCTGTACTTGTTTAGCTTATTTTTCTACTAGTTGAAGGGACATATAGTGAATTTTCTCTCGGTCACCTGCTAATATCCTTCCAAACTGCTAGCGGCACGGTCAGTGTGTGTGCTATGCCATCAGCCTACCCCTGAAATGAAATGAAATGCAATCCTATTTAATTCCTAACCATTCAAGTTCTCCGCACCTCCCTTCCATTAGAACTCGGATGGGTTTGCTAGGTTCACAAGTTCATAGAGGTGGAACGATATCTCCACGATCCCCAGACAGCAAGTACTGTATAAATAAATATTCTCATTCTATCCGCATAAGATCACGCTGGCTGTCAGAGATTTATTTCTCTGAGGTTACTCTTTAAGGTTTGTGTGGTCCAAATTGTAAAAAGAAATTCCATTCTCAAAGGATTAGAACCTCACTGCCTTGACTGGATTGGTGCCAATGTTTGCAGATCAGTTGAAGAAAGACTCCGTGCAAAGCCAGATTTCTTTTTGGAGGATAGGGGTGCCATTCAGCTCCCTTAATTGGTAGCGCGGTTCAAATGCCTCTCGCCGCAGGTGAAACCAGGAAGAGAGGAGAAATTGTCTTTGTGGGTTTTTCCTTTTCGTTTTCCTTCCTGCCATCTCCTCTCCAGCCCTAAAGGTGATGGCCCGTGCTAATGTACAGTTTTCGAGAAGCCAATATTCTTTGTGTAGCTCAGCCTAAGTAAGCCACGCTGTAAGGGCGACTACATTTCAAGTGTGTTTAGAGCGCCATATGCAACTTTGAAATGCTCTGAGATTGTGAAATTTGCTGCGAGGCAAACATCAGGAATATGATTCAATACTCGCACCATTGCCAAGCTGAGTGCAACTCCAACAACACTTTAGAAACTTACCACCATCCAGGACAAAACCGTCCATTTGATCAGCATCCAATTCGCCCCCTTAAGCTTTCACTTCCTCCACCACCTACGCACAGTGGCAGCAGTGTGTACCATCTACAAGATGCACCACGCAATTCATCAAGGCTCCTTTGACAGCGCTCAAGAAACACTCCTACTGGACATTCGACTTGGGAAGACATCGCTTATTCGAGGATGTGGCTTGGGTTCCAAGCCACATCCTCGAATAAGCGATGTCTTCCCAAGTCGAATGTCCAGTAGGAGTGTTTCTTGCCATTTTGTTCTTTCTGTGTCTGCAGCTGAGTTGTCCTGTCGTAAGCGCCTGAAGCCACTCTTGGTACCATGTGTTGTTCCTCGTGTCTCAATGAAGCTCGTAGTCTCAAAGTTGGAGAAGATGCTTTATTGTGAATTTGTTCTGTCTTCAGAGCTTAACTTACGGCTACCTCAAATGCTGCCTGCTTGTGTGTCTGTGTCCTGCTACCAGTTCTGCCTTCCGTGAAGTGTGTCCTCACTTCCTGTCCCTGTGTATTTATAGCTCTCCCGTGCTCCCTCTAGTGCTTGCTCAGTTGTATTGCATCTACTCAGATCTACAATCACCACAAGCACCTTCCAAACCCATGATCTCTGCCACCTAGATTGGTCACTGGTAGCAGACAGATGGGAACACCATGACCTATAAGATCTTCTCCCAAGTCACAAGCCACCCACCCGACTTCGATGTAGCTGTGGAGAAATCTTGGGACCCTCTTCCCAAGAGCAAGACAGCACATGGACTGCAGCAGTTCAAAGAGGAAGGTCACCACTATTTCAAAGGCAATTAGGGATGGGTAACACATGTTGGACTGGGCATTGATGCTCATATTCCATGAAAGAATTGAAAGTCTATGAATACAACCTTGTTACGGACCTCTAACCATCTCTCAACAGTGGTTGAAAGACTGGACCAGATGTCATCATGTCTTTACGTTTTAAAACTGTGCGGAAAGATCAATTCATTCCAGAAGTGATAATATAAGAAATAGGGCCAGGTTATTTTATAAACAATCTTTACTAAAAGAAAACAATATTTAAACTTTTATTTCAGGGTGGCACAGTGATTAGCACTGCTGCCTCACAGTGCCAGGGAATGGGTTCAATTCCCGCCTCGGGTCACTGTCTGTATGCACGTTCTCGCCATGTCCGTGTGGGTTTCCTCCGGGTGTTCAGTTTTCCTCCCACATCCCAGAAGATGTGCACTTTAGGTGGATTGGCCATGATAAAATTGCTTCTTGGTGTTCAAAATGTTAGATGGGGTTAAGGAGAAAGGGTAGGCTGTCGGCCTAGGTAGGGTATACTTTTGAGAGGGTTGGTGCAGGCTCGATGGACTGAATGGCCTTCTGCACTTAGTGATTCTATCTATGATTTGCCTCCAAAAGATTACATGCAATTTCTTACCCTTAACACACTATTTCCTATTAAAGATCATTTCAGCAACCATGCCGCTCGCATGCTGCTTACACAGACAGGCCAAGGCAATACTTGCATTTACGAAGCAATTTTTCTTCTGTTGGGAACATTTGCTCAGAATCCTTTTCCAAAGTCCAGAACGTGCCTTTGTGGTAACTTTCATGACCTCTCTGGTCGATTTCCACAGCCTACTGCCTCTAACTGTTCAGAAAAGCAATCTCGTTCTGCCCACCCACTGAAACAGAGGTTCTCCTTGAGGTGGCATGGCTTGAATCCATTATCAGTATCATGACTGTCTGATTTTCCACTTCCATTTCTTCAAAAGGACAGAGCTGTGCCATTCATACGAAACTAACCTTCCGTTGATGGAAGCGGTCATCTAACTCTGTGATGGGATAATAGCCGGTCAAACAACATTATCCCGAATGACAATGGATCTTGAGTGGATCAATCTGGCTGAACAAGGACACCCTGTTTATTCCCACTGATGAGGTTAAATCTGAATGAGACAAGGTTACTCAGGATGTGGGCTATCCCTCTGACCTCTGCTGTTAACAGTGTCTTCCCTATGTCTGTTTAACCCAGAAGTTGCCTGCTACACCTTGGACCTTATTTCTGGACCCAAGTTCCGAATAATCTCCCTATCATGGCAGTCTTTCTAGGCATTTTTCATGTGTGAACTTAGGCATGGTTGCATCATGATAAAATTCTAATCTCACCCTTACCTGGCATCCAAAGACATGCCTACTTTCCAGCAGAATATACAGGATAGTAATCAAGAGCAGAAACCCCTGCTTACAATTGTTCTGTAACCTTGCTGTAACCAAGAACACAACCCAGTGATTGAACTGGGCATCTTTCTGGTCTGTTTGAATGCAAGTATCAAGGCCCAGACATGTTGAACACCTAATATTTTGGTGTATTTTCCTTCTCACATCTAGTGTGCAGCAAATAAACTGGTCATTCAGCCCGACTAATCTCTACTAATGTTGAAGCTCACATGAACCTCCTTCCACCCTTCATTTAATACCACCAGCAGATCCTTCTATTCATTTCTCCATCTTATACTTGCATAGCTTCACCTTAAATGCATATGTTGTTCGCTGCAACTATTTTTGATCCTGAGAACAGTGATCCTGCATGGCAAATGATGGCATTTGCTGGGGACTTTTTATTATCATAACCCAACCATAAAAATGCGCTTCCAGAGGTTTTAAAGTGTGGGACCAATCGATCTTAAATGAGTAGCAGCATGGCTAAGTGGCTCACTGATGTTTGGGTCAGAAAGTTGCAAGTTCAAGCCTCACACAGTGACTTTAATGGGTGGAACCTAAACGGAGACGAGTTTGGAGGTTGGGTGGGGACATTGCTGCCTTCCTACCGCCTTGATTAATTCTGGGCCGGCAAGGCTGATTAGACAGCCTTCACATCCTGCCACCAATTGAGACCCTTAAGTGGGCATTTAATGCCTACATCAGGCCCTCATCTCGTGTCGCTCACATTTCACCAATGGCAACTGAAGCATGGGGAGCCCGAAGAGTTTGGGGAGGGAGAGCGAGAGCGCGAGGGATTGTCTTACAGAAAGATTCCTGAACTACAAGAGAATTGAGGGTTATGGCAGAAACTGGAGTTAAGGTCCACCAAGATCATACTAAATGGTGGAGCAGGCTTGAAGGACCATATAGTCTACTGCTGCTATTTCTTATGTTCCCACTTCTAATTAGTGTTGGCACTAGCACAAATGGGCACCAGTAAACTGGTACAGTATTAGACACAGAAATGTTTTTTAAAAACAGCATTTATCAATCATATTGTTGAATCTCACTGTTACATGTGCATGACTGTTACCCAGCCAGTTGCAGCTATTGTTATAGCAATCAAGAAAGGTTGAACAGACCAGGGATCCTTTTGTGTAGGAAAGAAAATACCTGATAGAGGTCTTTTAATAGTATGAAATTATTTGATGATAAGAGTTGGCACAGATAATATGTTTTCACTGGGCAGCACGGTAGCACAGCACAGTTGCTTCACAGCTCCAAGGTGCCAAGTTTGATTCCCAGCTTGGGTCACTGTCTCTACAGAGTCTGCACATTATCCCCATGTCTTCTTGCGTTTCCTCCGGGTGCTCCGGTTTCCTCCCACAGTCCAAAGATGTGTAGGTGAGGTGGATTGGCCATGATAAATTGCCCTTGTGTCCAAAAGGTTAGGTGGGGTTACGGGGATAGGGTGGGGGCGTGGGCTTAAGTTAGGTGCTCTTTCCAAGAGCCGGTGCAGACTCGATGGGCCGAATGGCCTCTTTTTGCACTGTAAATTCTATGGGGGTTGAGAACAGTTGCCATATATATAAGGCAGTCACTAATAAATCCAATTGGTGAATTTAAGAAAGATTTTCTTACCCAGGAAGCCGTTGGAATATAGAACTCGCTGTCACAAGTAGTTGAGGTGAATAACGCATGGATTTGAGGGGAGCTAGGTGAACACATCGGGGAGAAAGGAAAAGAAGGATATGCTGATGGGATGCATAGAAGAAGAGTGAGAGGAACGTTTTGTGAAGCATGAAATCTTTTGACCAAAGGGTCTGTTTCTGTTCTGTACACACCATCCATGTATACCACATCAACAGCATTACCCTCATTGACCTTTTCTGTACCTCTGCAAAAAAAAAACCCAGTTAGTTAAGCACAATTTCCCCTTGAGAAATCCATGCTGGCTCCTCCTAATCAACCCACATTTTATCATATAATTCCTAATTCTGTCCTGAATAATTGTTTCTATAAGCCTCCCTACCACTGACTGGTCTGAATGGCTTATCCTTGCAACCCTTTTTTTGAGCAAGGGCGTAATGCCTGTATTTCTCCAGTCCTCTGGCACCTCCCTGAGTTTAGAGAAGACTGGAAGATTATGGCCAGTGCCCGTGCAATTTCCACTCTCACTTCAATATCCCGGCATGCATCTTATCTGGTCCTGGTACCATGTCAGTTTTAAGCCAGTCTATTCAACACTTCCTCCTAATCAATCTTAACTCTTCTGGTGACGTTTCCTCATCTTTCACCATGGCCTGGGTCGCATCTACCTCCATGATAAAGATAGATTCAAAATATTAATTTAATATGCCAGCAGTGCTCCCTGCCCCCATGTGTAAATTCCCTTTTAGGCCCTTCATCGGCCCTACAACCTTTGCCAGCCTTTTCCTATTTATATGCCTATAGATGATTTTGGGATTGTCCTTTATGTTGGCTTGCCAGTCTTTTCTCATCCCTCTTCGCTTCTCTAATGAGCTTTTTCACCTCCCCTCTGAACCTTTTGTCTTCCTCCTTGGTTCTTGCTTAGACAGACGCTTGAGAGGAACGAGACACACCTGACTATGATAAACATCTATTTATGAATTATGCTATTGGCCATGATTGCATTGAACGTTTGGTTGTTGTATGAACATCCTCCAGACTTTGGGTTCTGTCTCTAAATTTAAACCAGACTGATGAAGTGAAAGTCCCTTCAATGAGCTGGCATGGTGCAGCATCAGATGGGTTTGAGACGTCTCAGTTCAGTTCTCAGCGATATGGACCTGGGATGCAAAACTACTTGTACCATAGCACTGATGGACAATCTGAATGAGTGGTGTGAGAAATAGTAAAATATCAAACTGATTCAGTATGGGTTCTCTTCTTCTGAGTTTGGTGTTCAGTCCTAGTGTTGGTAGATTATAGATGAGAAAGTCTCTTTGCTTCTAACACTTGTGGAAGCTGAATGGGAATGTTTGACGATAACATTAGGTTACTGAGAGGAGAAAGGTTTCAATCCCTGCACTGACATCCCTTCAGCTTCAACAAATAAAACAAGTCAAGACCACGCATCATATTGGCTACCTAAGTTGTGTTTAGCAATTTGCCACAGCCTACATCTGCAGCATGAAAAAGAAGTCGGAAAATTGGTTCAGTTTGCACAGGACTGAGCGAATTGGACCAGAAGAAGGAGGGAAGGAATTTTCATACACAATTTATAGGTTTTTTTTTAAAACAAATTTTATAAACCAGACTTGAGAATTGAAAAATCAAAGAGGCATTGGACTAAGTTGGGATAAACTGTGTGGGACACCTAAAACCACTAACTAAGGTGATTCATTCAACATTCTAGACCTCCAGTCTTAAATAAAATATTTCATTTTCACCCCTAACCTCAAGACCTCACAGAGTGTCAAGTTAGGTTTCAATAAAGAGGTCCCTTCTTTGCGGATTTTTATTTTAATGTGTTCAAGAGATGTTGCCTTTACTGACTTAGCCAGCATTTGTTGCCTGTTCCAAATTGCCCTCGAGAAGGCCCGCTGTCCTATCCACAGAAACCTAAATGAATTCCTTCTGCCTCCGATAGTTTAGGGTTATGGAGAAGTAATATTTCTCCCTGGCATTTACTGCCTGGGTCCATGATCCTGCTTTGCTGATGAGCAGGTTCCCAAGCTGCTTCTACGTGGTACCCACCTACTGCCAATTGGTACCCGCACGCTTTACCCTCCGTATTAACCAAGTGATGTTGCCAAATTGTACATGTGGCATCGTTTCCGTCTCGGGAGGTACACAAACCATTTACCTTTATTTTCATGTAATTCACCCAAAGTGTAGGAAATCTTCAATTAGAAACTGAAAGGGCTGCAAGCGCATAAACCCGTCAATCAACACATCTAATATGGACGACGGGTTGGCACATTGGCCGTGATTCTTCTATCACCTGATCGCCTTGTGCAACAAGTCAGAGCCGGTAGCAGATGATGAACTGGCTGGCACGGTAGCACAGTGGTTAGCACTTTTGCTTCACAGCGCCTGGGTCCCAGCTTCGATTCCCGGCTGGGTCACTGTCTTTGCGGAGTCTGCACGTTCTCCCCCGTGTCTGCATGGGTTTCCTCCGGGCGCTCCGGTTTCCTCCCACGAGTCCCGAAAGACGTGCTGTTAGGTCATTTGGACATTCTGAATTCTCCCTCGTGTACCCGAACAGGTGCCTGGAATGTGGCGACTAGGGACTTTTCACACTAACTTCATCGCAGTGTTAATGTAAGCCTACTTGTGACGTTAAAGATTGTTATTATTAGAGTAACAAACTGATGAAGGAAAGCATACAGTCACAAAAAGGGAAAAGGAAGTGAGTCACTCCGATAGTTGAATATAATGCATGGCGCGATCTGACTTTGCCTTTCTGCGCTGACTGACCTGCTGTGAATTTTCAATATTTCTGTAGTGTGCCTTGTTGTGCTGCCTGCTGTTGGGCATGGTGTAGAATTTCCAATGTGCAAATATTGGCAGAAATGGTGATGGCTGGAGCTACCCCCATTGTAATTTAATTTATAAATGACTCAGCACAGTCAATATGGTCACCCGGAAGGCACGAAACAATGGAGCTACACAAAAGGCATTCACAATGGAAATCTGTATATTCCACACGTTCCTCTGTAGAAAACTAAAAGTAATTTATCGTCAAACACCCCCTCCAGAAAGCTGACTCGTTGAGAAAGATTCTGATTATGAGTCTGAGATGCAAATTAAAGTCTAAGTATATCCAACATTCTGTAACTTGTATCGTGGAGGAAAGATGTAAATGCATAAAAACCCAAAGAAGAAATACTAATGTTGAAGGGACAAAGTTAATTTTCTCGGAAGATTCTGAGTCATGTGTTCCGCAGAAAATGCATTTGGCACATCCCCCAGCATTTGCAGCGATCTGTAATGAACATGTCCCATTTTCCTTATTCTCCCAAACATCAGCACGTGATGAATTTTATTGAAAACAGCACTCAGTTACCATTTGGGGATGAATTATTTTTTTCTTTAAGCTTCTTAAACAGCAGATAATCTATGACTGGAAGACATCATTTTGCTTATTTTTTTTTTAAATGCAGTCCAGGAGAAATGGAATTCAAATCCTGTCTAACTCACAATTACATCACTCTCGCCAAGGGTATAGATAGCAAACTTATAACTGCTCACTTCCCATCACTTCCCATGAATTGTACAATGTGCCAGATTTTGATACACTTTATGGGAGCTCAATGGAAAATCTTATGTGTAAGTGTATTCTAGTTCATTTTAAATTGAAGTGGAAAAATAATAGTTTGGATTTTTAACAGACTGTCTCCTGCTTTCATCTCCAGTGCTCCATCACAGCTTGCAAATGTACTGAACCTTTCCAAGCTGAGTTCAGAGCTCATTCCTCATCTATCTTCCCACTCCATTCTGCAACGTGCTGTCTCTTCAGCCCTCGAAGGATAAGCCTGTAGCCTCAGTTCTCGCCCTCCACCTCCTCTAATGGCTGTAGCCTTCCCCGTCTCTGTCAAAATACTTCTCGCCTCTTCCCACCCCAAGTTCAAGACACAATTGTAAGGGCAGCATGGTGGCGCAGTGGGTTAGCCCTGCTGCCTCACGCCGCCGAGGTCCCAGGTTCGATCCCGGCTCTGGGTCACTGTCCGTGTGGAGTTTGCACATTCTCCCCGTGTTTGCGTGGGTTTCACCCCCACAACCCAAAGATGTCTCCCAACATTCCCCCCCCCCCCCATGCGCGCACACACACACACACACACACACACACACACACACTCTGTGTGCCACTCTACCACAGCCCATCAGTTTCTGCAGCCTCTTCATTCCCTGTCCTTCCTCTCATTTTCGCTCCTCCTGGTACTTTGTGAATTATGCTCTGTAGGGTAGGTACAGGATTATGAGTGGCATGGGCAGAGTGGATAGTCAGATGCTTTTTCCGAGATTAGGAAAGTCATCTACTAGGCGACATAAGTTTAAAGTGCGTGGCAAAAAGTTTAGAACAGATGTGCGAGGCAAGTTTTTTTTTACACAAGAGGGTGATAAATATATGGAATGCTCTGCCTGGGGAGGTGGTGGGAGCAGGGACGATAGCAGCATTTATAGGGGCAGCTAGACAAATATATGAATAGGGTGGGGAATGGAAAGATACAGATTCTGTAAGTGTCCTGAAAGTTTAGGTAGCATGGTCGGCGCAGGCTTGGAGGGCCAAAGGGCCTGTTCCTGTGCTGTATTGTTCTTTGCTCTTTTCCATTCCAGTGAGAATTTGCTGTGCAGTGAGCAATGGCTCAAATCACGTAGTAGAAGCAGGACGCAAACATGAATAGCATTGACATAGGAAGGGCTCCCAGAAAGGGGGCATGTAGACCTGCAGGCAGCTGTGACCCTAGTGCCACAGAGGCACCAGTCCCAGTCACCCGGCATTGACTCCAGGCCTGTGCAGGAGCGAAGATATCTTCCAACTTCCAGCATTTTTTTCGTTTTTTAGGAAATCCATTTCCTCCCTGGCGCGCAGTCACAGGCCTTGGTCTGTCAAGCCAGAAGTATGCTAGCAATGTACACAAGTTACATTTGAATATTTGTTCAGTGGTAACACTCCCCGCTTAAGGCCAGGGAAGTCTTGGCAGGTGAGGAATGCTGCAGTTCTGAGGTCTAGGGCAGGGAATAAGTTCAAATGGGGAGACCTGACTTCACCACAGTAAAAATGCAGGCAGGAGGAAGAACTGGTAGAATTGTGAGATCAGAGTATGTTGTGATGCAACGAGTTTTTAGCATCTGAAATGGTGGTGGCAGCAGATTCAACAGTAACTTTCAGAAGGGAATTGGTTACAGGTGATTGGGAAAGGTAAGTAGCACTAATTGATATTTGGATAATGCTCTCAAAGAGATGGACTGACGAGCTAATCGGAATGTTCTGTGCTCCACACTTTATTTGTAGCCAACATGGGTCAATGACCATTAGGCTGTGAGAAGAAAACTCGGGCATGAGAAAAACATTCTCTTTTCTTGAATGCTGACCAGGTTGCAGGAGCTTCAACCATACAATGTTGAGCGCTGAATTGGAAACATAGAAAATAGGAGCAGGAAGGGGTCATCCATTCGGCCTTTCCAAGCTTGTTCTGCCATTCAACATGACTGATCCGCCATCTCGACTCCATACTCCAGCGCTCTCCCCTTACACCTTGACACCTTCATTCAGCCATGCATTACTCAGCAATGCGACTGCGAAGCCTGTGCAAATAATGGATATCTGGTATTTTGTTTTAAAATATTATACATTAAAGTTACAGAATTTTTATTGCTGTTGAGTAGGATCAAACTGCTCAGGGGCTGAGACAGAGTAGGGATGGAGAAAAGGTATTCTCACTGGCCAAAGAGTTGAGAACCCGAGGATGTTGTCTTTAAGATGATTGGCAAAAGAACCAAAGGCACCCCCCCCCCCCCCCCCCCCCCAATCTATAAGACGCAAGTCAGGAATGTGATGGGACTCTCTCCATCTGTCTGGTTTACCCCACCCTAGGTGTGGCATGGTAGCACAGTGGTTAGCACTGTTGCCTCACAGCGCCATGGACACGGTTCAATTCCAACCTTGGGTGACTGTCTGTGTGGAGTCTGCACGTGTCTGCGTGGGTTTCTTCCGGGTGCTCCGGTTTCCTCCCACAGTCCAAAGATGTGCCGGTTAGGCGGGTTGGCCGTGATAAATTGCCCCTCAGTGTCCAAAAGGTTAGGCGGGGTTACTGGGTTGCAGGAATAGGGCATAGGCCTGGGTAGGGTTCTCTCTTGAGTGTCGGTGCAGACTCAATGAGCCAGATGATGTCCTTCTGCAATGTAGTAATTCAATGATTCGAGTGCAGCTCCAAAACCCGAGCAGCTCGATTCCATCCTGGACAAAGCAGCCCTCTTAATTGGTGGTACTTCCACAACATTCAGTCTTTCCACTGGTGAACAATAGCAGCAGCTTGCAGCATCCACAAGATGCACTGCAGGAACTCATCAAGGCTACTTGGGCAGCAACCTCAACGCACACACGATGGCTACCATCTCGAAGGAACAAGGATAGCAGAAATCTGGGTGCACCACTTGCAAGTTTCCATCCACTTACCATCCTGACTTGGAAATATATCGCTGTTCTTTCACTGTCACGGGATCAAAATCTTGGAAATTCCTCCCTAACAGCACTATGGATGTACCTACACCACAGCCTTGCAGCAGTTCAAGAAAGTCGATCGGCAACACCTTCTCAAGGGCAATTAGGGACGGGCAATAAATGCTGGCCAAGCTAGCGATGCCCGCATCCTGTAAATATGTTTTTAAAAACCTGAAGAGAAAATATTGGAGCTATACAAGGAAAAGGCAGTGCAGTGGGACTAGCTGTGGTGTTCTTGGAAAGATCTAGCACATACATGATGGGCTGAAAGGCCTCCTCTGTGCCTGTGCCCATTTAATGATTTTATAGGATAAAGTGTGCAAGTTAAAAGCCACAAAAAAGTTGAATGGACAAACATGACTTTGTGTTTTGAACATCTTCACAGAATATAGTCCAGGATTTTCTATTTGACAGAAAGAAAGACTTGCATTTGTATAGCACCTTTCCAAGATCTCGGGGTGCCTCGGAGAGCTTCCCAGCTGATGGGTTATTTTTGAAGTGTAGCCAAGTATTGGAAACTGGTGTATCAATTTGCACGCAGGAAGCTCCCATGAACAGCAATGTGACAATGACCAGATGAAGCTTTGGTGGTGTGTTTGGGGATAAATGTTGACGTGGACACCAGGTAGAACTTCCCTGTTCCTCTTTGATATAGTGCCACGGGCTATTTTATGTTTATCTGAGAGAGGGGACGGGGTTTTAACATCTGACCTGAAAGGTAGCACCTATGAAAGTGCAGCAGTCCCTCCACACTGCACTTTAACCTCAGTACTAGATTTTGTGTGAGGTCCTTGGTAGAGGGCTTGGGGGCCACCATCTTCAGACTGAGAAACTGCTCCCACGAAGCCACATCTAACAATGGAAATTGACTATCGAGATCCGAAACACTATGCTACACACTCACTCCCTGAAATCTCACTGCATTCAAATAAAGCCTCATTGCAATGTTGCCTGTCCAAATGTATTATTTTCCCAAAGCATCAAACTGTGAAGCTCTTCACCTGAGTCTTCTCGTCCGTCAGTAATTCACAGGTTTATCACATCCAGGCCTGGCATTGCCTCATTACTATCTCTCAATTTTCCTCATCTTTCCTGCTCCTCTTTTCAATTTTGGTCCAACACTATGTCTTACAAGTTTCTTCATTTGCAACAAAAAAGGGTCCCGAGGTATAAAGGGGAAAGCGTTGTTATTCATTCCTTCTGATGAAAACCCAGATTTATATTTTCATAGCTTTGGTGATGTTTGCAACTAGGATCTGGCTCGAGTCCCAGACCTCCAATTAATGCATCCTCCTCTCCATCCCCACCCTATCCTGCAGAAGAGCCAGGTTTGCTGCACTTTGGGCAGAGTGCCAGTTACACATTCCCACAGTATTCAGCCCACTAGATGCAGGCTCACATGATCAACTCACAAGGCTTTGTGAATGTTAAAATTGGGCCAAGCTACTTAATCAAAATAATTATGCACCCAGCAGCTAAAAGGTTTACAGACGTGATAATCATCTGCCGTAATACATAAAAGCTGCCATGAATAAAGTTGTCTTTTGTTGCCGTGAAGCACTGTCATTTAGAGTTCCTCATTATATGTTGCATTCCTCCCCTTCCATTCTTCCTGATCCTTATGGTGTATGGTTCCATGATTGGGAGGAGTCCTCTTCGATCTTTCTCAAGTGTTCATCTTCAGCTGGCCGTCCAGGCCATTTGCTCACTATTTTGAGGGGCCAGGATGGTCTCTTGGAGCAGAGTCTGATGCGATGGTTATCTATCATCCGTCCACTGGTTATCTATCATTGCTTTCCAGTGGGTGTTATTCGAGAGCTGTCATGAGCAGGAATTTATGACTTATAAAATTCAAACAGGACTAGACAGGGTAGATGCAGGGAAGATGTTCCCAATGGTGGACTTGTCCAGAACCAGGGGTCACAGTCTGAGGATTCAGGGTAAACTATTTCGGACAGAGATGAGGAGACATTTCTTCACCTAAAGAGAGGTGAGCCTATGGAATTCATTAGAATCATAGAATTTACTGTGCAGAAGGAGGCCATTCAGCCCATCGAGTCTGCACCAGCTCTTGGAAAGAGCACCCTACCCAAGGTCAACAACTCCACCCTATCCCCATAACCCAGTAACCCGACCCAACACCAAGGGCAATTTTGGACACTAAGGGCAATTTATCATGGCCAATCCACCTAACCTGCACATCTTTGGACTGTGGGAGGAAACCGGAGCACCCGGAGGAAACCCACGCACACACGGGGAGGATGTGCAGACTCCACACAGACTGTGACCCAAGCCGGAATCGAACCTGGGACCCTGGACTGTGAAGCAATTGTGCTATCCACAATGCTACAGTACAGGAAGTCGTTGATGCTAAAACATTGAATATATTCAGGAGGTGGCTGGATATAGCACTTGGGGTAAATGGGATCAAAGGCTATGGGGGGAAAGCAGGATTAGGCTATTGGGTTGGATGATTAGCCATGATCGTTATAGATGGAGGAGCAGGCTTGAAGGGCCAAAAGGCCGCCTCCTGCTCCTATCTTCTATGTATTTATGAACCTTAACTGGATTACCATTTGCCCAAAGGCTACCTGGACAATGAAGTCCATTATCATACTAGCCTTCACTGTGATGAGCTAACTGAGCAGGGACTCTCATGTGTCTACTGCATCACAAGGTCCACTTATGCTTTAAGTCACAGTGAGAAACTTCATTCTTTTGAGATTGAAGAGCTTCACTCTGAACACAGTAGGATTTGCATTCTGTATTGAATATTTTGTGATATCTTTCCCTTGCTTTCCACGGCTCTTATAGAGGGAAGACACATTGAGGAGAAAGTAATCTATGTGACAACTTCAGTAATCATAGAATCCCTAATATGCAGAAGGAGGCCATTCAGCCCATCGAGTCTGCATTGCCCCCCTGAAAGAGTGTGCTAACCAGACTCTTCACCATAACCCTGCATTCCCACAACCTCACTTGACCCGCATATCCCTGGACATTAAGGGGCAGTTTATCATAGCCAATCCACCTAAGCTGCACATCTTTGGACTGTGGGAAGAAACCGGAGCACCCTGAGGAAACCCACGCAGACATGGGGAGAACGTGTAAACTTCACACACAGTCAGCCAAATCTGGAATTGAACCCGGATACCTGACGCTGTGCTAACCACCGTGCCATCCCTTATGAACAGATAGAACTGAAATGCTGCCTTATTTATCAAAGGATGTACCTTTCTGTTGCACTTATTATATTGCTGAAGAGTAGAGCCTCCGCTACGCCATTCCGCCCAAAAGGCGCTGTCAGACCGAAGCGTTGGGCGGCATGGTCACACAGTGGTTAGCACTGTTGCTTCACAGCGCCAGGGTCCCAGGTTCGATTCTCGCTTGGGTCACTGTCTGTGCGGAATCTGCAAGTTCTCCCCATGTCTGCGTGGGTTTACTCTAGACGCTCCGGTTTCCTCCCACAAGTCCCGAAAGACGTGCTGTTAGGTGAATTGGACATTCTGAATTCTCCCTCAGTGTACCCAAACAGGCGCCTGAGTATGGCGACTAGGGGATTTTCACAGTAACTTCATTGTGGTGTTGATGTATGTCTACATGTGACAATAAAGATTATATTTATTATCGGTAGAGTTTGCTAGGCTGCCCATCAAAGCCAGTGGTTCAAACAATGATATTTTGTAAATTAGCATTTCTTAAATGGATCAATGTTTCCGATTGCATATTAAGACTGCCGATGGAAACTGCCTTTCTGTAGATAGTAATCAAAATGTTCTCCTGTTTGATGCAATGGCTCCACCCTGGTCACTGAGGCCAGTGGCTTGAGATCCTTCCTTTCCTTCCATCTATGGAGGAACTCCTTTGGGTGGAGTAGTCGTTGGACTCTACAGTCAGATGAGTAAGCTTAAAACAAACATTCGGAAACCAGATCTGTGTATACACGGCAAAGTTCAAATATTGAAAAGGATTGGTAATGTGAAGCACAAAAACTGGCAAAATGAAGGGTGTCATTCGAGATACGAGCATGTTTATTTTTCAGCCTAAGATACACTTGTCTACACACTCCGAATGATTACTGGACTGGAAATGTTTTGCCTTGACTAGGATAAGGGTCATGCAAGAAGCAGTTAGATACAGCGCTTGAGGCCAAGGCAAGCAAAGAATACGTGGGGAAGGCAGGATCAGGAAATTTAAGTTGGATGATCAGCCAGGATCATCATGAATGGCGGAACAGGCTCGAAGGGCCGAATGGCCTCCTTTTTTCTATGCAATACCAATGTAAAAATCAGAGGTTAGCAGTTCCAGCTCATGATCTTGCCGCTGGGTCAGAAGATTGAGATTTTAAATCCTGCGCTAGCAATTGAGCACACAATCTTAAGAACTGTATCTCAGATGAGATGTTAAGTCAAGCACCCACCCAGCCGAATGTTAAACGCAGCAGGGAAAGATGGTGGGATTGGTACACTGGAATCCAGTAAGCTGAATGCGATTCCTCATCTGAACCCGTCCTGTAATCCGCCACTTGCTGACCTACTATGTTATTGATAAGGTAGCGGCATTGCAATTTGGATACATTTTCTACATTTGTGATCTGTGAGGATTCGCCACCAGGCCATGCTCATGTGGCTTCTGATTGGTGGTAAAGAGCACCGTTGAGGGACAGTTGGGCAGTAAGGGCCTTCTGAAAGTCTTCTATTAAAAAACGAGAAAGGTACGTTCTCTATTGTTTGAATCGGAAAGAAGAGGGATGACATCAGAATTATCAGAAAATGAGTTGAGGTTAGTGGGAAAACATTGTTGTAGGGTTATGAGAACATGGAATAATTGATCTCGTATGGATTCTGAGACAAGGTCTGAACTATCATTCAGAAAGGACTTGAATAAGTTATTGAAAATGAATTCCATCTATCCTTTGGGATTAGGATAGATAACAAATTAGAGGGTAGTCCTAGAACAGCTACAGGGAACCTAAGGACTGGTCTCTGTGCTGTAATTTCTACGAGGCCCAACCTACCATGTCCACTGTAAGAGAAAACAAAAAGGTCTTCGAAATGGAGGTTTCTATCAGAAATGTGAAACCGTACAAGTCGTAACATTGATATTATGGATCAAAGTCTTCATTTTGGTACAGTGAGGAGGCGGAGAAATGTATGTAGGTTGATGTATTTGCAGCAAATGAAGTCCAGGGGAACAGTGATTGTATTGACAATTGTTAAGAATCCCGCTGGTGTTAAATGCGAGGATATCCCAAACCCAGATGGGTTACTTGGGACACCAGTTCTTAGTGGTGTATGTTTTCAATTATCAATTTGAAATACTGAGAGAAAAGATATGCAAACCGGGGAGGAATAGTGCAGTCGTTTTGTGATCAATTAGTAAAGAATATTTATTAACTTACACACGACACAAAGGACAATAATACACTACAACAGTACATCTAACTACACTGATGGCTCTACACACCCGGTGTCTCATGAAGTTCCCCTTGTTCCCAACTACCTACACATCCTGAACTGAGAAGCCCTTTTACTCCAAACGACATCCAATATTATATAACTATGAGCGCTAAATCCAACAGATAGTTACCGCACACAGGTTATTTGTCCACATTTATGGAAACAGTCATCAGTTTCAGGAAAGGTATAATCTTCTCGTTTTGAGTTCTGGATTTTAACTGACTGCCCTTTGAGCAATAACTTGTTTGCAGGGGGAGATTGTTTTCTGCAGTGGGTGTGGCTGTGATGGTAGATGCGACAATGTCCATTTCTCCAGTTCTTGTGCTATGGACATATCATTCTTTCACTTCGATGTTACCCACCCTGTGGACCCAGCTTTATTCTTCCTAGTCACATAGGGTAACACTTGCTTTTCTCACTCATATACTAATTTGTACATCAAAACTTCCTTTTGGACAGCTGTCCTTACCAATTTTCCTTTTTTATTTATTTTATCCTAGTTTCATTTTTTAATCTTAATTTCCCCCATTTCTGAACAACATCCATCAAGTGGGGACAAAAAAGGACTCCTCTGTAAACAAACAGTTTTCTGCATCCTTTCCAGGAGACAAGAAAGGCATTAGGAACTCCTAGGATATTGGAACAGTATTAGATGGACTAGGACTTTGAAGAGTGATGTGGTTTTTGTCACATATGAAGAAAAACACTCATTGTCACTTATTTACACAATATCAGAAGTTGTGGGTTCGTCCCACTTTAGAGACTTGAGCACAAATACCTAGGCTGACACCAGTGTAGTACAGAGGGAGTGGCATCTTTAAGATGGGACATTAAACCAAAGGCCCTTACTGCTCTCTGGTGAATGTAGACTATCCTATTTTGAAGAAGAGCAGGGGAATTCTCCCAGGTTCCTCGCCAATACTGATCCCTCAATCAACATCATTTATAAAAGAAAACCGATCATCCAGCCACTACCACATGCTGTTTTTGTGCAAATTGGTTGCTGCGTTTTCTGCATTTAACCACAACAAATGCTCCCTCTAATTTATATCCATCCATGTGTGGAATTAATTTCATGTGCATCAGAAACAGGGCAATATGCAGATGTGGACCACCAGTGGTAACAAAAATATAGAAGCCATTGACATGGCAACAGGCTGGTCCTCCAATTACAAGATTTCCTGAATTCCATTTTAAACTTGCCAAGGCGACATTTGAACTCCGAACTTCTAGTCTTTTAAGTTCAGTACCATAACCATTGCACTGCCATAACAAGAGAGGCATTTGTTAGTTTTTGTATTGAAGCTTGCATTTTCATGCCAGGACAGAAGAAAGGTTGAACAGGTAGACAAGGATCTTTTGTTTCAATTTGACCAGCTCCAAATAGGAAGAGGCAGAGGAGTTGAAGAGCTCTGGGATTGAATTTTTTAATTAGCAAAAAAATGTGGAAATGTCAACTTTTATTTTTTCAGCTTATTGAGCGCCAACTTAAAACTTGGGTGAATAGTGAGGAAAATAGTTCAGTTGTTCTGACATTATCATAAATGTAAGAACTGCAAGAGTTAATGAATCGTCTAAAACAACCACTAAAGGGAGCTAGATATACAAGTATTTTATGGGTGAGAGGTTGAGGAGCAAGCTAGAGAACAGACTGAAGGAAAGATAGTGTGAGTGAGAGCAGATCATAGTTAATGTAATAGTGTAAGGATTAGTAGTAGATGAGTGTAGATTATAAGTTTATTATCAACAGTGAATTATAGGAGTAAGTGTCGAATCCAAATTAGTAGTGTTAATAAATTTAGAGCTTTGTTCAATTTGAAGCTTTCTGTGAACACCACGCTAACCATCCTAAAATTATCAACTCAAAGAACACCAGTCATATCTTCGCGTCACCAAACATAATCAGGCAGAGGTAAATTGTCTCCGTGAATTTGGAAAGAGGTTGACTCTTAGAAACTGGAGGCTGAAGATCAGGGAGTACCTGTAAAATTAGTGAATATTGAAGGTGAAAACTACAATTGGGAGTGGGGGAAGATAGCTGTGGTGAAGAGAGAATAGAATCCCAGGCAGAGGCAGCTTTTGGGAATGTAGTGACAATTATTCCATCGACAGATTTTTTTTGCATTACAGATCTGTGAATTGTGATGTAATAAACCTGTTCACCATTTTTAAAATAAACTGTCTCTCTCAATGTATACAGAAGTGAATTTGGGAGAGGTGATTAATCATACGCTGTTTAAAATGTCCCAGGTGACAACTTCACAAAAACCGTTGCAAGATCTGGAAATCCAAAACTTAGCACAAATTCCCGAGAATCGTCCTTTTTAATGCGTTTTCCTTGGGATTCATCTCCCTTTAACTCTACAAAACCAGCTGCAGCAGAATATGTAATCAGTAGTATTAACTGACCCATAAATCCTCTCTCTGTTAATAGCGTAACAGCATTTTATAATTTACTCACTCTTGCCTCCTGTTTGCGCATCCCCGTCTGCAACTCGCCACCTCTCCCAATTTGTCATCTCCCTCCCACACACTGCCTCCCTCCCTGACTATGCTGCTGCCAGATTGTCCCACTTGCCCCCCCACTTCCAGAAGGGTCAGCGAGTGGGAGGGATGGGGAGGGAAGTGCTGAGAGGGTAGGGGGAAAGGCGAGTGCTGACATAGCTTTGTGCTCCAGAACTGAATTTCAGCAAGTGCATTTCAGCCAATAATTCCACCAGATTAATAGGGTCAGGTTCAGCCTGGGGAGTCTACCAGTTCTCTCCTCACGGGCTAGAGTGGCAATAGACCTCATTTAACCATCAGCACATGTGCGGCATTGACAGACTATTGCATGGCCGCACAGGCGCACAGCTTTGAGAGTACGTTGGTGGTAATTACACATCGAAAAGTAATTCATTGGCTGTAAATTAATCCTTTAATTTCAGACCTGAGATCCTGAGAGGTGCTAGACAAATGCAATTCCTTTGTCTTTGCAGACACTATCCAAAACATTGTTTTGCAAAGTTTTGCAGCGACAGTGCCCCTTTCAAATTAATAAGACAAACAAGTTTGGAAGAGACCATATTTAATGTGTGTAAATAAGAAATTAATCTTGATGGGGTTCAGTATTTAAGCCTTGTTATGTCAACTGCAGGTATAGCTTTTAGTAGGGCTGCACCTGGTGACTTAATTCCTGTTTATTGCATATCGTACACCTCTTCCTGGTGTACACAAACAGCATAGGCTGAGAGGACTTTCAGCCTAAGCCTGGCTAAACATTTTCTGTTTTGACAAGTTCTTAAACTTGAGCTGCCTGACGCGTAATTACTCCGCAGAAAAAGTCCAGCATTTTAAACACGCCACGATGCAGTGACGAACATATCTGTGTTACATTGAACAGGCCAGTTGGGCGAAGTGCAAAATTATAAGATAAATGGGGATGAGGTAGGGCCGGTCAACCTTTCAAGAAAAACCTCCATTTCCCAAACGCAACATCAAATGTTTCTTCTTCTGGTATGCAGTTCCAATAATTTTGCTTCCCCCAGTTTAACCTGCGTTGCATTCCGTGTATTGAACAATGTTGAAGTACCTCAGCCCGTTGATTCTGGATTCAAATCCTCTCTCTTGTATTCCTGACATGCAATTTCAAGTTAAGCTATCTCGGATTTATTTTTTCTACTCTTGTCTGTGTGATCATAAATCCTGTCTCTTGTGGCAGTACCTAGTGTGTTAGTGGGTGCTCTGAAGTACATGTGAAGCTTGCAAATATTAAGTGCCAGTTTCGTGACACTCCAAAGTGCTTTACAGCCAGTGAAGTACTTTTTGAAGCGTAGTCCCTGTTATAATGTAGAAAACACGGCAGCCAATTTGCACACAGAAGTCTCTCATAAACCACAGTGTGACAAGAACGAGATGATCTGTTTCTGGTGATGCCGAGCGATGGATATTAGCCGGGGAACCTGGATTAACCCCTTCCCCTTCTTTGAAATGGTGCCATGTGTTCATTTATAGCCACAGGAGGTAACAGACGGCCTTGTTTCAAGGTCTCAGCTGAACATTAGCATCTCTGACAGTGCAGCACTGTCTCAGATACTGCACTGGAGTGTCAGACAAAGTGTTTGTTCTGGAATCCTTCGAATGGCCATGAACATATGGGGCGGAAATCTCTGACCCGCTGCCAGGTCAGAGAATCAGCGCCGCGCGAATCGCCCCCGACACTGGGACGCAATTCTCCGCGATGCGGAGAAGCAGGGTCGGCACGGCGCCGGTCGGGGTATGCGCCGACTCTCCGGCCCGGATGGGCCGAGCGGCCATCAACAATAAGCCGAGTCCCGCTGGCGCCATTCTAACATCCTCTGAGCCAACGGGACCTAGGCATGGAAGGGTCCGGGTGCGGCTGGGGTGGGGGGGGCCTCCGTAGTGGCCTGGCTCGCGATTGGGGCCCATCGATTGGCAGGCCGGCCTCTCTGACCCCTGGCCTCCTTTCCTCCGTCGGGGCTGCCGCGTGGAAGAAGGCCACCGCGTGGCCGGGGAAACGGGGCGCCGTCCTAGCCCCCCGTGGGCTTCAGAACGGGCGCCGACGCCGGAGTAAAACACTCCCGTTTTTACTCCGGCGTCGTCACTTAGCCGCCCGTTGGGAGAATCCCGCCCATAGTCTCTAATGGGAGACAAGAAAGTTACCCATAGAGTCTCAGCTATATGTGAAGCCATCTCTTAGTCGCCCATTTCAGGGTAAAATAATCCGAGGCCTCATGATAAATATTCATCTAGTGCCTCTTTTCTTTTGCATCAGATCCCGATCTCGACTATGTCCGTTTGTGACAGGAATAATTTTTTATGACTCCAACAAGTAGAATATTGATTTCTGTAATCTTTTGAATGGAATTTATTTTTCAGATTCCTGTAGCTTTTTGTGTGCGTTCTATAGAATGAAGCTTGAGGATGCTGGAGATAGCGGGTCGGACAACATCTCTGGAGAGGTTAAGCAGGGATAACTGTGCGAGTCAATTGACAGTGTTGCCTGACCATGCTGAATGTCTCCAGCATTTTCTATTTTTTATTCTGATTTCCATCATCTGCAGTACTTTGCTGCTCTTTACATTCTTTGGTATCGCACAAAAAGATGACCTTTTGTGAGATATAACGTGCATACTTCCAGGTCGGTTGGCCTAACCAGTCGAGGCCGAAGTTCCACCCGAGCCCCCTCCCACCTTTTCTCATCTAAATTAATCGTGGCAACCCTGTATTCTATTCTGCCTCATCTGCTTATCTAGCTTCACACTGAATGCATCTATACTTCAACCATTCCCTGCGGTAGCGAGTTCCACATTCTCCCCACTCTTTGGGTAGAGAAGTTTCTTCTGAATTCCTATTGGATTTTATGGTGACTGTCCATGCCTCCAGAGCAAGATTGACATAGAATCTTTTTTTTTTTAAAATAGAATTTACAATATAGAAGGAGGCCATTCGGCCCATCGAGTCTGCACCGGCTCTTGGAAAGAGCACCCTACCCAAGCCCACCTCCACCCTATTCCCATAACCCAGTCACCCCACCCAGAACTAAGGGCAATTTTGGACACCGAGGGCAATTTGCCATGGCCAATCCACCTAACTGTGGGAGGAAACCGGAGCACCCGGAAGAAACCCACGTGCAGACGGGTAGAATGTGCAGACTCCGCACAGTGACCCAAGCCGACAATCGAACCTGGGGCACTGGAGCTGTGAAGCAACTGTGCTAACCACTATGCTACCGTGCTGCCCATGGTCCCCAACGACCCCTTGGGGCATGGTACATGAAGAGGGAATCTTCTATCGATGGCCTTTAGTTCTGCTGTTCCCCATAAGAGGAACCATTCCCTCTGTCAAAGCCTTTCATAATTTTAAATATCTCTATTGGGTCACTCTTTTTTTTTTGTATTTTTCAAGAATAAAGAGACCCAACCTGTTGATCCTTTCCTGATAGTTTAGTGTGAAACCTGCTCTGTGACTACACGTGTGGGACACGAGACCGTTCACACGGCAACTGGATAGGTGGTAAACCCCATCACCTGTACATCCAAAACAGCCTCACACTTGGAGAATCTTCAGGAAAAATTAAGCTGGAAGGAACAGATGGTCTTTCCCAGTTTCCACCTGTACAATCAGTGAACTAAAGCACGAGCTTCAGCTTTAAGGTAAATAACTCTCGAGTAGAATGTCTGGAATAAGCTGTGACCACCCACCCTCTCTCCGTCAGGTACAGAATGCCTGGGGGGAAATTAAATTAAAGAGGCAATTTATTTGTCTGTGTCTCCGTCTGTCTGTCATCTTTTTGGAACGTTGATTGCAATGGAAACTGTGCCAATTCTATATACGAACTTCGAAGGAGCTGTGCTTACCAAAATTCATCATTTTGTTTCCTGGGTCATATAACACGAGTTAAGGAAAACAGTTGCCTTTTAGTCAGTACTTGAGTAAATGGTAAGAAATGTAGCACCCCCCCTATTCAGGTAGTGAAAATGTTTGTTTGTATTACATTTTCCCACTTTGAACCCTATACTATAGGAGAATGAACTCTTACCTGTACCTTTCACCACCTCCCACCAACCAAAGACATTTTTTTTGTTTATTCATTTAGGGGATGTGGGCGTCGCTGGCTAGGCCAGCTTTGATTGTCCCTAGTTTCCCTGAAGATGGTGGTGAGCTGCCTTCTTGAACCGCTGCAGTCCCTTGAGGTGTAGGCACACCCGCAGTGCTGTTAGGGAGGGAGTTCCAGGATTTTGCCCCAGTGATGGTGAAGGAACGGCCGATATATTTCCAAGTCAGGGTGGTGAGTGGCTTGGAGGGGAACCTCCAGGTAGCGGGGTTTCCAGGTATCTGCTACTCTTGCCCTTCTAGACAGTGATGGTCGTGGATTTGAAAGGTGCTGCCGAAGGAGACTTGGTGAGTTCCTGCAGTGCATCTTGTAGATGGTACACACAGCTGCCGCTGTGCGTCGGTGATGGAGAGTTGAATATTTGTGAAATGGGTGCAAATCAACCGGGGGCTGCTTTGCCCTGGATGGTGTCGAGCTTCTTGAGTGTTGTTGGAGCTGCACTCATCCAGGCAAGTGAAGAGTATTCCGTTGCACTCCTGACTTGTGCCTTGTAGATGGTGGACAGGCTTTGGGGAGTCAGGAGGTGAGTTTCTCCTTAGGCTGCAGGATTCTTGGCCTCTGACCTGCCCTGGTAGCCACAGTATTTATATGGCTAGACCAGTTCAGTTTCTGATCAATGGTTACGTCCAGGATGTTGATATTAACTTTGGAACTATCATTAAATACTCAGCATGCGCTCTATGAGCTGTTCATTCTTTTTGTCAGAAGATGTTTTTATCATTTCCAGTTGCCCCTCAGGTATTTTATGAAGGTTGCATCCACGATTTTGGTGTCTCCTGCGGATGCCTCGCATTCGAATATTCATGGACTATAATTCTGCACAACTGTTTCCTGTGGAGAAAAAGTTGCATTTACATGTTTACCAATTAAATATCCATTATAAAGATTTTTCAATGCAATCATTGAGGCATTTTATTTTCTTCAGTTTTTCTATTGACCGCTGGCTTTAGGCTAAACCGTTGCTCAACATTTAGCAATGTCAGAAAGCAGCAGCAAAATGATTTTTGGGAATTGCTTTTTGGCAGCTGTCAGCTTTTTCAGAAACTTGAAAGTCGCCTTTTGCTAGCTTTGAATGTTGTAGCGTCGTGACCTAAATGCTCTGAGGTGTCTGTCTTTGAGGGGACGGGCATCGTCGGTCGCTCTTGATGCTGAAGCCAATCGTTGGTCAGATTTCACTCTTGGTACCTGCGTACCTTTTCAATGCCGCACACACCTTCCCTCTCTGCACAATCTATTCGACCAGGGATAGAAAGTCAGAAGCAACTGAGCTTGGCAGTCCTCTGACGAACAGAGTGCCCCGAGTCTCACTCGGCCAAGTTTAAAAGCTGTGAATCAGAGTCTCGCTTCCTCCTGTAACACACAACTGGGTAGTGTTCTTCCTCAGGGCGGTGAGTGCATTATCCAAACAAGCAGCATGCGGGCAGTGCTGTCAGACCTCTGCGGCACATTTTCCATAGTTATGTCACTTGGGTTTCCACAGCTTCGCTCATAACTGCTCATTTAGCAATTGTGCAGTTTTGCTAGGGTTTAGCAGTTGAATGGCAGTTCAAAGATTAGAGAAAGCTGCTGTGGAAAAGGGCTGGGCCATAGTCTTCATGCAGAGCGACCTCCCGTTAGAATTAAATTCTGCATCCTGCACCCTTTCAAAAAGGTGGCCCATTTGATGTGCTTTTAATCTGTTTCCTGATCTAACCCGAGGGTAATGTAATAAAATATCAAATGAAGCAAACTCTTTTCAATTATGGTACATTCAATCACAACCCTCAGGATGTATGCGTGTGATTTATGACCAACTAGTTGCTTTAAGAAGTGCTGTCATTGTTGATTTAAATGCAGTCGCCACTTTGCACGCACCAAGATCTCTCAGACTATAAAAGAGATTAAAATGGCCTGTTAGTCTGTCTTTAATTGATAGTTGAAAGAGAAATCAGCCTGAGCACTTGCAGAAGACACCCCTTTGAATAGTACGGCAGGTTCTTTAAGGTCTCCCATGATTCAGGAACAGGCAGACAGACCTTGGGTTTAATATTTAACAATGTGGAACTCACTCGACCCTGCAGTGGAATTAGAGCCCAGGGTGTGTGTTGAAATTTAGGAGTGGAGCGTAATGAGGGAATGCAGTAAAACAAACCAGTGTATCATTCTGATTGGTAGGTGAGGACCTGTTTACCTCTTGAGGGCTGACCCATGGGGTGGAGCTGTCATTTCTATTTGTCTTTGAAAATGTTTATGAACTTGTAATATAGGAAATGAAATGAAAATCGCTTATTGTCACGAGTAGGCTTCAAATGAAGTTACTGTGAAAAGCCCCTAGTCGCCACATTCTGGCGCCTGTTTGGGGAGGCTGTTACGGGAATCGAACCGTGCTGCTGGCCTGCTTGAAAAGCCAGCGATTTAGCCCTGTGCTAAACAGCCCACACCCAGTTTTTCTTCCAGAAAATTCCAACCTCTTGTATTCGAAGATCAAATAAATTCTTGGAAGTTGGTTTGGGAAAAAATATACTGCTCAAGGGAAGGGTGTGGGCTTTGCATTGGGTTGCAGTTAAGAACATTCTTGAAATGCAAGTTTGTATAGTGTTTCTATTCTTCACTGTGGGGGTAGGCAGAGCAAAGAGGGTCATTTGTACCCCACCACACACCCTATCCCAATCCATATCTACAGACGAGTATTCTAATCGTTTTAATGTCTTTCTTATTAATTCCCCGTCCATATCATCCCCCCCCACCTCATAATTCCATCAAGGTAATTACAGAGTATGTTATTGAAACAGATCAAATGTGTTTTCATCAAACTAGTAAGCACACAGAGCATCCATGTTAAGATAGCTTAATAAAAGCGGAGGGTTCTTTTTAGCATCCTTTCCCTCGGAGATTATGGGATTTTCAAGTACAGGGTTGGGATCACCAACCTACTCTTTCTTGACTAATAGCCTCACTTATTCCTAAACTGCTGTGTTTCTTATATTACAGCAGTAACTGGGACTGATTTGCTTGGGACATCCTGAGATTAGGGGAATGTACGATATAAGACTTGCATTTATATGATACTTTTCATGACCACTGGATGTCTCGAAGCACCTTGCAGCCAATCGAAATGAAATGAAAATAGAAATCGCTTATTGTCACGCGCAGGCTTCAATGAAGTTACTGTGAAAAGCCCCTAGTCGCCACATTCCGGCGCCTGTCCGGGGAGGCTGGTACGGGAATCGAACTGTGCTGCTGGTCTGTCAGCAATCAAGTATATTTGACGTGTGCTCACTGTTGAAATGTAGGAATGCGGCAGCCAATTTGCGCGCAGAAAATTCCCACACCCACCAATGAGATAATGACCAAATAATATTTTTGCAATGTTAAATGGGAGATAAAATACTGTTCAAGACACTGGGGATAACTCCTGTGCTCTTCTTTAAAATATTGCAGTGATATCTTTCATCTCCACCTGAGCAGGTAGGTGGGGTTTCGGCTTCCTATTTCCTCAGAAAGGTGGCACTCGCTCATTATTGCACCAGTGTCAGTCTTGCTCAAGCCCTGGAATGGGACTCCTGTGGGACCTTGTGACTCAGACGAGAGTATTGCCAACTGAGCCATGGCTAACACTTATAAATGCACGATTGTTTGTTCTTTTGTGACTGTCGTGATATTTTTCTTTGTTTATTTGCGGGGGAGAGTTACGGTGCCATAGATCAAACTGTGGAAGCTCTCAAATATCTGCCAATTCCCATCATCCTCCCGGGTTGCCCCCTTCAAGATGGTGGCCATTGGAGGTTTTGCTGTTCTTTCCAAGGTTAAAGCACTGGGGATTTGGAAGTTTGTTTGGAAATGGCCGCGTTGTGGTTGTGAAACCTCACAGGTGGCACGATTTGCATGGCGAGACACGGGGTTCAATTAACAATTGTTAATGGCCACTGTTTTCTATTTCGCAGAATATGGCCGCTTGTCCGAGCAACAATTGGTTGCGTGTACGTCATCGGTGCCTGTGACTGGAGATCCTTTGTGCCATTCAGATGGAAGGCTCAGCGATGGGACCACCGCGACTGCTGACCTGTTCATGAAGGTAAGAAGAAGTATTTTGCTATTGATTTTCCTTGTGGTCGCTGTCACTACAGTGATGTATGTTTTAATTCTTCCTCTTCCTCCTCTGACCTTTGAATATTCTCTTATGAATCATTCTTAAGCGAGACAAGCATGGTTTTAATGTTAACAAATGTTCCTTTACTTTCATCTCCCACCGTTGGCAATCATGCCTTCAATTACCTGGGTTTTAAACTCTGAAATTCTATCCCTAAATCTCTCTCTGGATCCTTGACTTTCTCTCCTCCTTTAAGTTGCTCCTTATAACCTGCCCCCTTGACCTTACTTTATTCGATTACCTGTACTACCATCTGTCTGTAGCTCGGAGTCATATTTGGTTTGGAAGTGCTCCTGTGAACACCTTGGGACATTTTGCTACATGAAGGATGTTACTGAAATGAATGTGATTGTTGCTTGCATCAGTAAGATAGCTCTTTAACCTTCATAGAAGAGTTTCGCTTGCAGTAATGAGTGTGAGGAAGCACTGCTATTCTATTTCTTTATGCTGTGATAGCAGCTCAAAAGGAGGGAACAGGGTAGCGATAAACCTAATCCACGCCCAGCCCCGCTTGTATGTTAGAATTTTTGGCACATGGTACTCGATGGGTGCGACCTACTGGCCACACTGCGCCCGGAAAGCAGCGCGCTGCAGCACAATGTGGCTGGTAAATGATGGGAGACTCCACTCCCGGGATCATCCACGCTTTCCATGCCTCGCGAGATGCATTATGGGTGGGAACACTTGGCAAATCTGCATATTGGAGCGGGACAGCTAGTCTTACTCTAATATGCCATCCGGGCAGGGTAGCACCGTGGCACTGCTTGTGTCACCCGGTCACCTTGCCACCTTGGGCGTGCCACCTGGGTGCCAGCCTGGCACTGCCAAGATGCCCAGGTGGCACTGGCAGGGGCACTGCCAAGCTGGAATTTTCTGCACGCCGTTGATCAGGCTAGGGGGAGGGGGGGTGCCCTGCGCAGGTGAGTGGGGATGCGGGGACCCCCTTACAAAGAGTTGGGGTAGGGGGTCATGTCCCGATCTCTCGCTGTACTGAGGAGTTTCGGCGAGTGTGGCCTCGGCTGCACGTTCACGTCTGAAGCCCCGTATATAGCCGGTGTCACGTTCATCGCCTTGTGTTTCACGGCACTGCAAGAAACACATGGCTAAACGCGCTATGGGATATTGTTCTCATTTGGTTAAATCGTGTCCTACATCTGTAATTAAAGGTACAAATGGAAACCGAGTGTAGGCTGTTCGCAGAAGTGTCTCAGTAAACTGCTGGAAAAAGGTTATCTTGCACCCTATCATGTCTTCCGGCGTGAGTCTGACCATCTCCTGAAGCAGGCATTTCTCCTCTCAATTAACTGTGCAACAATTTTAGTACCAAAGTCAGAGAAACACCTATCCTCTCGAGAGATAACGTTCAACATGAACTTGGAAGGAATGTAGGCCATGGTTCCAGTGCTATTTAACTGCAGCTTATCGGTACATTAACTTGTTGTGAAATTGAAAGTCGCTTATTGTCACGAGTAGGCTTCAAATGAAGTTACTGTGAAAAGCCCCTAGTCGCCACATTCCGTGTACAGATTAGTTTTGCAGCAGAGGGACAGCGTACCACATTCCATCTAGCACTGTTGCTTCATAGCTCCAGGGTCCCGGGTTCGATTTCCAGCTTGGGTCACTGTCTGTACGGAGTCTGCACGTTCTCCCCGTGTCCGTGTGGGGTTCCTCCGGGCACTCCGCTTTCCTCCCACAAGTCCCGAAAGACGTGCTGTTAGGTAATTTGGACATTCTAACTTCTCCCTCCGTGTACCCGAACAGGGGCCAGAGTGTGGCGACTAGGGGCTTTTCACAGTAACTTTATTGCAGTGTTAATGTAAGCCTACTTGTGACAATAAAGACATTATTATTAATAATAATTATTGGGCAGCCGAGGATCAAAGACTTTGGGAATTTTTAATAAGAATTATTGGTTAATTCACTTGTGTTGTGACTCCGGAGCACATGGGGCTGGAATTGACCGTGCATTTGCCCAGGGTGGCGTAACACTGCAGGGACAAGGTGGGTGGGTGGGACTGGCTGCGTTGCTCTTAGAGAATCAGCATGGATACGATGAGTGAAGTGGCCTGCTTCTGTGCTGTAACTATTCTATGATTCTATTCTCTAAGTTCACATTTTTTTTGTCTGCCTTTTGACTTCCCGTTCCAGCCTCCCCGGACAGGCGCCGAAATGTGGCGACTAGGGGCTTTTCACAGTAACTTCATTGAAGCCTACTCGTGACAATAAAGCGATTTTCACTTTCAGCCAGGGATCAGGATATTTGGCCGTATTGGGTGTTAGAATACAAAGAGCCATTTTTTAAAGTTTAGTCAAAAATGCAATATCTCAAAAGAGCCACATTGCTATAGCGACAGATTTTGCAAAGATAATTGTAAACAAAGTGATATTTTCCCACGAGTACAGTGTTAAATGTTTTAGGAATGAAAGAAGCCACTTAATTGCTATCAAAAAGGCTTGGAGTCCGGCACGTGTCCTTAGTGAGCCTGATGGAGTTCCAGAACTGCTGGTTAACACCTGCTGTAGGGTGTGGTTAGCGTGAGCATTGGTGGCAAGCTGATGCAAAACACTGCAGTGAATGATCTTGGTGATATCATCTTTGTTTACTGCTCGACTTTCGCTGGCTAAGTAGCAGCCTTTTGCCTTCACACATGGCTCAGTATCCTGCGCCCACTTAGTAAATAGTTCGAGCATATCTGCCTTAATCAGCTGGGCATTAATTATTTTCATTAACTGTGATGCACGAACTTGCGGGTTCCTATGCCCTGCCTATGGCGTCTCGGGTGCATTATTATTGGAAATTTACTCCGCAGAGGTCAGGGGCTCCCCATGGGTTAAAAACGGTGTTTGCTCTTCTTTTGTGTTTGACCTGTTCAGTTCAGCTCAGTAGTGGAGGTAGTATCTGAGGTACAACTGGGAGTCAATGCATGAACTAGGGAGAGGAAAAAAATCGAAGGTAAGAATCCTAAATTGTGAATAATGTAGCTGAATTTAGAAAGTTCCTTCAGTCCTCGCCGTACGGAAAGACTGAAGGCTAGTTTTTAAAAAAATAAAAGGTACATTTTGACTTGATTAGTTTAAGGCGAACTGTCTGTTTGCGGAAAGGTTTGCTGTGTCAAAGTCCATCAACTGCTAGCTGCTGTATGCTTAGAAAAATGTGAATGCCCTTCAAACAAGTGTTTGCTTTAAAACACAAGCCTCGCAATTTAAACAGGTATAGAATTAAAATGGCTCTAAGTTGCAAGCATCCAGTCTGTGAGCTTTGGGTCTCGATGGCCTATAAAGTTTGGGCTGCCTCCTCTAACTCTAGTGTCTGTTGTCTGCATTTATGGATTTGGGAAAGGACAGTTCTTGGTACTTTCCCATGGTCCCATTAACTACTTTGATATTAACGATTTATCCTAAACAAAACTAAAAAGAAAAAACGGAATCGTCATATTCGAAGTTATACAAAAGTTAATCTTGAACCACATTGGACTACTGCCTGGCTTATTAAAATAAGATTCAGCTGGGAATCTTTTCTGGTCACAGACACGCTTACAAACTGGAATTGAAGTCAACAGTTAATTTTAAAAGTTTGCAGTCGCTTGGTAAATGGTCTTAAAATGAAAATGATCAGTCTATTTTTGGAGATCTGGTTGGTCGTTTCCACGTCTACAATTCCTTCTCACTTAGCTTCGCTTTCAACTCATCTTAAGTTTTTAAAATAAATTTAGAGTACCCAGTTATTTTGTTCCAATTAAGGGGCAATTTAGCGTGGCCAATCCACCTACCCTGCACATCTTTGGGTTGTGGGGGTGAAACCCACGCAGACACAGGGAGAACGTGCAAACTGCACACGGACAGTGACCCGGGGTCGGGATTGAACCGGGGTCTTCGGTGCCATGAGGCAGCAGTGCTAACCACTGCACCGCCATGCCGCCCACTTCCTTTTGAAATCTGCATATTCATCCTCCTCTTCCCTCTCTGCCATCTCCCCCTCTCTGCCATGTCTTGCACGACCAGCTACCACCCACTGTCTTTAAAGTCTGGGTTATTTTTTTAAAATAAATTTCGAGTACCCAATTCATTTTTTCCAATTAAGGGGCAATTTATTGTGGCCAATTCACCCAGTCTGCATATCTTTTGGTTTGTGGGGGCGAAACCCACGCAAACATGGGGAGAATGTGTAAACTCCACACGGACAGTGACCCAGAGCCGGGATCGAACCAGGGACCTCAGCGCCGTGAGGTAGCAGGGCTAACCCACTGCGCCACCGTGTTTCCCCTTAAAGTCTGGGTTATGTTAATAATATTGGGGATGAATGAGCAAAGTCTGCAAATAAACTACATCGGGGGGGGAAAGGAAGAGGGACTGTAACCTTCAGAGGTTCTAGTGGGTAGTTAGGATAGGTGCATTGTGGTGAGTAGGTGGCAGCTCATTGTATTAGGGCAACATGCAAGCTTTGCCTAATTTGTGGGATCAGTACGGCCTGTGGCATCACCCACACATGGCATCATGCATTATTGTGGTAATGCGCAAGTTGGTTGAGTTTGTGCATGGGCTAGAAATGGTTGCTTAGAGGGTCAAATGTAAGCTGACAGCCTGTCATCTGAAAGGCTACACAAATGCAGCCTGACATGCAGGTAGAGTGTTCGGATAATGCACAAGGATAGGCTGAAGGTAATGCATGAGATGAAATTTATACTACGACTGCAAACTACATCGTGTTGCCCAGAAAATGTGTATGCACTAAACGGTGTAGCAAAGATGCAAGATAATTTATTGAAGGTTTGCAACAAAGATGACAGCAAGAATAAAGCTTGAACTGTGATCATTTTCTCATTCCTTAGTTATATTAAATTTTAACTATTTCATCTGATGCATGTAGGTGGCGCTTGTTGGGTATCTTGGTGTCTCGGCCCTTTATGAGATTACATGTCCTGTGTGTAGCGTACTGTACTGTCCTGTTATATATAAGAATACAAATTTTTAGAGATTGGGAAAAGTCAATAATTTTGTTAGAATTGAATGGAGTCTAGCTTAACTATGTTATAAAACAGTTTATTAATAATAATCGCTTATTGTCACAAGTAGGCTTCAATGAAGTTACTGTGAAAAGCCCCTAGTCGCCACATTCCGGCGCCTGTTTGGGGAGGCCGGTATGGGAATTGAACCCGTGCTGCATTGTTCTGCATTACAAGCCAGCTGTTTAGCCCACTGTGCTAAACCAGCACAGACCTTTCTATAGACCTGTAATTCTGTCCTGTCTGCATCATTCCGTTTATTAAATTAGTCGTGGGCAGAACATTAAGTTTGGCCAACAGTGGACAGAGATAGCCCACCGGTCCCTAGCATCACCACAATTTGATCTACTTTTCAAAAAGACCGAAGTAACTGAAGTAAAATAGCTAACACGCTAATTGAAGTTTGCAAACAATAAGCCCACTGTTCAATGATTGCTCCTGTTGGGGCCTACCCACACAACTGATGTTACCACTTTAAAGAGTTGACTTAATGAACATGAGGCTTTGTTTCAAACCGATAGTTAGTTACATGTTCAAAACATTTTAAAAAAATTAAAACTCAATGTTTTCATTTTCAAAGTTGGTGATATTGGTCAATTATTGGTAAATTACTTTAAATAGTAGGCTGAAAATGCAGGTGTTACACTAACAGAAGGAACATGGTGCAGACTGTATTCACAATATTCACCTTAACAGTACATTGTCAGGAAACTCTGGCAGAACCTTTTCACCCAAAAGGCAATAGTTTATACAATAAGTTACCAGGGAAGATGACTGAAACCAACTGGACAAATTATTTCAAGAAACAATAAAATTTTGAGTTAACAGGGATTGATGAGAAGGCGAGGTTTAGATTTTTTTTTAAAAGATTGGGGCACGTACATCACAACCTGAAATATTTGTTGATTGGCACTTCAGTTGTTCGGTTCACAACTATGTTTTCCTTGTTAAATCTGATTCCTACATCTCGGTAGACCCATGGAAAGGTGAAGCCTACAGTTTGTCAGTCGGGATTGGTAAACTGGTGTACACACCCTTGAAGCAGAACTTTACAGAGAGAGCCAAGGACTTTGTCTCAGCACAACAGCATAGTGGTTAGCACTGTTGCTTCACAGCGCTGGGGCCCCAGGTTCGATTCCCGGTTTGGGTCACTGTCTGTACAGTGCTTGCACGCTCTCCTTGTGTCTGCGTGGGTTTCCTCCGGGTGCTTCGGTTTCTTCCCACAAGTCCAGAAAGAATTGCTGTTAGGTAATGTGGACATTCTGAATTCTACCCAAACAGGCGCTGGAATGTGGTGACTAGGGTTTTTTCACAGTGACTTCATTAAAGTGTTAATGTAAGCCTACTTGTGACAATAAAGATTATTATTCTTATTCAAGTAATAAGAGCTCTCCAAATGAATAACTCTCATATCAACACCCACAATGAGAACTATGGAGCTCCCCAGTACCTGTGAGTCTGAAGGTTGTAGGTTGAACCGTACTTCTAAGAATCAAGCCATGCCCCATCTTCCCATTTTCTGCTACCTTTCCAACAGGAAGCTCGAACCAATCTTCAGTCCTGGTACTAATGAGGAGAAGAGTAATGCCAAATCAATGAAAATTGGCCCGGTCATGGAAAACATCATGAAACAAATATCTGAAGGAATTGTCATTGTCATGATGCTTTTAATTTGTTTTGTAAATGTAGCATTTACCTTTCCTTATAATTATGACACATTATGCAGCCTAACACTTCAGTGTATTTCGAAGAGAGTGCTCCATCGTGAGAGTTTATGGCTTTGGATGGGTGAGAGTCCCTGCCTATCTGTTCTGCTCCTGCCTTTGAGGTTTGTAAGCAGAGGAATTCATTGTGGTGATGCACCTGCCTCGTGGGGTGGGGAACAGTGGCTCTGATGTCAAAAATGAACCAGGTTGAATTTTGTCTAAAATCTATAGACGTTATGCTAATACTTTGTGATGTGGGTCAACCTGACTCTGTTGCAGTCTGTTTTGAAAAGGAACAGGGTGTTGTTCCCGGAATCTTGGCCAGCATGCCCGGCCCACAATGCTGTCCAACAATAGGGTGACTGGTCATACATTAACACCGCAGTGAGGTTACTGTGAAAAGCCCCTAGTCGCCACACTCCGGCGCCTATTCGGGTACACAGAGGGAGAATTCAGAATGTCCAATTCACCTAACAGCACATCTTTCAGGATTTGTGGGAGGAAAACCACGCAGACACGTGGAGAACGTGCGGACTCCACACAGACAGTGACCCAAGCCGGGAATCGAACCTGGGACCCTGGAGCTTTGCTAACCACTGTGCTGCCGTGCCGCCCAGACTGGTCATCTCATGGCTGCATGTGGGACCATGCAGTGCTGAACATTGTTCCCACATTTGCTGCATTGCATCTGAAGGGGATTACCAATCTGAAGCACTTTTGCGAGGTAATTTTTTTTGTTTAAATTTAGAGTAACCAATTATTTTTTTTCCAATGAAGAGGCAATTTGGTGTGCCCAATCCACCTACCCTGTGCATCTTTGGTTTGTGTGGGTGAAACCCACGCAGACACGGAGAGAATGTGCAAACTCCATACAGACAGTGACCCGGGATCGAACCCGGGTCCTCAGTGCTGTAGGCAGCAGTGCTAACCACCGCGCCACCATGCCGCCCATTTTGCGAGCTGATGAGCTAGTTAAAAAAGCTTAGCCGGTGTTTTTAAGTATGCTAAGGTACACAGGAAAGAGCAGCAAGACTGGCCTGAAGTAGCAGGTGAAAGAGGAAAAAGATTAGAAAAGTTTTAAGCATTGAAATCTTTTTTAAAATAGTTCACTTTATTGAAATATGCAAGATATTAAATGTTACAGAATAGCAAACCCAGGTTATTATTTCAATATTGACCAGGTTAGGATCGTAAGCATCAAAATTAACTAAAGTAAATGTTAAACTGATGGTTATATTTTGGCATATTGCAGTTTCTTCCTTCACTGGCAGCTTCCAACTCTTGCATTTTAATTATTCTGAATCGGGTCACCTTGAACGGATCTCCATTGGCCCAAGTGTTTACGGATGTTTTGGTCATGTGGCCTGGATAATCAACAGACAGCAAACCAGATTTTTTTTTTTAAATGTGTGCAATTGTTTGGCAATAAAAGCAAAAACAAATTCTAATTGTTCAAGATAAAGCTGCTTGCTGAGAGGGGAACGTTACAAGTACCAGGAGAATGACTTAGCCTCTCTTCCTTAACTTGGGTTGCAATGACTTTAATAGCTGGATGTGGAGTGGAATTCTCTGTCTGTTTATCTGTCTGCCCCATAACCAGGGCTTCATGTGGTACGAGAGGAGTGAGCCTTCAGCCCCTCTCTAATCCCTTGTTCTGTACCTCAACATGCACCTTTGAATCATAGAATTTAAAGCGCAGAAGGAGACAATTCGGCACATCGAGTCTGCATTGGCCCTTGGAAAGAGCACCCTACCTAAGCCCACGCCGTCACCCTATCCCTGTAACCCAGTAACCCCACCTAATCTTTTAATTGGACATTAAGGTCAATTTAGCATGGCCAATCCACCTAACCTGCACATCTTTGGGCTGTGAGAGGAAACCGGAGCACCTGGAGGAAACCCACACAGACACGGGGAGAACGTGCAGACTCTGCACAGTCAGTGACCTAAGCCGGGAATCGAACGTGGGACCCTGGCGCTGTGAAGCAACAGTGCTAACCGCTGTGATACCGTGCAGCTTTGGAATGAGAGACTTACCCAGAGGCTGGGAGAAAAATGGTGTCATGGTAATGTCACTGGACTCATAATCCAGAGGCCCATGCTAACGTGTTCAAATCCCACCACTGCCGCAGGTGGAATTTAAATTCACTAAGCACACAGAAGTTTGAAAAGTAGCTTCCGAAATGGTGACCATGACCTGTATTAAAGAACAAAGAGAACAAAGAAAATTACAGCACAGGAACAGGCCCTTCGGCCCTCCCAGCCTGCGCCGATCCAGATCCTTAATCTAAACCTGTCTCCTATTTTCCAAGGTCTACTTCCCTCTGTAAAGGTGTTAAACAACCCATCTGGTTCTTTTAGTGGGGGAAAATCCTTTTGTACTTGCTTGGTCTGGCCTACATGTGACTCGAGACCCACAGCAATGTGGGTGAAGAGAGTCAATTGCCCTCCTGAAGTGCCTGAGCTAATCACTCAGTTCAAGGGCAATTAGGGATGGGCAACTGATGCTGGCCTTGTCAGTGACGCCCACATGAAATAATTTTTTAAAAGGTCCATTTAGTTTGGGGATCTATTTCTGTTTTTATTCATTCATGGGATGTGGGCCTCACTGCTATTGCCGTACTCTAATTGCCCATGAGATGGTGCTAGTGATCCCCTTGCTTCAACTGCAGCAAGGTACTGTATAGGCACTCCCACAGTGCTGGTGGGCAGGGAGTTCAAGGATTTTGACCCAGTGATTATGAAGGAGCATCAACATATTTTACGTTACTTGGAAAGGAACTTGATGGTGCTCCCGTGCACCTGCTGACCTTGTTCTTCGTCTGTCCACGGAAGGAAAAGAAGTAGTATTTTTACTCGAAGCTCCCATAGCACTATTTTGCAATAAAAGCAGATAATTCTACTGATGTCCTCCTTAATCAATGCTCCCAAAAAAATGAATTTGTGTCTGTTTGCGTAGGCCATTTGCTACCAAATAACAGCAAATGTATTCCAAAAAGTAATTGATATATGTAGGAGAGTGCTATAAATACAGGAATTATTATTTTTGTGTAATCTGAATTGATGCATTAAAGTGACTTATTGTTCCAGTTGCTAGTTTTAGAACAAGCCAGGATGTTGGGGGGAGGATAATGCTAATAACAGCCATATGTGCATATAAATCAGGTTGCAATAATAGAATCAAATTGTGGTACTGGCAGACTTGCAAGATGTCCATGGATTGCTGTTTTGCTAACCCACTTATGTTGCAGCTCAGCGTCTGGGAGGCCATGGAGCATAGACCTAAGAGCCAAGTCTGCCACTGGCCTATTATTGTAGCCATAGGAAGAAGGGAGGCAAGGCCAGCCAGACTGAGCTTTTAAATGTTAACTGTCGTGTGCAGCCTTCCGCAATCTTAATCTCTTTGAATCTGAGAAGGGCCCCAGCTGGACAGTGAACTCCCAAATAAGACTCTACATTCAATACATTGCACCATCATTAGTTGGTTCAGTGGAAAAAGAAAGATAATTATTGAGAAACCTCTTTGTTAAATCTCAAAATATTCCATCTAATTATGAAAGAAGTCGAGTGACTCATGGGTGACATGGCAGCACAGTGGCCAGCACTGTTGCTTCACAGCGCCAGGGTTCCCGGCTTGGGTCACTGTCTGTGCGGAGTCTGCATGGTCTCCCCGTGTCTGTGTGGGTTTCCTCCGGGTGCTCCGGTTCCCTCCCACAAGTCCCGAAAGACATGCTTGTTGGGTGAATTGGACATTCTGAATTCTCCCTCTGTGTACCCGAACAGGTGCCGGAATGTGGCGACCAGGGGATTTTCTCAGTAACTTCATTGCAGTATTAATTTAAGCCTACTTGAGACACTAATAAAGATTGTTATTATTAAATTTAATATAACTATATTCTGTTGGAAGCACATTCAATATACAAATGGGATAATATTGTCTTCCGCTCCCTCACCACCATTCCATTTCTCCTCTTGGCTTTCTGGCTTTCTGTTCAGTATCGGACTCAGCTTTCGAGCCTGTGTCCTCTCCATTACTGTGACTCTTCACTATTAGCTCAGTAATATCAGAAGTCTGTACCCCTTCCTTGAACAATCTGCTGTTGAAACCCTTATCCGTTCCATTTTCACCTCCACACTCGATCAGTCCTCCTGCTCATTCTCCCATTCTCAATCGTTTAGAACATCAGCTCATCCAAGGCTCTACAGCCCCTCCGTTGCCTTGTCAACCTATCACCTCTGACCTTGCTGATTTCCATTGGCTTCTCATCCCCAACATTAAATTCAAAATGCTCATCTTCATGTTCAAACCCTCACCGTGAAATCTTCCCATTTCTATCCTGTTGAGCTTTGTAGCTACAAGCCCTTCCTCCTTCCCTTTCCTCTCCACTCCCTACTCACTGAAAATTCTTCTGAATCTCCTCCTTCCATCACCCTCCTGTTGGCAGCCAGGCCCTCGGCTGTATCAACCCCAATGCTCTGAAATTCCGTCCTCTTAAAATCTGCCTCTAAAACCAAGAGTTCTATTGGGCATCTCCTCTGAAAAACTCCTCTTTCCACTGGTACAACTGTAGCGACAGTCAGGGTGTATGTATCAGTTAGCACCTTCTACACGTGGCTCAGAGCTAGTCTGGTCTAGTTAGTTATAGTAAGCATGCTTAGATTAGTAGAGTGTCAAACCCACAGCGAACTGTGTGCACTGCTTAAGAAGTTCAATAAAGCGTATTGAACTAACATCACAGTTTGGAGTCTACTTTCAAGTACAACTGCATCTCCATAGAGCAAACCAGTTAGTCCATTTCCCTGCTTTTCCTTGTAATCCTGCACGTTTAATTCCCTCAAGCACCTATTCAAATTCCTTTTGAAATCATTGATCATTTCTGCTTCACCATCTTTGGAAGCAGTAAATTCCAAGGCATTATCACTTGTTCCATTTTTTAATGTGAGTTCTTCTCCACCCCCCCCCCCCCCCCCCCCCCCCCTCCTCTCCACTCCCCCATCTCTTACTCAACGCCTTAGATATGTGTCCCCTATTCCTTGTACCAGCAGCTACTGAAACAGTTTTTACTTGCCTCCCTCCTCCGGATGGGTCATAATCTTGCAGGTCTCCATTTAAGCAGCCCTAACCCTCCTTCGCTCAAAGGAGAACAGCAGCTTCTCCAATCTAACCTTGTAGCTAAAATCTCCTCCACACTTCTTCCTCAAGTTTGCCGACCAAAACTGGACACACAATCTCTAACTGTGGCCTGGCCAGTGGTTTCTAAAGGTGATCCATAACTTCCCTGCTTTTGAGATCAATACCTCTGACTGACTATGAAGCCCAGGATCCCATATGCTTTGCTAACCTCTCTCAATATATCCTGCCGCCTTAAATGTTCTATGCACGTGCATCGCCGCGGGAGTCCTTCTGTCCCTCGCGCACTTTGGAACTGTGCCATAAAATCTATATTTCCTCTCCCTATCCCTCTGCCGAAATGCATTGCCTCAATCTTCTCTGTATTAAATTCCACCTGCCTGCTCGTTCTGTTAGCCCACCTATGTCCTGGTCGCTGTTAATTTGTATTATCCTCACTGTATGGCGCATCTGCAAGTTTGGTTCGATCAGCAAAATCTTCAATTCTACACTACATTCCAATATCCAGTACATATCAAAAGAAAGCTCCTAACGTTGACCCCTGGGAACAGTACTGTCTGCCACCCCCCCCCCCCCCCCCCCCCCCCCCCCCCCCCCCCCCCAGCCTTAAAAGCAGCCACTTACTATGACTCACTGTTCTGTTCACTGAAGCCGATTTGTTCTCCCAAGTTGGCACTTGAACCCCCGAATCCATGAGCCGCAATTTTGTTAAACAGCCTTTAATGTGGTATTTGGTCAAACGCTTTGTTGAAATCCATACGGGCAACACTTATTGTGTTCTCTTCAGCAACTTCTCTTCATCCAAAAATTCCATCAGTTAGACTTGCACAGTTTGACTTTTACAAGTCTGTGCTGGCCTGTCCTCAACTAACTCCATTGATGTTGAGCTAACGGGCTTGTAGAAACTAAGACTGCCCTTGCACCCTTTCTTGAATGTAGTTATCCCAGTAGTTATCATAAAGAACAAGAGATATGTAATCACTGTGCTTTCAGCTTGCTATGGGCGACACGGGGTAGCACAGTTGCTTCACAACTCCAGGGTCCCAGGTTCGATTCCAGGCTTGGGTCACTGTGCGGAGTCTGCACGTTTTCCCCGTGTCTGCGTGGGTTTCCTCCGGGTGCAAAGGTTTCCTCCCACAGTCCAAAGATGTACATGCTTAGGTGGATTGGCTGTGCTAAATTGCCCTTGGTGTCCAAAAAGGTTGGGTTGGGTTACGGGGATGGGGTGGAGCTGTGGGCTTAAGTGGGGTACTCTTTCCAAGGACCGGTGCAGACTCAATGGGCCAAATGGCCAACTTCACTGTAAATTCTATGATTCTATAGGGCATGGCATGATCCCAGTGTTATAACTACTAGTCATCTGGAAAAGAGTCTTTCGCAAATGATGAGCTGCTCTCCAGAAACATCTCTCTCCTTTGTTTGTGATGTGCCGTTCTGAAAATATCACTGATGTTGATTCGCCACATTCTACTCAGCCTGGGCGTAGAATTTGAAACAATGAATTTTTATTTTTTTTTGTTTTGTTTGTTTGAAACAAAATTCCATTTTTGTTTGGGAATGGGCACAAGAAGAAAGATCAGCTGAACTGACTGGCTGTTCTCATGTGGGAACCTTCTGTGGGCTCAGACAAAGGATTTTCCTGAAAGCATTGATAAAAGGAACGAGTGCAGATGTCAGCTTGGCTGCTGTCTCACTCAATTACTGCAGTGATTTTTGGAAATAACTCCGACCTTGGGTCTCAAGATCCCTCGTTTGATTCTGTTGCGGTAGCTTTCTATAACCCTTATTCTAGTTCACGGAAAAGTGCTGAATTGTGAAGGCTGCTATTCACGCCCAGTCCTTAGTTGTGTGCCGGAGGAGTGGTGGTTGGCTGTTCGACTGTGAAAGGCATCGTAGCTCAGGCCAACTCTTCTACCAGACCGTCGCACCAGATTGGTCCCAAATTTTGGGGCTTTCGTTTTATTTTAGATGCACAGATGACACGCGCAAGGTGTTGATCCACGTCCTCATTAAGTTCTGAATGTTAACAGATACTGCTTTGGGATTGAAACACAAAATGAGGTGGAGCTGGTTTTAAAAACAAACAACCTGCCTTTTCCAAGCCTCCAGGCTCACAAATCTGGAATAAAATGAAGAGTAAAAACAAGTAAGACTAATCATAGAATCATAGAATTTATAGTGCCAAAGGAGGCCATTCGGCCCTTCGAGTCTGGACCTGTCCTTGGAAAGAGCACCCCACTTAAGCCCACGCCTCCACCCTATCCCAGGAGCCCACCCAACCTTTTTGGGACACTATGGGGCAATTTATCATGGACAATCCACCTTACCTGCACATCTTTGGACTGTGGGAGGAAACCGGAGCACCCGGAGGAAACCCACGCAGACAGTGGGAGATCGTGCAGACTCCACACAGACAGTGACCCAGCACAGAATCGAACCTGGGACCCTGGAGCTGTGAGGCAATGGTGCTAACCACCGTGCTGCCCTGCTGCGCATCACAGTTTTGCAGGAATGTAGGAACATTATTAAGCCATTCAGCCCATCGAGCCTGTTACTGTCACCTCAACAGTATTTACCTTTTGATGTTCACAATCAACAAGAATCTATACATAAAAGCAAAATACTGCAGATGCTGGAATTCTGAAATAAAAACAGAAAATGCTGAAAAAAGTCAGCTGGCCGGTAGTGGTCTGTGGAGAGAGAAACCGTTAACATTTCACGTCCGTGTAACTTCAGAGCTGAAGAGAAGTGGAAATGTGATGGATTGGCGACAGGGCAGAGAAGGTGCAGCAGGTAGAAGGTCAGGAATAGGTGGGAACTGAGAAATTCACATGTACACAAGACAAAGGGAGTGTTAATGGTAGCGTTAAGCAAGGTGCTGGTAGTGCCACAAAGGTAAGATAGCAGAATGTGTTAATAGGAAAACAAAGGTCAGTGAAAGCAAAACTAAAGAACAGGTGACCGATGGTCCTTTGAAGATGAAACAAAACAAAAAAAGGATCAAGATGGGCGAGAAAGTTGTTAACTCCTGTTTGAAATCTTGTTCCACAACCAACAGACTTTAGGAGCATTCCACCTTTCTATTACCCTTTGTGTTGAAGTGCTTTATGACTTCCCTCCTAAATGGCTTGGCTTTAATTTTAAGAATTTATTTCCTCATTCTTGATTTCCCCTATCAGAAGAAATATATCAACTATTATGGAGTCCTTTTAACATTGCAAACACTTTGATTGGTGTTTTATCAATCTTTTAAGATCAAGGGGAATACAAAGCAACTTAATGCCACCTGCCCATATAATTTAAAACTCTGTGGCCCATTATTGCAAGAGCTTGTGAGCTGTAGGTCAGGCAAGGCGACGTGTGCACATTCCATCAAGGTCACTCGGTAGTGTTCTCTGTAACCCAAAAAAACACTGAGGAATGGCTCTGCTGTTCTCTCCACCCCATTCCCCCGCAGCTTGCAGTGGAGTGCAAAAAAGACAATTAGCGAGGTGGTACAGCAGTGATAAAAGATGGGTACAAAGGAAAGTTATGTTGTCACTAGATTGTGTCTGCTGCGTTATTTCAGCTTCATACCTGAGGAATTGCAGCATTTAGGCTACAGTTGTGGTTGGCAGTGCCTTTGGGAAAATCTCAGTGTGATAGTCACCAGCGGCAAAACGTTGATTGCATTAGAACTGAGGCCCAGTTAAATAGTGACAAATGGAAGCACATTTCTGAAACTCATTTTTTTCTTTCTTCCTTGCCTGTGGAATAAACAGGAGTCAGCCCTAACCAACGTTATTTTCCCCCCCCCCCCCGTGCTCCCTAGAAATCTTGGGTCTCCATTGTGTAATGTTGTTGATCTGCGCTGGATGGTCTTGCTGTACAAGTTCAAGTGAACATCAACTTTAATTCCTTATAACTGAAATCAAACTGGAAAATAGGTTTTCTGTTAGTGGAATGAATAAGCATAAATATGGGGAGGCACTGGCAGAGTGGTGTTGGCGTTGGACTCGTAATCCAGAGACCCAGGGTAATGCTCTGCAGACCTAGGTTTGAATCATAGAACATAGAACATAGAACAGTACAGCACAGAACAGGCCCTTCGGCCCTCGATGTTGTGCCGAACAATGATCACCCCACTTAAACCCACGTAACCTGTATACCCGTAACCCAACAATCCCCCCATTATCCTTACACTACGGGCAATTTAGCATGGCCAATCCACCTAACCCGCACATCTTTGGACTGTGGGAGGAAACCGGAGCACCCGGAGGAAACCCACGCGCACACGGGGAGGACGTGCAGACTCCACACAGACAGTGACCCAGCCGGGAATCGAACCTGGGACCCTGGAGCTGTGAAGCATTGATGCTAACCACCATGCTACCGTGAGGCCCCATAGAATCCTGCCAGGGCAGATGGTGGAATTCAAATTCAATAAACAAATCTGGAATTAAATGTCCAATGATGACCGTGAAACCAATGTTGATTGTGTTATGGGCCAGGGCGTCGGAAAGTGTATTATGGAGTTCACCTGACCTACAACCTTATGTTGAATTTGGCTAGGATGTGCACAAAAGTCTTCACCTCAGGTGTGATTCATCAGATTCTGTAGACACTTTAATCAAAACAAGGTTTGTTCGAAGAACATAGTTTGTAAACACATCGCAAAAGCTTTAATCAATTACAAACATAAAGACACCACACAGCTACAGTAATATATGTATAACACTTAATGAAGTCCCCCTTAGCTGTTCCAATTCAATAACAAAATCCAATAAACTGAACCCCTATTCAAGGGTGTGGCCCAGCACACTGTATTCTCACTTGAATGGGGCTGGTCCTTTCCCGAAGGTTCTGAACCAGTCTCAATCAGCAGATTCAAACTCGTTCCTGGAAAGCAAACTATATTTTCTAAGTTACCAAGGCAGGTAGCCACAACCAATGTTTTTTTACTGGAACAGTTTTTAAAAGGAAAATGGAGAAAGACAGGGAAAAAAACACTTCTTTCTTCCTCTGCACTCCAAAGCAGACCAAAATGAAACTGAAACCCAAACACCTCACAGCCGCAGCCCAGTTCCACCCACAACATTACATCACTGAAGTCATGTGATGAGACAAAAACCTTTTTTAAAGGGACACATGACAATTGTCATAGAAAACCTCATCTGGTTCACTAATGTCTTTTAGGGAAGGAAATCTGTCATCCTTACCTGGTCTGGCCTACATGTTTCTCCAGATCCACAGAAATGTGGTTGACTCTTAAACTCTTAAAGGGATGGACAATAAATGCTGGCCCAGCCAGTGACGCCCACATCCCATGAACGAATAAAGAAACAAAATGAGTGATTTATTTATATTGGCAATTTTTTTTGCTCTGTAGAAGGGTCATATGGACTCGCAATGTTAACTCCGGTTCTCTGCAGATGCTGCCAGACCTGCTGAGGTTTGCAAGCATTTTCTGATTTTTTTTAATCATTTCTTTTCATACGTGTTGAGTGCTTAACCAAGTTTTAACCCATCTGGGTCTTGTTCGTCTCACCTACCTGGTAGTACTCGCACCCTCCTTTTCCCATATCTCTTTCTCCACCCCGCCCCCCAGCAGTTTCAGCTCTGGTTACTAGGCACATGATTTCTAGAGTTGGCAATTTGGGGGGGCACGTGCCCCCCACAAGGTTAACTCCAGGGCTTGAGCGCAAGAATCAAGGCTGACACTTTTTCTGAAGGGTGTGCATTCTATGTTTGAGGAAGTGGTGGGTGGTTCCCCTTGTGTCCTGACCCAACATTTACCCTTTGATCAAAATCGCAAAGACAAGTTATCCTCCAGTTACCACGCTACTGCTTATGGAAGCTTGCTGAGTGTAAATTGGCTGCTGGGGATTTTCCTACATCACAACAGTAACAACACGATAAAAGTGCTTCATTGACTGTAAATCACTTCGAAATGTCCACGCACTGGTCGGGAAAGGGGCTATGTAAATGCAAGTCTTGCTTTCATTTTGTTCAGACTGCCTTCTCCCATTCTATCCTGTGAAACAGCTTTTTTCGTCATGAAGTCTTTCGTAACTAATAAAACGTAAATGTTAAAAGGAAATGAAGGGGGTGGGGTAAGGCACTGCTCTTGATTCTCACTCTGAAGCTTCGGTTTTGCTTGTGGTTGTATGTTAATGTCTTTTCAGATTGCGTTGAGGTGTGTTAATAACATGGTTAAGAGAAAGAGATGATGGGTGTTAATTATCTTGGGGCACATATAAATAGGGAATATTCCCCACCAGGAGTTGTCCACCCCCCCCCCCCCCCCCCCATTTTTTGTTCAATTTATTGATTTTTGGTTTATGTTATTAAAAGTATAAATGGGGGGTAGCGAGGAAAGCACGGTGACACAGTGGTTAGCATTGCTGCCTCACGGCGCCCAGGTTCCAGGTTTGAATCCCGGCTCTGGGTCACTGTCCGTGTGGAGTTTGCACATTCTCCCCGTGTTTGCATGGGTTTCGCCCCCACAACCCAAAGATGTGCAGAGCAGATGGATTGGCCACGCTAAATTGCCTCTTAATTAGAAAAAGTGAATTGGGTACTCTAAATTTATAAAATAAAATAAATGGGGGTAGCTGGGACACTGGATTGAATGGAGAGAGAGCTGTGAGATTGAACAAGTCAGTAAAGTATCGCAGTAAATTAAAGCTTTGTGTGCCTTAGGATCCAAACTGGTTGATGAAGCTGAAACTATCAGCACACATTTAACTTTAATTCTCATGGAAGCCGGGAAAGCTAACAACGGCAGTACAGTGGGTAGCATTGTTGCTTCACAGCTTTGTGGTCCTAGGTTCGATACCCGTCTTGGGTGACTGCCTGTGCAGTGTCTGCACATTCTCCCTGTGTCTGCGTGGGTTTCCTCCGGGTGCTCCGGTTTCGTCGGAAAGAAAGACGTGCTGCTAGGTGACATTCTGAATTCTCCCTCGGTGCACCTGAACAGGCACCAGAATGTGGCGACTAGGGGATTTTCACTGTAATTTCATTGCAGCGTTAATGAAAAAATGGGGGGGAAAATTGCTTGTTGTCACAATAGGCTTCAAATGAAGTTACTGTGAAAAGCCCCGAATCGCCACATCCCGGCGCCTGTTCGGGGAGGCTGGGACGGGAAATGAACCGTGCTGCTGGCCTGCCTTGGTCTGCTTTCAAAGCCAGCGATGTAGCCCCTTTGTGCTAAACCAGCCCCTTTGTGCTAAACCAGCCCCTTTGTAAGCCTACTTTTAACAATAAAGATTATTATTATTATTTACAATGGGGGCACTGTTGATGGAGGAGGTTGCTGTCAGGGTATAATAAGTGTGTCCATTTTGAAATCGAGCAACTTCCTAGCTCACTATGGGCAATGTCACAGAAAATCCGCTGAGACTATTGATTCATTCTGACCTTAAAAGTAGATAAAACTTCGGCAGTTGTGTTTTCTTTCTCAAACTAATTTGTCACCTTGCCTAATCTTCTCCTCCATAGAATCATCTGGGCCAGCACGCCGGTCTCTCTTAATTAGCTGAATTTTGCTCAGACCATTGCATCCGGACAGGAAGTTAGAATTGCTGCTATGAGTTTTAAGGTTGAAGGAATCCTGTAGCGTCTAGCGCAGGGGTGGGCAAACTTTTCCGTGCAAGGGCCACATTCAGAAATTCAGAATTTTAAAGGGCCGCATAGTATATTAAGTAAAATAATTGCTTCACCCGGTTATGATTCTGGGCGCCTCATATAGAACATAGAACAGTACAGCACAGAACAGGCCCTTCGGCCCTCGACATTGTGCCGAGCAATGATCACCCTACTCAAGTCAACGTATCCACCCTATACCAGTAAGTAACCCAACAGCCCCCCCCCCCCCCATTAACCTTTAAAAATTTTTTTTTTTTTTTTTTTTTTTTTAAATGACTTGGTGGGCCACATAAAGCGGGCCATAGTTTGCCCACCCTTGGTCTAGCGTCTAGATGAAATTGTGCAGCGAATCCTGCACAGGTCACTAAAACGTATTGTTACCCTTTGATCTTCAGGAGCCAGGAAGTGGCTAAATTCATACAAGTCTACTCAATGTTTTACTCTGCCGTGGCTGCAAGACATTTTTATCATTCTTCAAGCTGTTGACAGTTTTTGAGTTGTGTGTCCATAGATTTTGGCAGCTCCTCTGGTAATCTTCTTTCAAAAGTGAACCTCGACTATGCTTGCCAGCAATTGAGATGCGCCATCTTGCTTTTGAAGCTTGCAGACCAGTATTTATGCCACCTGGCTTGTTTTATAAGGGATTTGGTACTTGAATTTTACTTCAAATCCAATTGTAAGATCGCAGGGTGGAGAATAAATCTGGAACATTACTTTAAATTTTCAAGTCAGGATCGGTTGTGTAGTCTTCCATGTCGCTATAAATCTTGAGGCGTCATGTAGCGTACGAAACTCTGGGTTTATCATTTCTCCACAGCTGTGTTATTCAGTGTCGCTCGTCAGTCATGAAGACATTTCCTTGGCTGTTTCACAGCAAGATTGCAGCTCCTAATAGTAAATTTCACTCAAAAATGATAGTTTCCAGGTGGGCATCTCTGTTTCCACATTTTCCTCCCCCCCCCCCCTCCATTTTTTCCTTCTCTTTTCTGAAGTTGCTGGAATAACATTGCCCCGGTTTTGTCAGAACTTAGCAAAGTGATCGGTCTCCAACCTAAACGTAGAGTCCTAGCGGATGGTTTGTTCATGGAGGGAGGTCTAATCCTGGTCCTTGCAACGCAGAGGTCAGCAGTTGGCAACCAGGAGTTCCCCGGCTAATTTTCTTTCTGCTCCCAAGAAGGAGTGTCCGTGCACTCCTGCCCTGGTTGAGATTGTCTGTGTCGCTCAGACCCCAGATTCTATTAAAGCATTCCCATCCGGCCTTCCATATTCTATCATTCATAAGCTTGCAGTCATCCCAAAACTCTGCTGCCTGTGTCTTAACTCGCGTCAAATCCTGTCCACCTGTTATTCCTGTGCTCCTTGGGTCCTGGTCAAGCAGCACCTCCATTTTAAAATTTATGATGCTTGTTTTCAAGTCCCTCCATGTTCTCGCCCCTCCCTATCCCTAATTTTCTCCCACGCCTCCGAGAAATATGTGCTCATTTAATCCTGACCTCTTCAGCATCCGTGATTGTAATCACACCAGCATTCGTGGCCGCACCTTCGGTTGCTTGGGATCCAAACTCTGGAACACCCTCGTCACACCTCTCTGCCTTTCTACCTTGCTCTTGGGTCGCTTCTTGGAACCTACCTCTTTGACCAAGGTTTTGAGCATCTGACCCAATATCTCTTTGGATATCTCAGTGCCATATTTTGTTTTATAATGTTCCTGTGAAGCACTTTGGGATGTTTATTGCACATTGAATGCGCTTTATAAATATAAGTTGTTAGCACAAGTTAGATCTCCAATGTACAAATACATTGATCCAAAACTACACATCCCTCAGCCTTCTCATTCTTATAAGGGTTCATGCTCTGGAGTGCCAATGGGAACATTGTTCTGAGCTGGCACTTCCAGCATCCCAGTTTGTAGGCCCAATGTAGCAACCCCTGCACCCCCCCCCCCCCCCCCGCCCCGCCCCCAAAAAAACACCCATAGAGAGTAAGTCATTGAACCACAGCAACTGAGTTCTGTTTAGAGATCTTCCCTTTAAAATTAAATCTACACCTGGAAGTATAAGCCGCCCTAGCTCGTCATCAAAATGACACCTTATGCCTGTGAGACAGTGCCTGCCCCTTCACTATTGGCTTTGCCCACTTTACCATCTCGGGTCATTGAGCATGCGGGGTGCCCACGCCACCAATATAAAGTAGGGGAATGAGACCGTGCTGTAGCAAAGACCACCACAGGAGACAAGACCATGGTGAGGAACCTGCCAGGGGATGCAGAGCCCTGGAGTTATCGAAGGCTGCCCAGTGCATGGCGATCTTTCACCTTTACCAGAGAAGATGAGGGATAGTTCATTCAACATCTCAATCTGAAATACTGCACCTCCCATGTTGTATCATTCACTCAGTACTACACTGACGTGCCAGCCTAGAATGTGCCCAAATCCTTTGTTTGAGTACATAAGTGGGGCTGATATCCCAGTTCAGAATGAATAATAATAATAATCGCTTATTGTCACAAGTAGGCCTCAATGAAGTTACTGTGAAAAGCCCCTAGTCGCCACATTCCAGCGCCTGTTCAGGGAGGCCGGTATGGGAATTGAACCCGCGCTGCTGGTCTTGTTCTACATTACATGCCAGCTGCTTAGCCCACTGTGCTAAACCGGCACATGATGGCAGGGTGAGGGATGTAGATTTGTCCACTGCAAAGCAATCAAGCAGAAATGCAACTGATTTCCTTGCATCTTCTGTAATCCACTAAAGCAGATTCTTTTTTTTTTAGTGTATTTTATTACAAACATGTATCAAAACAGGGTACAGAAAATAAAGACCCTGGGAAACGTACTTCCCAGAATCAACTATACAGTCTGTGCAGATGTTTCCCCTCAGCCACCCCGTGATGCACAGCTCCTCAAACACGGTCACAAACATCCCACACCTTTTCTCAAATCCCCTGCAGAGCCCCTTTTTTAAAAAAATAATTTTTATTCAAATTGTTGCATAATATCAACAACAAAAAGACCGAATTTTTTATTTTACAAAGAACAGAAAGAACAGTACCCCCCCCCCCCCCCCCCCCCCCCCCCCCCGCGCATGCACAGCGGAAGAGATAAACTAACGCCCATCATTCCCCCAAAACATCTGCCCGTCCCTTCAATAGACAGGGCAGAACCCCCCCCCCCCCCGTGTATACACAGAAGAGGAAATGAACCAATGCCCGACATTGGCACAGAACAACTATGCCCGTCCCTTTAGTACAAAACAACAAAATATCCCCCCCCCCCCCCCCCCCCCCCCCCCGGGCCGCCGCCGGCCTGCTTCCATCGCTCTGCCAGGAAGTCCAGGAACGGCCGCCACCCCCCCCCCCCGAAAAACCCCCGCACCGATCCCCCCAGGGCAAACCCCACCCTCTCCAGCCCGAGAAACCCCGCCACGTCGCCGACCCAGGCCTCCACGCTCGGGGGCCCCGCGTCCCCCCACCGAAGAAGAATCTCCCGCCGGGCCACAAGGGACGCAAAGGCCAGACCACCCCCCCCCCTGCACTCCGGCTCCCCCGCAACCCCAAACACCGTGAGCCCCCAGCCCGGACCGACCCCGAATCCCACCACCCCTGACAACGCCCCGCCACGCCCCTCCAAAACTCCCCCAATGCTGGACACGCCCAGAACATATGGGCATGACCCGCTGGGCTCCCAGAGCACCCAACACACCCGTCCCCACTGCCAAAGAACCGGCTCATCCCCGCCCCGACCTGCAGAGCCCCTTAACTCATATACTTTATCTTCTCCAACCGCAGGAAGTCGTACAGATCACCCACCCAAACCGTTACCTCCAGTGGTGATGCTGACCACCACTGCAGTAAAATTCGCCGCCACTAAAGCAGATTCTAATACTGACTTGACCAGTTGTCCCACACAGCACAGGACATGTACCAGTTCAACCATTGAAGAAACTCTACCGATGTCGAGTGTAGTAAATGCCTCATCATCCTTAAATATATATATGTATATTTATAAACCCAGATTAATTTATTTTGTATTTCAGGTTCAAGATGGACAGAACATAGGGTATGAAATAAGCGGTGTAACAACAGATACTTCAACAGTTGGGGACCTGGAGCCCTCCGAGGTGAAATCAGCCCTTGAAGGTGACATATTCTTGCCAACTGGCGCTGTCTTGGAATTGAGAGCGGACAATGACAGATCGAGCCTTTCAAGCACTGAGCAAAGCGACAGTAGAGGGTCGACAGGGCAAGGCGAGGCCTGTGCTGTAGTCTATGAAGCTGAAGAGGAGAAGGACAGTGTTGCTGATGTGCCCACGCGAGCCTCCATCTTCAGACCATCAATCAGGCCGCTATCGCCCTTCCGACGACACAGCTGGGGACCTGGGAAAAACACCGGCAGCGAAGCGGAGATCAATCAGCGAAGGTAAGACATGATTGGAGAGCTGGGGGGTGGAAACCGACTCTGCAGATGTCAAAATATTGAATTGTTGTAATATCATAACTTCAAAATGAGTACATATTAATGCAGTGTGAGAGGTATGGGCTAATTCAACTGTGACTGAAACAAGTTGCATTTTGCAATCAGTGAAGTTAAATTGTGCAACATTTCTTTCTAAAAGCGATTGCAGTTTTTAAATTGAGTCCACCTTTCCTTCTGCATTTTGAGTACTTTGCTGATCTTCAAAGTGATGTTGGGGAAAGAGGTAAAGAAAATTGTCTACAGTTCTCAGGAAAATGGTTTGATTCTCAAACACCAAGAGGATGAGATATGAGATTATGCTGTGCACGAAATTAAGCAGAATAAACCTCTAACTATCTGTCCAGAACTGAAATGTTCCTCATTTTATTTTGTGAGCATGTGCCTGAAAGGCAAATCCTGATAATCAAGCCCACGATCATTGTGTAGCACTCACAATCTTTAGGTAATGTGAAGCGAATGCAGTGCCCGGGAGGTTTAGTCGCAACATTCAGAGAATTTAAACCATTCGATTTTAATGATGATTTCTCTGGCCACAGTGATGCAGCAGTGGATGATGGCATGGGATCTACAGTGGATAACATTCCTGGTTCTCACTCAAGCTATCTTCAACACTGCCTGAGAGGTTACAATTATCAGGAATAATTGAACAGGCTGGGACTGTCGGTTCTAGAAAAGGAAAGACTGAGGGGTGACCTGTTGGATGTCTATTGTGAAGTGATACGATAAGGCAGATACAGAAATGCTTCTATCTGTGGGGAAGGTCTAAAACTAGAAGTGGGATTTTCCCATGGGCTTTGGAACCCAGATGTCAGGGCCATTGGGAATCCCGAGCCCACACTTGCTGGAAGCCAGACTGTGGGGGCTATTTTCCCAGGGGATGCCTCCGAGCTCAGCATTCAATTAAAGAAGGTCCCATCACAGGACTGGCAGCTCTCCAGCCTCAGCAGGCCCATCGTGGTCAGGTGGGTGCTGCTAAGGCAGAAGGATACTCCAGGTGCATCTCAAAATTAGAGTACCCCAGAGTGCGGTGGATGCAGGGACAGTGAGTAAAATTAAGGAGGCGTTAGACAGATTTTTAATTGGTAATGGATTGAAGGGTTACAGAGAACGGGCAGGATGGTGGAGTTGAGGCCATGATGGGATCAGCTATGATCACGTTGTTTAGGTGCGGGAGGCTAAATTGCCGACTCCCGCTCCGAGGTCATGTGTTCTAGGGAGGAGATGTCTGGCTGATTTCGCAATCCAGCTCTTGGTCTGTAACATTGTAGGTAGCAGATGAGGAACATATCAGCCATGATAGAATGGCGAAGCAGACTCGATGGGCCAAATGGACTAATTCTGCTCCTATATCTTATGGACTTATGAAGGTGCCCATGGAGGGTTGAACTCGACTGCAATTTTTTAGGGTGATCGAGTAGGCAGGTCCCTCCGATTGAAGAGTGGCATTTGGACTGTGGATGCCACCTTTGGGGAATGGAGCCTTCAGCTCCCAAGGACAACAGGCTGCCACTGAGTGGCCACCTCCACTTAAGCAAAATGCTGGCAAGTGCTCCAAATTGAGACCGTGAATGTGCCCGCCCCAATCCTCATGCCAGCGTGCCACCCAACCCCCTCCCCCCAGGAAACCTCCCCCGTGGCCGGGTTGCAGCAGTGGGCCAACGTTGAACATTCTTCCAGGGTAACCCCTCTCCCAACCCTCGGCTCCTGCCCCTCCTGGGGGCCAGAAAAAAACCCTCGCCAAGGGGTCATGAATTTAAGATTGTGGCTGAAAAATCCAAAAAGCAAATCGGGGGCGAGTGATCGGATCAAGGAATTACCTGTTGCTATCGCATGAAAGAGTTGAGGTTAATTGCATGGATGTGTTTAAGAGGAAACTAGGTAAGTAGATGGGAAGGAGGAACAGACTGCATGTTCATGAGGTGAAATGAATTACAGTGGGAGGAAGTTTGTATGGAGCATTTACAGTGGAGCTATTGGGCCAAATGGCCGGCAGGTTCTGCATCATTCTATGCAAGGCCTATGAAGTATGTGAGCTCAGCACATGAAGGGAGGGGGTGGTTTTAATTACATATATTGGGGCAGCACAGTAGCACAAGTGGCTAGCACTGTGGCTTCACAGCGCCAGGGTCCCAGATTCGATTCCCTGCTGGGTCACTGTCTGTGCGGAGTCTACATGTTTTCCCCGTGTCTGCGTGGGTTTCCTCCAGGTGCTCCGGTTTCCTCCCACAGTCCAAAGATGTGCAGGTTAGGTGGATTGGCCATGATAAATTGCCCTTAGTGATCAAAAGGGTTGGGAGGGGTTATTGGGTCACGGGGATAAGGTGGAAGTGAGGGCTTAAGTGGGTCGGTGCAGACTTGATGGCCGAATGTTCTATATTTTAGATCTTGCACTTCAGATAAGGTAAATGAAGGATTTGAGCCTTCATAGAACTTTGTCCCCTGCTGATCTTGGTTGTTTTGCTTTCTTTATTTCCCCGGTTTTCATTCTTCTGATCTAATCTTTTCATTTTTTTTTTGTTGCATCGATCATTTCTTTTCGCCACTGAATGACTGTTCATCTTCGTGATTTGTTTTCAGTTCTGTGAGAATGCTTGGTGACACCGTAAAGAGGCCACCAACTCATAGAAGAAGGTAACCAAAAAAATGAAGCAACACTATTAGTTTAATCTGAGAAAATGGTTGTTAATCTTCTGCTTTTTCACATCAACTGAGAGTTTGGATGCGTTTCCATGGTTCAGTAGGAAAACGGATGTGTTTTTCTGTAAATGTTATTTCGCTGAAACCTGTTCAATGGCACTACTGTTGGGACTGACCAAGAGTTGCATTTCATTAAAATGAGTTCCTTGTGTTCTGGGCCAGGGTTTAGAGAACCCCAAAGTGTATCATGGAGTTCACCTGACCCATAACTTTTACTAGATTGTGGTATGGGGAGCACACGGCCCACTCTACAGGTGTGGTAGAGCAGAAATCAAAACGTTTTTTAAAGCAAAACCATGTTTATTCTATGAACTCAAGTTAACCTTTTTAAAACATACAGTGAACATCTTAGCAACCATCAATTCAAATACAACCCCCAAAGAATAAAACACTATGTAATCCTTACTTTCCTTTTAACATCCATAAGACTTAAAAAACCTTTTAACAGAAGCACATCAGGTTTAAATTCACTACCGAGAACAGTTATCACTCTGAATTCACCAAATGATCAAGAGATAGTCTTTACATGGCAGAGAGAACATTACACATTCTGTGACTGACCAGCTCCAACACTGAAATGAAACCAAAAAACACAGACACACCCAACCTTTTCTCAGTGAAACTAAAAGCTGACAGGCAGCCCAGCTCCACCCACACTCTGACATCACTGCAGTAAGAAACATCCATTTCTTAAAGGTACACCCACTACAGTTATTCTATAAAAAACACCCATTTCTTAAAGGTACTCTCACCTGACACTTGCCAAAGAGCGAGGGAGAGATGCGGAGGGGAGACGAAACAGATGTTATAAGCATGTGATCATTAACTATGACAGGGGCATAGTTTGAGGTACGGCACGGGTTCATATTTGTACAGGAAAGTCCCGGTTTACATCCAGCACCCTGTGTGCTGGCATCTGTAGAACCAAATAAGTTTCTGAGCCTTGAGCCCAGTCCTGTACAACCTCTGTTGTCCATCTCCTCCCTCCTCCATGCTGAAGGTGGGAGGGGATGATGGCGGAGGAGAGTTAGTCATCTGATACCCAGGTTTCAGTGTTATAATGGTAATATCCAGGTTTCAGTGTTATAACAGTATGTGCTTGTGAACCACACAGGGTTCATTAATCAAGAACAGGGCTATCCTTTGCATGTATTTTGCTAACTTTCTCCACAGCCGTTGCTAGCATTGCTTTTGTTTCCTGTGTAATCATGGCCTTGTTGTAAATCTTTTCTGATAACTCTACTATTTAACATAAACACTCTTGAACGAAGGTATCTGGTGACAAGAGATCAGACGCTGGGAATTCTGTGGCAAATAACTATCCTCCTGACGCCCTCAGGAGTGTGATAGAATACTGTCCACTTGCCTGGATGAATGCCCCAGAAACACTTTAGAAGCTCCAGGGCAAAAGCACCTAATCCACTACCTTAAACGTTTCACCCATTCCACCACCGATGCATAATGGCAGTGCCAACAAAAGATGCACAGCAGCAGCTCATGAGGGCTCCTTCGACAGCACTTTCCAAACACGCAACCTCCACCGTCTTGAAGGACAAGGGGGCAGGTGCATGGAATGCCACCACCCGGAGGTTCCCTTCCAAGCCAATCACCATCCCGACTTGGAAATGCGTTGCCATTCCTTCACTGTCACTGGGTCAAAACCTGGAACTCCCTGTCCTGAGTGTGTACCTACATCGCAGGGACTACAATGGTTCAAAAAAACAGCTCACCAGCACCATCCCAGGGATGGGCAATAAATGTTGGCCTTGCCAGTGATGCCCACGTCTCGTGAGTGATTTTTTTTTTTTTAAACCTTAAAAGGTTCTGAGTTCTGTCTTCTGAGTAACATTAAGAAATGGGTGTGGTGTTCTTTGTGATTCTTATTAGCTGGAATAATGTTGTAGTGTTCACAAAGACCGCAGAAGCTAAGTTCAAAAGCAAAGCTAACATTTATTACACTACTTATTAAAGCTCAATCACTTACTCCTACAGCAAGCAATAATCTAGTAATCTACACTCTACTAACACTAGTCTCTACACTCTATCTTTAACTGTACTCTGATCTCTCTCACTCATTCCTCTGCTCTCCTCTCCAGACTTCTCCCCGAAACCTGAGAGTCGGTGCTTTATAGTTCTGCATCTATCCCCATCTAGTGGTCAATTATGATATTACATTAACCCTTTATATTCGTGGCATTCCACATATGTCACAGTGGGGTGACTGTAGGAGTGGGTAGCAGTCCAGAGGTCGAGTTGCAAATCCATCTGATGCGTTGTGGAGTTGAATTCATATAGAGTTGAAATCTGGCATACTTGTGTGTTAATAATCAAGAAAAATAAAGACAATTTATTAGTGGACCAACTACTCACGAATCCCTGTAGTGAGAGAAACTTGCCTTTGCCCTGAACTGACCTGCAAGTAACTCCAATCTCAGATTCTGATGTGGACTAGTCACTAGATGTGCTATAAATCCCAGTGTTTGCCATGTACAGAGAATATGTTTTTGAAAAATCCACTGGCGTGTCCGACAGCAGCAACGAGGTTGGTTATAGAGCTGAGTGGTAGTGGTTTGCGAGGAGTTTGAAGAGATGGATTAAGACTGTTATAGAACCCTGAAAGCACACACTGACTTCCGTGTGAATAACATCTTCTGTGCTGAACCTAGTGGGAAAGCAAATATGCGCTGCCCGGTTATGGCCAACTGGAAAAGCCAGCGAGTGCGCAAAACGATTAACATTTTCTGAATGCAATCTCATGGTGTCATTGCAGCAAGACTTCTGCTGAAATTTCCTCTGAATAAGCTACTCATCGAATCTTTCTCTGTCATTGTTTTTCCTTTGTTTCTGATCCTTTCTCCTACCATGACTTGGTGTCCCTCTGGAAAAACAGGGCCTTGTCAGAAGGTATGAACTGTGAGGGGCACTGAATACAGATCAGATGGTTTTGTACGTGTTTCCAGCTTGAAGGGGTGGGAACATTGAATAGATACGTATCTGGCGCATCATAAGCGGACAATTTCTTCAAATAAAAAGAGTTTTAAAATCCACGATTGCTATGACTCTGAACTACAAACAGAACATTTTTTTTGGAAACACACAGCAGATCTGCCAGCACCTGGATAGAGGATAGTATTTCCCGAAAGTGCAGTTGGCACAAAGATGCCATTTCATTCATTTCTAGCTCATGGTTTTCACCGAACCTGCATGGGGAGGGCCCCTCGCGAGATTCCCCCAATATGGTGCGATAAGATTTGGAGGGCCAGCGCAAGAGGAACATGAGAACACTCAAGAAAGCTGAGTTCCTGTTTGCTTATTGGGGAGGGCAATGTATGGAGGTTGAGCTGCTTCCAATGGGAAAGGTGGATGGAGAGAAAGAAGATTAGGGGTTGTCTTCTCCAGACTGCTGTTGGGTGACACCTTGTGGCCAGCTACAAGTAGTGCTGGCAGCAACTTCCTGATCTGATTCACGGCTGCAGTGGGGGGGATGTTCGAGTGATTTGTGAAGAAAGTGAAATATGTATTTGCCTCCCACAACGTCCACACCCAACCCCCCACCTCCCGAAAAGATCCATGTGAACTTGTAAAGAATAAAAACTGATAAAAAAAACAGATGTATGACTGACGGTTAAAATCAAACCTAAGAAGTTGCTTCAAGTACAATTTGTTGTGTCTACCTGTCCCGGCATGGGAGCACAGTGGTTGGGAGTACATTCATGCCCCTGCATCTCCGAGGCTTGCTGCTCAGCTGGACACACAGTCAGCTTTCACACTTTCTCAGTTATGCTAAAAATCGGCATTTTCGCCCGTTGAAAGTTCAAAGCACGTTTATCTGCCTGTTGGCCGTGAATGGCTGTTGCATGCTCATGGGCATGTTTGAGAGCACGGGAGCTGGTCGTTGATGCTGCCCCAAATCTGAAGCTGCGTACGCACTGAGAGTTTGTGTGTTAAATGTGCATTCGTTTTTGAAATTGTTGAATTCCTTCACAAATAGATCTAGTCTCAAGATCTTGTCACCAATCTTGCTGCTAATCACTGTCCTACACTTTTCCCACGCAAAAGTATTTCTTTTCGAAAGCGTTTGCAAAGATTATTATTCCTCTCCTCTGACCTCCTTGCCAAAAGAAACATAATTTTCCACAACAAGAGTAGAATGCCAGAAGTGCACATCAAACTATTTGGCATCTGGAAATGAGCAAAATAGGTTAACGTTCAGTGCGCAACTGCTTTTCCCGCATTTAATTGGTGACAAACGTCCATTGATAATATCGATTGTATCAAAAGACAATTCCCGTGTTTTCGAAAGGTCGTTAAGTGACTGATTGCTTGTTTAGTTCTCGAGTGTGATTACGCCGGTGCTCACCTTCCCGGCCTCCACATTCGCTACTGACAAATGACCACTCGACCAGAGCGCTGGGGCTTGCATCCTCGCCAGTACCTTGTTCCCTCTCATCCTTGCCCAGTCCTAGGGGGTCACCGTGGTGAGGGAACTTATCCTTAGCTTCACCTCCCACCATCTCGACTGCCTCACCGGCCGCGCACCCCAACCTGTTAATCGGTGGTCATCAGCGCCACCGACCTCTCACCCCTAATCCACTGTCAGTCGCACTCCTGCCATTGAAGCACCTCCTCACCTTCTCCTTCCCTGACCATTCTGTTTGGCCTGCTTCCACCCTCGACCTTCTTTGTTCCTCCCGCTGTTGGGATGGGGGTAAGGTGACGGTATTGCAGAGATGTGTCTCTGTGTATGTCAGTGCATTATTGTTCCCCTACCTTGCACCATTAGCCTTTGGCAGGAAACTAATTCCTGCACCTGTCACAAATTTTGGGAAAGCAATACTTGGTATGGGTTTACCTCTGTGTTTGCAACAAGTGAATTAATGGCCATTGAATGCATTAATTGAGTATGTCCTATGTGTATTCAGTTACAGCCTGGAAGGACTGGTACATGACAGCGAGGTGACCAAGGAAACGTCACACGCTGTGGAGTCTGTCTTGCGGAATTCCCGTGACCCTCGCCGGGCCCCAATCATCAGCACCGATGAGCGTGGATCGCTCGTCTCACTGACTGAGGAAGAGATGGAATCTGACCACAGTGAGGGCAGCGTGTTTGAAAACCCGGTAAAGTGACCATTTTAATGTCGCGGACCATGAGCAAGCAGATCAACTATCTCATTAAAATTGGACAGCTTGGGTGAAAGCTCAAGACCCTTTAGAGGGGGAAGAAGAACTAGTTAAAGCACAGAAGCCACTACACCATTGTACTGTATCAATGCTGATGTGAAAAAAATGTTTATATGTACATACTTTCACAATTTCAGAATGTCCCAAAACGTTTTGCACTCAAATGAAGTACCTTGGAAGTGTAGTCATTTCATTAATGCTCAGCATTACATTATAGTGCCATTACTAAATATGTAAATCTCTTTTAAATAACTCTGGTGATTGATTGATTGGTACTTACATTCACTCCCTTAATCCATTAACTGAGTGTGTAGGTCTACTTGGGAGTTATAGAACTTGATGGTACAACCGGTAAAATACAGTTCAACAGCAAATATGTTATTTCTTTCCAGAAGTTGATGAGAGTGCAGCCACATTCTGCTCCTCCGCTGACTAAATCCATTTCACTGCAAGCTATTGGCCCACCAAGCACAGACAGTAAGTACTGACTGGACTTCCAGCATCACAACAGACAATTCAGTAAAGATTAATAACTAAAATGGCGCATGTGTTGAGAGCAACCCAAAACGGAAATGCTTGAATGTCTTGAGGTTTTTTTTTTAAGAGGACACATGTAGGTTTTATTTTTACACTTTATCTTTCACCTTTTTAAATTGTTCACTCTTTGCTGTGGTATGATTCCAGAGGTGTTACCCACCCTCAAACAACCTAACCTAAGCCATTTTTCATGTGTGCACCTTGACGGGCAATAGCCATAAGCAATATTAACCATAAAAGACACCTTACCAAAACTTCACGCACTTATTCACCAGTATGCATGTATTCAAACTCTGAAGAATTAAAAATGTCCCCTTTTTCAACCTTGGGGGCGTTCGGGCGATTGACCCTCTGTGTGGGAACTGTGAGCCAAACTAACTCGCAACAGAGCGAGCATCAAACATAGAAAAGAGTGCCTAATTTATATCTCCTCTCTCATTCCCTTAGGCAGTCCTTTTTTTTTTTAAATTTAGAGTGCCCAATTCATTTTTTTCCAATTAAGGGGCAATTTAGCGTGGCCAATCCACCTACCTTGCACATGTTTTGGGTTGTGGGGGCGAAACCCACGCAAACATGGGGAGAATGTGCAAACTCTACAGACAGTGACCCAGAGCCAGGATCGAACCTGGGACCTCAGCGCCATGAGGCAGCATGCTATCCACTGAGCCACCGTGCTGCCCCCCTTAGGCAGTCCTGAAGTGCATCCAAGGCAAAGAATTATCCTTGAATTTCAATCACAGTTGTTTTGGTGACAAATATGACAGCTCATTTGCACACACTAAAGGTCCTAACAATGAGATAAATTACCAATTAATCTATTTTTGATGGCTTTTGGTTGACGATGAATGATGGGATGGACAGAAAGATCATCCATACTCTTCTGAATCCTGCTGTGGGAGTTTTGACTATCATCTGAACAGGCACAACGCTTTTAGCAATGTGGTAGTCCCTCTATTTTGCTGAAACATCATCTTTAACCATGTGCTGTATCCTGGAGTCGGCCTTGAACCTATGACCTTCACCTTCAGGGAGAAAAGCGTCACTGTGACCGATATTGACAGTGGACAGTTGTTTGGCGTATTGAGTGGGGATGAGGGAATCTCACGCGATCCTTTCAGTGAGACGTTGCTGCACCAGCTTGAGAGATTGGTGATGGCAGCTGATGGGATCGCCAGTTCCTTCAGGTTGTCAGGTATCGATAGTCAGAATCCAAAGTGTGCATGGCAGAAAGCAGCAGGTACGAGTGGTCAAAGAATTTCATGGGGTCTGGAATCGTCCAAATTGATGGGTATGGGAGAGACCGCTATGGTTTGGAGGGTGAAGAGGCTGGTTCAAAAGATCATTACATATGAATCATTCACTCTGTCATCAATGTAACACTCTCTTTTTTTTTAAAAATGTCTCCATGTCATGGCCCTGAGCTTTCAAGGATTGCAGATTAGCACTTAAGAACAAGAAGTTTTGTCATTTATTCTATCTCTGTGGAAAGGGAATCATCCAATCGCAGGCTTTTCCTGTGTGGACACATCTGAAGTGGACCTGCCTGCATAATGGATGTGAACGGGTCAAACTCTGACCTTTGGTTGACTGAGAATAGCTGCAAAGAACTCAACTTCATCAAAGCCTAGGCACAGCATCAATGAAAACGGGAACTAAGGGAAGCAAAGGGGAAGTAGATTGTTTCACATTTAAAGACATGTTCACCAACCTGATTCAGATCTGTACACTTGTGGGTTCAAGTCCCCCTCCCCAGGACTTGTACTCATAACCTAGCCTGATGTTCCAGTGTGGACTGAGGTAGTGCTGTATTTTCAATGAGATGTTCAAGGACTGCCTGGTGGATTCTGAAGACATCATGGGGCTATCATGGAATCAGAGAATTTACAGTGCAGATGGAGGCCATTTGGTCCATCGAGTCTGCATGGCCCTTGGAAAGAGCACCCAATTTAAGTTTACACCTCCACCCTATCCTAGTAACCCCACCTACCCTTTTGGACACTATATGGTCAATTTAGCATGGCCAGTCCACCTATCCTGCTCTTCTTTGGATAGTGGGAGGAAACCCGAGCACCCGGAGGAAACCCACGTAGACACCGGGAGGATGTGCAAACTCTACATAGACAGTAACCCGAGGCCAGAATTTAATCTGGGACCCTGGAGCTGAGGCAGCAGTGCTAACCACTGTGCCGCCCACGAGCTGCTTGAGCAAGGGATCCCTCCCAGAGCACTTCAGCCAACACTGCTGACACAATGATTACGTTGACGGGATCTTGCTGTTCACTAATTGGCTTTGATGTCTGCCGACAAAACAGCAGTGACGACACTTAAACAATAATCACTTGGCTAGGATGTGCATGCGTGTGTGCGCGAGCATTGGTCCTGATTTATATCGTACCTTTCTCAGCCACAGGATGGACCAAAGCACTTTGCAACCAATGAAATGCATGGAAATGTGGCCACCATTATAATGCAGGAACCATGGCAGCCAGGTTGCCCACAGGCAATGTGACAATGATCAGATATCTGTTCTTTTGTGAGATTTTGAAGATTATTCCATGAGGCCTTTTAAATCCACCTGTGAGGGCAGATGGGTCTTCGGTTTAATGTCTCTTCCAAAGGAAGGTGCAGCACACCCTCAGCACTGCACTGGAGTATTAACCTTGATTTGAATTGGGCGGTGCAGTGGTTAGCACTGCTGCCTCACGGTGCCGAGTACCAGGTTCGATCCCGACTCTGGGTCACTGTCCGTGTGGAGTTTGCACATTCTCCCTGTGTTTGCGTGGGTTTGCCCCCCCTCCCCCCCACAACCCAAACATTTGCAGGGCAGGTGGATTCCCCCCCCCACAACCCAAACATTTGCAGGGCAGGTGGATTGGCCACGCTAAATTGCCCCTTAAGTGGAAAAAAATGTATTGGGCTCTCTAAATTTAAAAAAATTCCTTGATTTGAATTGAACCCACAGTCTTCTGATTCAGTCTAGAGTGCTAATGATTTAGCCATGGCTGACACCTTCTCAAGGACAATTAGGAATGGGCGATAAAACTTATGGCCTCACTTCCCTTGAAATTTAAAAAAAAACACTGGGCCTCATGTCCGTAAAGTCTATTTCACTCCCTTCCTTCTCACTTCCCTTTTTTCAAATTTGTCGTTCATCTCTGCTATTTATGATTTTTCTGTTGTAGGCCAATTTTCACTGCACTCCAAAGATATTCGGCGAGATTCTCTGACCCCCCCCCCCCCAAACGGGCTGGAGAATCGCCGGGGGGGGGGGGGGGGGGGGCGTGAATCCTGCCAACTTCTCCGGCGCCGGGAGTTTGGCAGGGGCGGAATCGCGCCACGCTAGTCGGCGGATGCTGGAAGCGCCCCCCCCCCCCCTCCCCGGCGATTCTCCAGTCCACGATTAGCCAAGCGGCCGCCCGATTTAGGCCAGTCCCGCCAGCATAAATTAGACCTGGTACTTACTGGCGGGACCTGGCTCTGCGGGTGGCCCTTGGGGGGGGGGGGGGGGGGACAGGACGCGACGCAGGGGGACAGGACGCGACGCGGGAGGACGCTGGGGAGGGAGGACGACACGGGGGGATCTGGCCCCGAGGGGTGCCCCCACGTGGTCCTGGCCCGCGATCGGGACCCATCGATCCGCGGGCAGGCCTGTGCGGTGGGGGCACTCTTTCCTTCCACACCGGCTGCTGTGAACCTCCGCCATGGCAGGTGCGGAGATTAACCCCCCTCCGCATGCACTGGGGTGACGCCAGCGCACGCTGGCACTCGCGCGTATGCGCCAACTTGCACCTGCCTGCAGAGGCCCTTCGGCTCCGGTTGGCGCGCCGCCATGCCCCATCCGCGCTGGTTGGCTCAGCGCCAATCCCGTCGGCGCCGGCCTAGCCCCTGAAGGTGCGGCGATTCCGCACCTTCCGGGGGTCCCGACGCCGGAGTGGTTCACGCCACTCCTCGGCGCCGGATCGCCCGCCCCGCTGGGTAGAGGACAATCCCGCCCATTGTCTGCAAAGTGATTTCAGACAGGCTGTGGGATAGTGCAAGGCTAAATTATTCTAAGTAATTTTATTTGGACGGAGTAAAATTAAAATTGAAATAAAAGACAGGGGAGAAAAGAGCAGGAAGATTCCAACACTCGAATTTTATTAGGATTTAAAATTGTTTTTATTCTCTTTGGGCCAATGTTCTGGGTCCTATAGCGCTGTATATTCAATGTCGAGAGAGGTTGGGTTTCCATGAGCTTACAGATCTTTGATAGAGTCTATGTTTCTCTTTAAATTTAGCTAAAAGACCAATCTAACAACAAACTTTAACATTTTAAGGGGGAACCATCTGTGTGTGGATGGGCTCAAGGTAGCAAGTGGTGGCAGAGCATTTGGCTGTAACATCAAAACTAGGCTCAATCCCATTTTCAGCCAACCTGCAGTTTCCCCAGTTTACCTGCACTGAAACAGATGAATGGCTTTTATCTTTAATTTCCCACAGTAATTGACTTCAAAGATTTAAAGCAAGATCTGTCCTGGGCGACTGTCGCTCGCTTCGAGGATGACCTCTGTTCAGGATCGCGAGTTTCTGCCATGGGTCTTCATGTGTCCGCCCAGGCTAATCTCAACCCCCATTTCTTCGGGTACACGGGACACGATGTCCTCACAAGGTGATTGGATTCGAAGTGCCCCATTTGCTTTTTGCTAGTTACCCTTGAGAAGGTTGGGGCGCGAGGGGGGAGAATTTGCAGTATCTGATGGCTTCAGCTGCCCACTTCATGTGGAATGAGTCAGTTGGCTGACGCCTGGCGTCTGTAATACCGAGGATCCCAGGAGGAGTCCAAGATGGAGAATCCACTCAGCACGTCTGGTTGAAGATGGTTGCCAATGCTTCAGTGTTATCTTTTGCACTGATGTGCTGAGCTACCCCATATTGAGGGCGAGGGTATTTGTGGCGCTTCCTCCTACTAGGTTATTTAATCGTCCACCGCCTTTCATGACTCGTGCGCGGCAGGTTGCAAAGTTTGACTGTTGGTTGTGGATCATTAGCACACACTATCGCATGCACTTTCCCATGTTCCTGTGTTGTTGATTCGCCAGGTCGACACCTCAATTTTAGGTAAGTCTGGTTCTTCTCCTTGCATGCCCTCCCATACTTTCTGTGACTTGATGGTAATGGTAGAGTGAGGGATATGCTGAGCCGTGACATTACAGTTTGTCGATCAAATGCTACTGTGGTTGGCCTACAGCATCTCATGGTGCCCAGTTGTGAGGCGTTGGATCTGTCCTACTTAGCGCCATGGTAGGATCGAGGGCATGTTCAGTGTGAAGTCCAGACTTTGACTTCACAAGGACAGTGTGGTGGCCATTCCTACCCATTGACGGATGCATCTGTGCCAAGTGGATTGGTCAGGACGGGGTGTAGTCGGTTCTTCCCTCCTGCTGCCCTTACCACAGGCCCGGTTTGGCAGATAGAACATAGAACATAGAACAGTACAGCACAGAACAGGCCCTTCGGCCCTCGATGTTGTGCCGAACAATGATCACCCTACTTAAACACACGTAACCCGTAGACCCATAACCCAACAATCCCCCCATTAACCTTACACTACGGGCAATTTAGCATGGCCAATCCACCTAACCCGCACATCTTTGGACTGTGGGAGGAAACCGGAGCACCCGGAGGAAACCCACGCACACGCGGGGAGGACGTGCAGACTCCACACAGACAGTGACCCAGCCGGGAATCGAACCTGGGACCCTGGAGCTGTGAAGCATTGATGCTAACCACCATGCTACCGTGGGGTGTAGTCGGCTCTTCCCTCCTGCTTCCCTTACCACCGGCCCGGTTTGGCAGATGTATCCTGCTGTACCCTTCCAGCTTGGCCAGTAGTGGTGGTAGTGAGCCATCATTGATGATGGGCATTCAAGTCCCCCCCCAGAGTACATTCTATTGGTAGCAAACTCCTCCCAGTCATTAATATCAATGCTGCCGTTCTTCAAGGAGAGAGTGTCTTTGAAGCATTTTCTTTGCCTTCTCTTGGAACATTGGTCATTTGACAAGTTGAGAATATTGCACTTGACAAAAGTTTTTTTTTAAAGTACAAAAGTAAAATTAGTACGAGAGCATATGACAATCTTTGATCTATGCAGAAGACAAAATTATATATGCTTAAGTTTCTGCAGAGTTCACATATTCTGAGCACACTCCAAAATTTGTGCTGGAAATTTAAAATTGTGCAGAAGTTGCCTACAGTTTAAATGACACTTGTACGCAAATCATTGCTTCCTCTTAACTCGAAGAGTCCATGGGAAAGGTGCAATCCTCAAAACCAATGTTACCGAATGTCCAGGAACTATTGGTAATCCCTCCATGCCAGTGTTTGCACAGTCTTGTGCAAAACGGGAATATTCAAACCAACCAGCAATGCAGATTACTACATTTGAGAGAATTGATTTGTGTTGAGAGAAAAATAGATTGTTCACCTATTTATTATAATAATAATAATGTAATAATCGCTTATTGTCACAAGTAGGCTTCAATGAAGTTAGTACAGTAAGAAGTCTTACAACACCAGGTTAAAGTCCAACAGGTTTGTTTCAAACACTAGCTTTCGGAGCACTGCTCCTTCCTCGGGTGAATGAAGAGGTATGTTCCAGAAACATATATATAGACAAATTCAAAGATGCAAGACCATGCTTAGAATGCGAGCATTTGCAGGGAATTAAGTCTTTACAGATCTAGAGATAGGGGTAACCCCAGGTTAAAGAGGTGTGAATTGTCTCAAGCCAGGACAGTTCGTCGGATTTCGCAAGCCCAGGCCAGATGGTGGGGGATGAATATAATGCAACATGAATCCCAGGTCCCGGTTGAGGCCGCACTCATGTGTGCGGAACTTGGCTATAAGTTTCTGCTCGGCGATTCTGCGTTGTCGCGCATCCTGAAGGCCGCCTTGGAGAACGCTTACCCGGAGATCAGAGGCTGAATGCCCTTGACTGCTGAAGTGTTCCCCGACTGGAACGGAACATTCCTGCCTGATGATTGTCGCGCGATGTCCGTTCATTCGTTGTCGCAGCGTCTGCATGGTCTCGCCAATGTACCACGCTTCGGGACATCCTTTCCTGCAGCGTATGAGGTAGACAACGTTGACCGAGTTGCACGAGTATCTACCGCGTACCTGGTGGGTGGTGTTCTCACGTGTAATGGTGGTACCCATGTCGATGATCTGGCACGTCTTGCAGAGATTACCATGGCAGGGTTGTGTGGTATCGTGGTCGCTGTTCTGAAGGCTGGGTAGTTTGCTGCAAGCAATGGTTTATTTGAGGTTGTGTGGTTGTTTGAAGGCAAGTAGTGGGGGTGTGGGGATGACCTTGGCAAGGTGTTCATCTTCATCGATGACATGTTGAAGGCTGCAAAGAAGATGTCATAGTTTCTCCGCTCCGGGAAAGTACTGGACGACGAAGGGTACTCTGTCGGTTGTGTCCCGTGTTTGTCTTCTGAGGAGGTCGGTGCAGTTTTTTGCTGTGGCGCGTTGGAACTGTCGATCGATGAGTTGAGCGCCATATCGCATTCGTACGAGGGCATCTTTCAACGTCTGTAGATGTCTGTTATGCTCCTCCTCGTCTGAGTACTCCCTGCATTGGAGATCTCTACTGCCTTCCGAAAATACACAAGGCCAACACACCAGGCCATCCTATCGTTTCAGGCAATGGGACCCTGTGTGAGAACCTCTCTGAATACATCGAGGGCACCTTGAAATCCATCGTACAAGGTATGCCCAGCTTCTGTCACGAGAAGACAGACTTCCTACAGAAACTCAGCACCCATGGACCAGTTGAACCAGGAACATTCCTCGTCACAATGGACGTCTCGGTACTCTACACCAGCATCCCCCATGATGACGGCATTGCTGCAACAGCCTCAGTCCTCAACACCAACAACTGCCAATCTCCAGACGCAATTCTGCAACTCATCCGTTTCATTCTGGATCACAACATCTTCACCTTCGACAACAAGTTCTTCATCCAGACGCACGGAACAGCCATGGGGACCAAATTTGCACCTCAATATGCCAACATCTTCATGCACAAGTTTGAACAAAACCTCCTCACTGCACAGGACCTTCAACTGGCGTTATACACCAGATACATCAATGACATTTTTTTCCTTTGGACCCACGGCGAAGAATCACTGAAACGACTACACGATGACATCAATAAGTTCCAACCCACCATCAGACTCACCATGGACTACTTTCCAAAATCAGTTGCATTCTTGGACACACTCGTCTCCATCAAGGACGGTCACCTCAGCACTTTGCTTTACCGCAAGCCCGCGGATAACCTCACGATGCTCCACTTCTCCAGTTTCCACCCTAAACACATTAAAAAAAAATACAACGCCGGCATCTCCACATCAATGAAGTTACTGTGAAAAGCCCCTAGTCGCCGCATTCCGGCGCCTGTTCGGGAAGGCCGGTACGGGAATGGAACCCGCGCTGCTGCCTTGTTCTGCATTACAAGGCAGCTGTTTAGCCCACTGTGCGAAACCAGCCCTTGGAACGCAAATGGGGAAATTCTGGAAGCGAAACCTAGTTATGCAACAGAAATATGACATTATTGGCTGTTAATTCTCACCCGAAGTTACCACGGTGTTGAAGAGCAGCACAGCACTACAGATCTAAGAATCCAACAGCCATGTTTGTGTGCAGTTTTTGTTTTGCACACTATTCTGTACTGCAGGTCATTTTCAGTTCTGGCAAGGTTGTAATTTATTGCCTTGCCACTTTTTAAAACTCCTTCCTCAAAGCCTGAAAACTTGTAAATTACGTGGGTGGAAACATACTGGCTGTGTCCTACCCTGCACAGTCTGTCATTAATACAACCCCACTTTCAAAATGTGTGATGGCTTACAGTATCATTCTGCAGGATATGAGTTAGATTTTTTATTTGAAATTTTCAAGGACACAAATTGATAAGCTGATTACATTACTGGAGAAAGTGAGATTTAAACTCTCCAGATTTCTCTTTCTGCGCAGTAATCATTGTATTACCATATGCTACTAGATTTGACCTTCTCTGGTATGACAGTAATATCATTCCAAAAGTGCTTCATAGTTTTGAAAAGCTAAAATTCATTGCATTTGCTGAACCAAAATATTAGCCACAGCAATAGTCTCTTTAAATTTGCCAAATTCCGTTCCACTCCGTGAAGGTTTGTTGTGTTGTGGTTCCACTGGATTGTCAGCTATCACATTGACAACTCAGCTGGCCATTCTCGATGTGACTCAAACACTTGTGTGGGGGTGGGGGGAACAAACCCAGACTGGCTGTCATTAACTCAACATTGGTATTTTCACTTTCTAGCATTGCTCATCTGGCTTTGATGTTCCATAGAAACACAGAATCTTTAAAGTGCAGAAGGAGGCCATTCGGCCTGCTGAATCTACACCGACCCTCCAAAAGGGGACCCTACCTAAGCCCAGTCCCTACCCTATCCCCATTACCCAGTCACCCCACCTTCTGGACACTTTTAGAACAGTACAGCACAGAACAGGCCCCTCGGCCCTCAATGTTGTGCCGAGCAATGATCACCCTACTCAAGCCCACGCATCCACCCCATACCAGTAACCCAACAACCCCCATTAACATCACTTTTTAGGACACTAAGGGCAATTTAGCCTGGCCAATCCACCTAACCCGCACATCTTTGGACTGTGGGAGGAAACCGGAGCACCCGGAGGAAACCCACGCACACACGGGGAGGACGTGCAGACTCCGCACAGACAGTGACCCAGCCAGGAATCGAACCTGGGACCCTGGAGCTGTGAAGCATTGATGCTAACCACCATGCTACCGTGCTGCCCCTTGAGGGGCAATTTAGCATGGCCAATCAATCCACCTAACCTGCACATCTTTGGACTGTAGGAGGAAACCAGAGCACCCGGAAGAAACCAACGCAGACACGAGGAAAGCGTGCAAACTCCACACACACACAATCGCCCAAAGTCGGAATTAAACCAGGGTCCCTGGCGCTGTGAGGCACCAGTGCTAAGCACCGTGCCTCCCCTTTTGTCTTTTCTCTTGCTAACTTGGGTAGCCTTACGGGATATTGGGGCCAGTTGATGTCCTGGCATCATAATATATGCTGGCTCACCACATGGCAGGAATCAAAACCTGGCGAACCAAATGGCTCACTACCTTACTCTGTGTCTGTGTGTAGCCGCAGAGCCATTGAGAAAATCACTTCCCCATGATAAGTAAGAATTACACTTCAGAAGGTTTGCATCATTGGGCAAATGTAATTTGCCAACCATGTTGTAATTGAACTGGACTATGGACATTTAGTTCTGTCTGTTTCAAGGGAAGTTTTCAAGTTCCTGTTAGCACTCGTACTCTTAGTCACACATAATGCACGTCACCCCAATTCCTTCCAGGGAGAACCAAATCAAAAGACTTTATATAAATATTTGATCCCAGAAAACTAAATGACTGTTTTCACACAGCAACAACTTTCATTTATAAAGCACAACATAGGAAAACATCCCCAGGTACATCACAGGTGCATTATAAAACAAAGTATGACACCGAGCCTCATAAGCTGATATTAGGCCAGGTGACCAAAGCTTGATCATAGAGTTGGGTTTCAAAGGAAGAAAGTGAGGTAGAGCGATTTAGGGAGGGAAGTCCAGAGTTTAAGGCCCAGGTCGATTTTGAGGCACAGTCGCCAACGGTGGAGATTAAAATGGGGGATGCTCAAGAGGCCAGATTTGGAGGAGCGCTGAGATCAGAGAATTTACAGTGCATATGGAGATCATTCGGACCATCGAGTCTGCACCGGTCCTTTGAAACAGCACCCTTTCTTAAGCCCAGACTTCCACCCTAACCCAGTAAACCCATCTAACCTTTTTTGGACACTCAGGGCAATTTACAGTGGCCAATCCACCTAACCTGCACATCTTTGGACTGTGGGAGGAAACCGGAGCACCCGGAGGAAACCCCCCACAGACACGAGGAGAACGTGCAGACTCCACACCGACAATGACCCAAGCCGGGAATCGAACCTGTGACCCTGGAGATGTGAAACAACCGTGCTAACCACTGTGCTACCGTGCCACCCCTTGGAGCATTGTAGGACTGGAGGATATTACAGGTAGGGAGGGATTAGGCCACAAAGGGATTTGAACACTGAGAATTTTTCGAACGAGGAACCAATGTGGGTCAGCGAGCATGGGCGATGGGTGAGCGAGGCCTGATGTGTGTTGGGACACCAGGAGCAGAATTTTGAATGACTTCAAGTTTTGGAAGTGGGTAGCTGGCTGGGTGTGCGTTAGGATAGTCAGGCCTAGAGGCAGCAAAGGCATGAATGAGGGGTTTCAGCAGCTGAAGAGCTGAGGCAGGAGCAGAGTCCAGTGATGTTATGGAGATAGAAATAGGTGGTCTTAGACGTGGTGCTTTCCTGGGTTCAGTTATCAGTTTCTATTATGCTCGCTGATCTTAGCCAGCGTGGTGGAGAGATGGGGAATAAAACAATAGCTAACAAAAACTTTTTTTTTTTTTTGAAAATATTTTATTGAGACATTTATAATTTTAACATTTTAAACGGAGAAATCCAACACATGCAAGAACCTCGCAATAACACACCCAACTGCCCCATCCCTAAACCCTAACTAGCCATAACTTAAATTCCCTGCCTTTATCCGTCCCTTCCATGTCTTCCCTTTCCCCCGCCCCTCCCCTTTGCTGGTGGTCAATTTTCCTTGAAGAAGTCGATGAATGGCTGCCACCTCCAAGGGAACCCCTGTAACGAATCCCTTAAGGCGAACTTAATGTTCTCAAGTTTAAGAAACCATGTCACTGACCCAAACCCCTGACTTTGAAGGCCGCGAATCCCTCCATCCCAACAAAATCCGTTTCCAGGCCACCAAGGAGTCAAAGGCCAAAACCCCCCCCACCCCCACCCTGGACTCTGAGTCATCCTCCCTACGGGGCTGGTTTAGCACAGGGCTAAATCGCTGGCTTTGAAGGCAGGCCAACAGCACGGTTCAATTCCCGTACCAGCCTCCCCGAACAGGCAACGGAATGTGGCGACTAGGGGCTTTTCACAGTAATTTAGTTTGAAGTCCACTTGTGACAATAAGCGATTTTCATTCCAGGGCCTCTGACATGACATCTGAAAATCCCTGCCAGAATCCCCTCCGCCTCGAACACGCCCAGAACATGTGTATATGATTCGCAGGATTTACCCCACACCTCCTCATCTGGGCCGCAGTCATATCAGCCCTGTGCACCACCTTGAACTGGATCAGGCTAAACCTGGCACACGGCGTGGATGCATTGACTCTCCTCAGGGCCTTTGCCCAGAGCCCGACTTTCAACCACCCTCCCAGCTCTTCCTCCCACTTCCTCTTCACCTCCCCATTTGGGACCCCTTCCCACTCCATCAGTTCCTTGTATATTTCCAAGACCCTCCCCAATCTCTGTTTTAGACAATACTTTATCCTGCTGCCCTCTTAGTGGGAGGCAAGGAAAGCTCGGGACCTGCCTCCGAACAAAGTACGGTACCTGCAGGTACCAAAACCCGTTCCCACCCGGCAACTCAAACTCCTCCTCTAGCTCCTCCAGGCTCGGGAAACCCTCCTCAATGAAGAGGTCCCCAAATCTCTCCATCCCTGCCCGCTGCCACCTCCTGAAGCCCCCGTCCAGCCCCCCTGGAATCAAACGGTAGTTATCACAAATCAGTGACCATACCGACGTCCCCTCCAGTTTCATGTGCTGCCTCCATTGCCCCCACACTCTCAGGGCTGCCCCTACCATTGGGCTTGTGGAGTACGGAGCCGGTGAGAATGGCAGAGGTGTCGTGAACAAAGCCTTCAAACCCGTGCCCTTGCAAGATGCTTCCTCCACTTGCTCCCACACCGACCCCTCCCCCACTACCCATTTCCTCACCATCGATATATTAGCCGCCCAGTAGTAATTAATAAAGTTTGGATGTCATGTGAGAATACCTTTAAGAAATGGGTGTTTAAGAAATGTATCTTTACGAAATGGGTGTTTATTAGTGATGTCAGAGTGTGGGTGGAGCTGGGTTGTCTGTCAGCTTTTTACTTTCGTTTGAGGCTGTTTGCTGCAGGGTGTGTTTTAGTTTTGTTTTCAGAGCTAGATAGCTGCAGTCACAGCCAGAAAGGGTATTAGTCTCTCTCTCTGTAATCTAAAGACTGTAAATCGATCCTTTGGTGATTTAAAACTAATATCTGCTCTCAGTAGTGATTTTAACCTGATGTGCTTCTGTTTAAAGGTTTTTTTAAGTCTTATGGATGTTAAAAGGATAGCTTAAGGACTACTTAGTGTTATACTCTTTGGGGATTGTATTTGAATTAATGGTTGCTAAGATGTTCACTGTTTGTTTTAAAAAGGTTAACTTGAGTTAATAGAATAAACATAGTTTTGCTTTTAAAAAATACATTTCTGCTGTACCACACCTGTAGAGTGGGCCGTGTGCTCCCCATACCACTATCTATTAAACTTTCTGGGTCAGGTGAACTCCATGATACACTTTGGGGTTCTCTAAACCCTGGCCCATAACAGATGGGCCAAGCCCCCCTCCCCGCACCCCCGTTCAAGAAGGACCTTCTTCATCCTTGGGGCTTGACCGGCCCATATAAAACTCGAGATCGCCGCATTCATCCTCCTAAAAAATGCCTTGGGGATAAAGATTGGAAGACACTGAAACATGAACAGCAATCTCGGGAGGACTGTCATTTTTAGCTAACAAAACCTTAAATGCCTTTAATCACCCAAGGTTCTTTACCAGAGGAGAGGAATACAAAAAAACAGACTTTTAAAAACAAAAGGTTTGCGACAGTGGGGTTGGAATGTGAGTGAGAATATTTTTACGTGGATGTACTAAGCACCTGTAACCAGCCCACCAGGGTGTTGGAAGGGGAAAATAATCAATGATTTTAAAAGGAAATTGGACAGGCACTTGAAGGAAATAAACCTACAGGGATCAAGCCGGGAAATGGGGCTGACTGGATTATTCTGCAAAGTGCCGGCATGGATTAAATGGGCCGAATAGCCTCCTGTGTGGTATGCCTCAGGAAGAGACCCAGACTTTGGGTCCTGAGGTTTTGAGATCAGGGCAATCCATGTTTCAAAGCGTCTTTAATACCGTGCTGGGGTTACCAGTTCCCATCATGCTGGCTGTGTTTAGCTCAATGGGAATCTATGAATAATAGGAGGTAGTATGAATATAAGTGGCTAACTGTTGAGCTGGATGTAAAGATAAAGCTAAATTTGTTGCAGTCACTAAGGCAGAGTCCTACTGCTGTGCGTGTGGACTAATCTGCCAAGTTCATCTTTGGTGTTGTCACCAGCTATGTGATGGCCCTGTGTCGGTAGCTGACGAGACTAACTTGGCACCAGAGCAATGCCGTTAAACTTTGTGAAGTTTGCCAGGGGTAGTCAGGACAAATAACCTCTTTGCAAAACTTAACGGTGCATCCAGTGTTCCGACGCCAAGAAGTAACGCTTTGTGTGTGTGTTTACACCTTAATTTATTGCAGCAGATTGAAAATATTGGCAGCTGCGCTTGAAGTGGGAGAAACATGGCCCTTCAAAGGTGCCTGGGCTAGTCTCAAATCATTTTAATGCCCGTCATCTGCAGCAAACAGCAATTAACATTGCCTTTCTAAAAATAGTTCGAGTTACTTGACCAAAATTAAACACCGAAGATTAAAAGCATATGCAGCTGGCTGATGAATGGCTTTCTAGTTTTTGTTGAATAATGGGAAGCAGTGTGAAGACAAGTGGCTGTCTGTTCTGAGAATGTCGATGTCTTGTAAGAACACCAACTGCAACTATCAAACTGAGGTCTGGCCACTTCCTTTGGAAATAGATGAGCTCGTTTGTTTTTCCTTGAATGGATCCTTTGCATAATTTGAGCAATACTTGCATCAGGCTGAAATACGGACTGCCAGTGACTTTGAGTTAAGTTTACTGAATTCACATGAGCAATGTACAAGTCAGCACTTCATAAGAGATGAGTCACCACATGATTGCGGGTGGCGTTTTGTTAGAGTGCTGTTGGAAAATGTTCTTGTTTATGTCAACTAACACAAGACCAATGAAGAGATGGGCTAAACGAACGAGTTGTGCAGATCACCTCGACCAAGTCCCATAAAAGGTTCCAGATAGAAAATGAAAAGCTGTGTCTCAGTGTTGTGTTGTAATAAAGGAAGTAACCAAATAGTACTGGATGATGCACCAATATTAAATTTAGAAATCCGTGCGTTAGTAATAAATGACTGGAGAGTAGCTCATGGTTTTATTACTGCTACTATGTGAGAATTAAACTAAGTGAGATTTGCAGCTGTCTGGTTCACTTGCTTCAACTCTGAACTTTATTGGCTCGTCTAACTAATACAGAGCACAGAATTATAAAGCCAGGAGGAGGAAATTTGGCCCAAAGTGTATGTGATGACTTTGATGAAGCTTTTCATTTAGTCATGGTCTTCTTTCCCCAAAACCTCTTCATTTTGCTTTTCAAATGATTATCGAATTCCCTTTCTTCTTTACGTTGATTATAGATTTTGTGACAACCATGCTTTCTGGGAGAAAATCCCATTCCTGTGTCCCTCTGCTTTTTTCAATAACACTCCTAACTTCTTGCTTCATTCTTTTTGACGAGAGTCTTAAAATTTAGGGTTTGTCTCACCATTGGCAGTCGTTCTTTTTTCCTGTTTATCTTGCTTAACCTCTTAAAATTGTGAGCACCTTCATTTTCCCTGCTCTAATAAAAGGAGCATTAGTTTCCCATAACAGGCGCCTTTTAAACTTGGAGACATCTTAGAGGATCTCTCCTGCATCTTTTCCATGCCCTTAGCATCTTTCCTAAATCCCCCAGCGATGTCCTGGAGATTGATCTTCAATCCCTGGAGACTCCAGGCCAATTGTAGAGGGTTGGCAACCTTATCTCTAGTTTTTCTCCTATGTCCCCTAATGCCCTCCTGATCTCATCTTGTGCGGGATTCTCCAATCCCGCATCCGAGTATCCACGCCGTCGTAAACGGCGTCGCGTTTTGCGATGACATGAACGGGCCACTTCCAGCACTAATTCTGGCCTCTACAGGGGCCAGCACGGCGTGAGCTGTGTTTTGTGGGATCGGTGCATGCGCAGTTGCGCCGGCGCCAACGAGGACATGCGCAGAGACGCCAACGCACGCATGCGCAGTGGCCTATTCAACGTGCCGGCCCCGACACAAAATGGCGCAGGACTACAGGGGCCGGCGCATAGGAAAGGAGGCCCCCAGCCAGAGAAGCCGGCCCGCCGATTGGTGGGTCCCGATCGCGGGCCAGGCCACATCAAAGGCCCCCCCCCCGGGTCGGACGCCCCCTCCCCCTCCACAGGTCCCCACCCGACCCTTCAATGCCGAGGTCCCGCCGGCCCACAGCAGGTTAGAATGACGTCGGCAGGACTCGGCTCTTTTCTTACGGCCCATCCAGGTCGGAGAATCGGCGGGCCGGCCGCGTAGAGCGGCCCGTGGTCGGGGCGTCGTTGCCCGTTTGCGGGGATTCACCAGCCCAGCCCAGGGCCGGGGGAAACTCGCCCCTTTTCTTTTCAAAACATCTTGGATGGGATCCTCCGTTCCCCGGCGCTGATTCCGTAATTGGCAATCGGGCGGAGAATCCCTTTTGATGCCGAAATCGGTGGGGGGGGGGGGGGGGGGGCGGCGCCTGTTTGACACTGGTTTGGTACGCTCCGCCCCTTCCAAAACGCCGTCATCGTGGCGCGTGCCGGACACTGTCGGGACGGCCTCAGCGCGTCACCTGAAGGTCCTCCCCCGATGGGCCGAGTTCCCGACGGCGTGATTCACTTGTGGTTTCAGCCGTGAGGAACCCGGCATAGCGGCTGCGGATTGTGTCCAGCGCCTCCACAGTCCGCCGCCGGCCGTGCTGCTGGCCGGGGGGACTTCAGCGAAAGCGGGGGGGTGGCCAGGGGGGGCACTATCTGGGAGGTCGGATCCGCGCAAGGCCGGCGCCATGTTTTACGGTGCGACCTCCGCAGGTCATTGCCACGTGGCCACGGACCAGGCTATTCTCCGGCCATTTAATTTGTGGAGGCCAGGGGTTTTGCGTGGCGCAGCTGTTAGCCTCTCGCCCGTCGCAGCGTCAGTGAGGGGGCAGCGCCGATATTTTTCCCATGTAAAATGCCACAGATGCTCCGCACAGCCACAGAATCGGAGAACCTGGCCCCTAGTCCTGAGATCTACCAGCTGGTGTGTCAATGTCATTATTCACTAAACTGCTGATCACCCATCTTTCAATCCTGTCCTGGAATATTTTGTATCCCTTAGAGGAGAGGAGCCGAGAGAAGATTTGATAAAGATATACCAAATCTTGAGGGCTCTGGTCAGAGTAAATAGGGGAGATATTTTCCCCAGTGGTGGAAGAATTGAGAACCAGAGGGTGCTGGTTTAAGATCATCGGAGTGTGTCGTTGGGAAACTGTTAGAATCCATGATTAAGGAAGTAATAACAGGACATTGGAAAGTCAAAATACAATCCATCAGAGTCGACATGGTTTTGTGAAGGGTAAATTGTGTTTGACTACTTTGCTAGAGTTCTTCGAAGATGCAACAATCCAAGTGGATGATGGGGACCCTGTAGATGTAGTATATCTGGACTTCCAGATAAAATGCGTTTGATAAAGTGCCGAGCAAAAGGTTAATACACAAGCTAAGATCACATGGGATTAGGGGTAATTCATTAGCTTGGATAGAAGGCTGGATAACCAACAAAAGGCAAAGAGCCAGGATAAATGTGTCTTTTCTGGTTGGAAAGATGTAACTAGTGACGTGCCACAGCATTCAGTTCTCGGGCTCCAACTATTTACAATATATATTAATGACTTGGATGTAGATAGAAGATATAATTGCCACATTTGCAGGTGACACTATAGTAGGCGGGATAGAAAAATTGCAATGACGAAATTAGAAATCTACAAACGAATATCGATAAGTTAGGTATGGGGGGACAAAATCTGGCAGATGGAGTTTAACGGAGATAAGTGTGAGGTTATCCAATTTGCTCAGAAAAATGGAAAGGCAACTTATTATCTAAATGAAGAGAAACCTCAGAGTGCTTCGGTGCAGAGGGATCTGGGTGTCCTTGTGCATGAATAGCAGAAAACTGGCATGCAGTTACAGCAGGTAGTAAGGAAGGCAGTTGGAATTTTAGCCTTTATAGCTAAAGGAATAGAATATGAAAATAGGGGAGTGTTGCTGCAAATCTACACAGCATTGGTGAGGCCATACCTGGGGAATTGTGCACAGTTTTGATCCCCTTATTTGAGGAGGGATGTATTTATTTGAGGAGGGATGGAGTTGCATTCGAGGCAGTTCAGAGCAAGTTCACTAGATTGATTCCAGAGATGAGCGGGTATGTCTTTTGAAGAGAGATTGAGCAGTTTATGCCTACACTCGAGTTTAGAGGAATGTGAGGAGACCTAATGTGAGGGGCAGCATGGTGGTTAGCATCAATGCTTCACAGCTCCAGGGTCCCAGGTTCGATTCCTGGCTGGGTCACTATCTGTGTGGAGTCTGCACGTCCTCCCCGTGTGTGCGTGGGTTTCCTCCGGGTGCTCCGGTTTCCTCCCACAGTCCAAAGATGTGTGGGTTAGGTGGATTGGCCAGGCTAAATTGCCCTTAGTGTCTTAAAAAATAAGGTTAATGGGGGTTGTTGGGTTACTGGTATAGGGTGGATACGTGGGCTGGAGTAGAGTGATCATTGCTCGGCACAACATCGAGGGCCGAAGGGCCTGTTCTGTGCTGCACTGTTCTAATTCTAATTCTAATGGAGGTATATAAGGTGATAAAAGGTATTGACAAAATAGACATCTAGCGGATGTTGCTTCTTGAAATGAAATGAAATGAAAATCGCTTATTGTCACGAGTAGGCTTCAATGAAGTTACTGTGAAAAGCCCCTAGTCGCCACATTCCGGCGCCTGTCCGGGGAGGCTGGTACGGGAATCGAACCGTGCTGCTGGCCTGCTTGGTCTGCTTTAAAAGCCAGCGATTTAGCTGAGTGAGCTAAACCAGCCCCTCTTGTGGGGCAACCTGGAACGCGAGGTCATAGTTTCAGGATAAGGGGTAGCAGATTTAAAACCGAAATGCGAAAAAGTTACTTCTCTCAAAGGGTCGTGAATCTGTGGGATTCCTACCCCAGATATTGGTGGATGCTGGGACATTGAGTACATTTAAGGAGGAGATGACAAATTTTTAATTAGTAATGGGTTGAAAGGTTATGGAGAACGGCAGGAAAGTGGAGTTGAGGCCACGGTGAAATCAGCCACGATCGTATTGAATGGCGGAATGGGCTCCAGTGAATTGCTGACTCCTGCTCCCAGTTCTTGCGTCACATGAGGAAATTATTTTTTACAGTGTGAGTGGTTAGGGTCTGGAATACACTGCCGGTCAGAGTGGTGAAGGCCTTAGTCAATCGTAGCCTTCAAAAGAGAATTAGATAAATAATGGGGGAATATTGGTAGAGGCACAGAGAAAAGGCACCTGATGAATTACGTTTGCAGAGAGTCAGCACCGACGTCAAGGACCTCCTCACAAAACCGCGGTCATCGCCCCTTCCTCATAAGCCCACTTTCACCCCCAATCTCAGTGAACTGCTGCCCCATTTACAGTACCTTATCCATCGCCAAATGCCTTAATGTATGGTCACCGACCAATTTCATACTCCTTTTTTACCAAGGAGCCACATTTCAATCTCTCCAGCTCTCTGTTTCTGTTCATGCCGCCGCACGAAAACAACCCTGCTGTGAATGGCAAGTGAATCAATCTGCTTTAACAGCGCGCCAGTATGGTTATTGCATGGTCCACAGCGATCATGCACTCAAACTGGTCCAACAATACCGTCCCCACCATTTCTCCATTAAAATACTGAACATGCTGTCTTCTGACAAGCCAGCTTTGGAGGCAAGGAGTTAATGCTGCTTCTTCACAATTCGAGTGGACTCGACCTGGAAATTTTGCATGCCCCCTAATTTGTTTTAACTGAAATTCTAGTGACAACACTTCTTCTAATAGAGATAAGTGGGAGAATACATTTTGCATACCGAATCCTGACAGAAATGTAAATTGTGCCCACAGAGGAGCCAATGGACAATTTGGTTTGAATTCTCCCCCCCCCCCCCCGTGTTAAAATAAGAAAAGATTAAAATTGGTTTTGTTACCTCAAACAATTCATCTGTCGCTTATAATCTAATCAGGGAATGCTTTGAAGTGTCTCCAGACTTAAAGTCTAGATCTACTCTCTCTCTCTCATTTTTCACAATGAGTGCCAATTATCACCTGGTGATTTAATCATTCCCATTAATCTGAATGCACCCCTTCACCCTTTGCACCTTGCTACTTGACATTTTGCTTCACCCGTCGCGCAGGAGCTGTCTGCAGATGTCAAATGAACCTGTGATTCCATTCCTTTCAGTGAAATGCATGCTCTAATTCTGCTGTTAACAGAACCTGGACGCAGCAGGCCCAAGAAGAGAATCTCCTTTTCCTTGAACATATCTCCACTTCTTCTTAAGCCTAAAACTGTCTTTTCTCTTGGTTCTTCTTCAAGTGATGATGAGTCACATAGTAAGTAAACCTTGGAATTAAGTATCTACCTTGTTGTAATTTGTTATTTTAAGCATTTACTTACAAGTATTTCAAAGGACTGTGACATAAATGAGGCTGAAAAAAAAGTCCTGCTTAATAGGCCTGTGAACTCTGAGATACTTTATCATGGCTGGTTCTATATTTCTGGAATTGTGCTAATATTGATATATAATTGATGTTGCGATTTGCCTACACATAGAATACATTCATCCCATGACGTTCGTGTAGAATGATTTACTCTTTTGGGATCTGTTGCAAAGTACAGTCAGAACTCCAACTCATTTTAAGGGTGGAAGGTTTCTTGAACCTTGTGTTGCAAAATTATAAGTGCATTCTTCTTAAATGGTTTTGCACTTTACTTGCACGGACCACCTAGAAGAATAAGACTCAGAAACGCCCTGCCGATGTATTCCACTTTGTTCCAGCTTAATGTAATTTGGAAAATCTCATTATTCAATGTCCTTCTCGTCTGGGTGTTTCACTGGAAAATATGTCTAATGTCCGAACTCAGTTTAAGCTGCCAGCGCCTTGGTTATCACTGAATGATTAAAGTCTTGGGTGATCCAAAGTTTGGGTTGGTACCAACTGAGAGAGTACAAGGTTAAATTGAAAGATTTCCGAGCCTGAAATTAGCTCAGGTAGCCTACAATTTTCCCGTGCCATTTTCAAGAATGAAATATTCCATTTTCCGAATTAACCTTTATATATTTAAAAAAAACATTTTTGGTTCATGTCTTGGATTTTAATATGTGGGTAAAAGAATATAACAAAAATGGCGCTATCACTGTTGAGATTATAGATGATTACGAGATTAATTGCTTACATTAACACTGCAATGAAGTTACTGTGAAAAGCCCCTAGTCGCCACATTCTAGCGCCTGTTCGGATACACAGAGGGAGAATTCAGAATGTCCAATTCACGTAACAGCACATCTTTCAGGACTTGTGGGAGGAAACCGGAGCACCCGGAGGAAACCCACGCTGACACAGGGACCCTGGCGCTGTTATGCAACAGTGCTAGCCACTGTGCTACCGTTCCCACCCGTTCTAGATGGTGCTTCATTTATACTTAATTATTCTGACTTGAGGGGAATTGTGTTGAAGTTAAAGTCACTCCTGGGCGAGGAAGATGGAAATATTTTGCCAGTAGTGCCACTGTAACTGATTATTCCACAACTCCTGCTAGAAAATGGGTGCAAAGATTTGGTGGTGATGGGTTGGGGCTCAGCTGTCACGCCTTGCATGTTTGGATAGCCTGTCTCGGCTCACTGGATATTTGAACAAGAACCAACATTGTATCCCAGCAAAGAACCAGGGCCTTTGAAATGGGGGAGAAGAAAGCTGGCAGAAAAAACATATCCATATATTTTACTGGCCATTAGCTTGCACTGGCTGCCAAAAATCATAAATTAAAATCCTGGCAATGAGCCATGCTGCAGTGCCTGATGTGCTATATAATGTACCCAGAAGATTGTTTTTCAGCAATAATTTCCCAGCACTTCTCAGGGCCAGTGAATGCCTGGATAAGCAGTCCAACAGAGAAACCCTGTGCACATAAACCGAGCTTTTCTCAATTTTGTTTCAGTACAGGGAGCATTGTTTCCAAGCCCAGTAATGACCGCGCTTCAGAAACACTATTAAATTAGAGTCATTCATGAAGAGGTAATATTTCATGACTTTTAGCGAGGCTGGAAGAGCTCTCATTCCACTTGTAGAGTAGGCCATCTGTTTCGTTCAAAGGTCTAAAATGTACTGCCTGTGAGTTCACTCCTGCATGACTGGACCATTAGGTGGTTTTCCTATGATTACTTTAGTTCCTCTCTCCAAGCAGTAGTCACCCTGAAAGGGGCAACACCAGGTCCCATACCACCAAGTGGTCTATCCAGAGTACAGCAAACTATATTTGGTGAAGTAATTTGATTTGTGCAGCAGTGTTGTAATAAAACTGGGGTGATAAAACCCCTACGCCGCAGAAGGAGGCCATTCGTCCCATTGAGTCTGTACCGGCACTTGGAAATGGAACCCAACTTAAGCCCACACTTCTACCCTATCCCCATAACTCAGTAACGCCTTTTGGACACTAAAGGGCAATTCAACACGGCTAATCCACCTAACCTGCACATCTTTGGACTGTGGGAGGAAACCGGAGCACCCGGAGGAAACCCACGCAGGCATGGGGAGAACGTGCAGGCTCCACACAGTCAGTCACCCGAGGCCGGAATTGAACCCCGGTCCCTGGAGCTGTAAGGAAGCAGTGCTAAACACTGTGCAACCTGCCGCCCTGTGTCGCCAACAACACAAATTGTTGATGTGCTGGTGCTGAATTGCTGGAAGGTAGAGCTTGGGGGAGGGTCTCGAGCTTGGGCTCCGACATGATGCCTTAAAATGTTGAATAGCTTGCTAACTCTCAGACTGTAGGGTTCCACGTGGACAATGACCATTTGGGTTTGTCCTTGCAGACTTTACAAGTTGGAAGAAGAACTTGGGTAGACATTTAGGGCGGGCCTACCGACCACCACGCCGCGTGTTTTTGGCGCCGGATGCGGTGGCCCGCCAGCGGGGTCGGTAGATTGTCAATGGGATTTCCCGATGTCAGCGCCCCTAGTAGCTGGGAAACCCATGCACCGGCGTGGGTCCGGGATTTCCTGCTGGCGTGAACAGCCGGTAAATCCCGCCCTATCTTCTGCAAAGTACCTCTGAATTGGGAAAATCCTTCCCAACTCAGTCACATCTGAACTGCACAAACCCACTTCTCTGTGTTAAATTCCATCTGCTACATATCTGTCCATTTCACCCACCTCACGTTGCTTTTTAAGTGGAAGGCTACACTGACAGGGGTACGTGAAGAGGGGTGGGAGCAGACTCATCTCAAACATGAACACCGGGATCGACCAGTTGGGCCAAATGACCTGCTTTGCTGTAAATTCTATCTAACTGGAAGGCAATTCACAAACTGATGACGCCATTCTATATGTGCTGAATTGAAAAGTGCATTTGGATGGAAATGGAATGAGGATGGATTGATTGCTTCCATTTGCACATTGTTTGCTGCAAGGCCAATGTATGAGTTCCCTTGAACTTTTCCACAAAAATCACAGACCGGAGGTCGTGGAATCCGAGGTTCCCTCGAGTGACTCTCTCTGGTCACAAGCTCAGGTAATCATCCAGCTTCCTGGACAGCACAGATTCTCATCCGTCACCAGTGGCAATACGACTGTGGCGATGATAGAGGGAGCTCCGTTGGTGAATAATTATTCTGACCGAAGTGAAAATGTATAGAAGCTTACGTCACTCCTGGGCCAGGAAGAAGGAAGTATTTGGCTCATTGTGTCAGTCAATTATCAGCAGCCCCTGCTGGAAAATGTATGAGAGGTGATGAGGGCTCGTGTTGAACTCTGCAGTCCTCCTTAGCCGTGAGTCTCAGCTCACTGGGCATTTGAGCAAGGATGGACAGTGGGCGGGATTTTCTGCCCCCCCCCCCCATATTAACCAACGTCAGACGTGATTCACCATTGGCGAACGCGAATCTCCGCCCCTGCCGATATTAATGGGGTTTTGCATGCCTGCATCTTCTGCCTCCTGGGAACCTGCCACCGGGGGAGGGGGGTCGCCACATTGGCAGATCCAGGACGGGAAATTTCACCCTAAATCTCAGCGAAGACCCATCGTATCTCCTGCTGCTCACCCCTTTTCGCATCCCCAACGCCAACACCCTCATCCTGTGTGTAGCTTCTGAATGGAATGGTATTTGTAAATAGTCAATGTGTTGCACAGGGGAGATCCAAGATTGTATGGTCTTCAGGTTTTTAGCAGGTAAGGGCACCATAATGGCCATGTGGAGGTGCACCGATTTTGAGTTTTTTAACAATTTGAAATATTGGATGCTGCTATAACACATTTTGCTCGAAAGAAAAATGTGCATTTGTAAATCTCATTCTGATTTTCTTTCCAGATTTATTTGTCTTAAATGCTTAACTAGACAATCAGTATATAGAACTCAGAACCAGTACCGTATCGATTGTCAGTCAATTTCTTTGAATGGAGCTATGCTGAGTGTCCAGTGGTTCAGTCACTCTATTATTCCCCCATTATCTATATAAACGTGTCCTCTACAGTAACGCTGGGGTGTAACCACTGACTGCGTATGCAAGCATTGGTTTAGAGCTGACCATTTCAGTTGTCCCAGCTCTCGCATCTCTAAGTCTTTTTGAGTTTTAACAATCATCAAATTCCAGCATTTTTCCAATATTACTTCTTTCTCATTTTAACCATTTTTCTCCCTAGGTTTCAGATCATCTACCAGTAACTCCCTTGGCCCAAGGTAAGTGACTCAAATTCATTGTTAGTAAGTGAGGCTTAGTTTTCTTTTTAAGTAACTTATTTGGTCTGGGAAACAGGCTCAACTTCCAGCAAATCATTTCTTCTCCCGTCCTTGAACGTGCTGTCGTTTGTCGAGCATTCTTCCTGCGTGAAGAATGGAGAAAAGTCGGTCACAGAACAATCGCACCTCCGAAGGATGCCATTCAGTCCACCATTTCCATGCTGGCTCTGTGGGGGTAGCTCACTAAACCCACCCCCCTGCCTTTTCCCATAACCCTGCTCATCTTTTCTCTTCAGATAATTATCTAATTCACTGTTGATTGCCATGATTGAATCTCCTCCACATTCTCATTCAATTCAACACAGTTCAACAAACTCACCTGCGCGCGTGTTTGCACGATTTCCAGCAAGGATCCTTGGGGATCACCTTGGAATACTGGCTTCTTGGTGCCAGTATTGTACCCTGACCCAACTGAGGGCATTGAAACCAGTTGTAGTGCCTCAAGCTCTTCTGCAGTCCCACCTGATTAAATTCAGATAGAGATTGAAGCTGGCACCAATCCGTTTGTATGCTTAGTACCTAACGCCAACTGGGAACTTAGTATGGCACTACCTTACGTCAGCTTCTTACTCAACAAAAAAAAAACAAAGAACAAAGAAAAATACAGCCCAGGAACAGGCCCTTCGGCCCTCCAAGCCTGCACCGACTATGCTGCCCGTCTAAACTAAAATCTTCGACACTTCTGGGGTCCTTATCCCTCTATTCCCATCCTATTCATGTATTTGTCAAGATGCCCCTTAAACGTTACTATCGTCCCTGCTTCCATCATCTCCTCCGGCAGCAAGTTCCAGGCACCCACTACCCTCTGTAAAAAAAAAAAAAAAAAAAAAAATTTTTAAATAAATTTTTAAAAAACTTGCCTCGTACATCTCCTTTAAACCTTGCCCATCGCACATTAAACCTATGCCCCCTAGTAATTGACCCCTCTACCCTGGGAAAAAGTCTCTGACTATCCACTCTGTCTATGCCCTTCATAATTTTGTAGACCTCTATCAGGTCGCCCTTCAACCTCCGTCGTTCCAGTGAGAACAAACCACGTTTATTCAACCTCTCCTCATAGCTAATGCCCTCCATACCAGGCAGCATCCTGGTAAATCTCTTCTGCACCCTCTCTAAAGCCTCCACATCCTTCTTGTAGTGTGGCGACCAGAATTGAACACTATACTCCCAAGTGTGGCCTAACTAAGGTTCTATACAGCTGCAACATGACTTGCCAATTTTTTATACTCAATGCCCCGACCAATGAAGGCAAGCATGCCGTATGCCATCTTGACTACCTTCTCCACCTGTGTTGCCCCTTTCAGTGACCTGTGGACCTGTAAATCTAGATCTCTCTGACTGTCAATACTCTTGAGGGTTCTACCATTCACTGTATATTCCCTACCTGCATTAGACATTCCAAAATGCATCACCTCACATTTGTCCGCCTTTCCTCTTTTTTCCTCCACCCCCCTCCCCTCTACCCCTAGGTCCCCCAAACCCCCCACACCCAACGATCCACTGTTTGTTACTCTTAATAATTGGTACAGAAATTCCTGAGTAAACGTTTTAAACCCAAAACATAAACCACATTTTAAACCAGTTGCTTTTGTTTGAATTGCACAGCATTTCAGAAGAGGATTACAGCCAAATGCCGCCAAGTCCGACGCGAAAGGATTTGGAGGGGAAAGGCAGCACTAAAGTGTATCGAACTTTCAGCTACCTCAAAAACAAAATGTCCAGTGGAAAACACAAGAACAAAGTACGTACTGACCACGTGACTAACCTCACCAGTCTTTTCTGTCTTTGTCCGTATGTTAGTGACCGGTCAGATGATTAAGGCGTTCTGGGAGAACTTGGGAGGAATGCGAATGTAAACCTGAGAGCTTGGGACTCAAATACATCATTTCCTGAGGGTTAAAGTGCAGTTAGATAATGCCATAAAAAGGGCAAGTAACCACTTAGGTTTCATATACAGGCTTAGAGCACAGAGACAAAGAAATAATGAAAATATATGCAAAGCTCTGATTGGGACACGGAAAGAGAATTGGGCATCCATTTAAGGTTTATGTGTGGATGTGCTTGTGTTTGAAGTCTACTGTACTTGGACTAAATCCTTCTGGAGCAAAACAGACTATTGAGAAGAAAGAACATTACATTTTTAATTTAAAATTGCCACAGAAAGGTTAGGAGAAATATCTGTGGACTGAGGGTGTTCAACATGGAATGATTTCATAGAATCATAGAATTTACAGTGCAGAAGGAGGCCATTCGGTCCATCAAGCCTGCATCGGCCCTTGGAAAGAGCACCCTACTTAAGCCCACACCTCCACCCTATCCCAGTAACCCCACTTAACCATTTTGGACATTAAGGCCAATTTAGAATGGCCAATTCACCTAACCTGCACATCTTTGGACTGTGGGAGGAAACCGGAGCACCCAGAGGAAACCACGCAGACACGGAGGGAACATGCAGACTCCGCACAGTGAATCGGGAATCGAACCTGGCACCCTGGTGCTGTGAAGCAACAGTGCTAACCACTGTGTGATCGTGCCGATCGATTTAGACTGCCTGAGGCAGAGTGTGCAGCATTTTTAAAGGGAAATAAATTGAATTTTTGAAGTGGAGGGATATACAGGTTTAGAGAGTGCAGATCAGCGGGATTGGTTTGTGATATTCTTGGTTCGGGTGAGGTGGGCTGAATGATCACCAGTGCTATATACCTTCGGTCATCGGGACCTCAATTCAGTGTTGCTGTTGAGTTGTCAGCTTTTCCAGACACTCTTTCCCCCCCGCCCCCCCTCCGAGGACTGTGGATTGTTAACACGGAACTGATGTCATCTGAAGCAACACCATTCGTTACTTTGTGAACTTGTTGGATTTTCACAGTTCTGCGCATCTTGCAATCCCCAACTGAGTTCTAACGAACTAACAACCCTGCCAGTGGTCGTAGGAGGTGTAAATGTGCACTGAGGCATTCAGGGGACATTTTAATCAATGAGAGTGAAGCCATCATCGGGATACGTCCCGTATGTCACTTCCTGGACATGTGAAAAGGGTTACAGAATATTCACTGTAGTTGTGCAGTTTCAGGAAATACTCCAGCTGGTAATCTGATCAATTATTCCTTCTCAAACCCTCAATTTTCTTCCCTACATCCCTGGCAACACTCACTCAGAGGGGGAGGATACAGTTTCAACAGTGCTGCACATCTTCAGTCTTTTTGCTCACAGATCGCTAATGATTTGTGAGCTAAGATTGAGCGTCAGGAAGCAATTTGACTGCTGTGGGCTTCAGAGTTGAGCCCAGTCATTGCCCTAGCAGAATAGCCGTCACCTGCACTTGCGCCAGGAATTAGCGGCCAACAATTAGCAACAGGAGCCTTTCCTGTTTTTCTCTTCTCGTCCCTCGTTTCCAGCCCTTCTGTTCAATTCAACCTCATTTTGGGTTTCAAAGCACCTGTTTCATTAATCGGCACGGTGATGCTCTGGCCTGGTTGCGTGCCAGCATGACTCGGTACTGACACACTCATTGAATCAGAAAGTCACAGATCACATCCTAGTTCAAGGACTGATCTAGATGAACGCTTCAGTGTAGCATTGACAGGGAGCTGCATTGTTGGAGCTGTTGTCTTTCAGATAAGACTTGAAACAGGGGCTCCATCTGCCTTCTTGTCCAGGTGGACATACAATTTCCCAACACCATCTGATAAGGTACTTGGGGAGTTCTTCCAGATTCCTGAACGAAACGTACACATGTACTTATGCACGTTTGAATTAGGCGCAACAGTGGACCAATGGGCCCCTACGGTAACCAGGGTAGCAGAGTGGTTAGAACTGTTGTTTCATAGCGCCAGGGAGCTCCGGTTCTATTCCCGGCTTGGGTCACTGTGTGCGTCAAGTTTGCACTTTCTCCCCGTGCCTGCGTGGGTTTTCCTCCGTGTTCCTCCCACAGTCCAAAGATGTGCAGGTTAGGTGGATTGGTCACGCTAAATTGCCCCGTAGTGTTCAAATGTTAGGTGGGGTTGCTGGGTTATGGGGATCGGGTGGAGGTGTGGGCTTGGGTAGGGTGCTCTTTCAGGGGCCGGTGTAGACTCGATGGGCTGAATGGCCTCCTTCGGCACTGTAAATTTTATGATTGTGGCTGCTCTGTCATTTAATAAGATCACGGCTGATCTGACACTAACTTCAACTCCACATTCCCCCGAAAATCTTTCACCCTCTTGTTAATCTCCCGAGCTCTGCCTTAAGAATATTAAAATACTTTCCTTCCACTATCTTTTGAGCTAGAGAGTCCCAAAGACTCTCGCAGCTCGAGAGATTTTTAAAAAACCTCTCCTCTTCTCTGTCTGACCCCTTATTTTTGTTTCCTGTTGCACCATAAAACTATAGGGTATACAGCTGCGTTTTCCCTGGGTAATGATTCTTATCTGCACGGGAATAGCGAGCAGAGGACAGACACTGCTTTGGTGGGGAAAAGGGAAAATTGAAAGCAAAGTAAAGCTTGGCCAAGCCCATGTATGCTTCCCATGTTCACACGCTCCTCCAAACCTCTAAAATCTTACCATCTCGGTGTTGCCCATCACCACTGTGCTTGCTGACCCACATTGACTCCTGCTCCAGTGAAACTTCAAGTTCAAATTCCGGGATTTCAAGTCCATGCATAATCTCACTTGACCCTATCTCCATAAACTCCTTCAGCCCGACAGCCCTCCCATATCGTGTTCCTCTATGTGTGGTGTTACGGCACCCACGGTCAATTCCAACCCTACGAACCCCGGAGTCACAACCCAAAGGTTTTGGCCAATAATTAGTCACCGGGTTTGTAAATGGAAACACAATTACTGCTTATTTATACCAAGACCTAAAATGGAGTATTCAGCAAATGGTTAACTATTAATGAACTAATTCCCACTTTAAATTGCCCCCACCACCTGTAAATATACACAAACGCGCACACACACGGCAGACAAACACAAGAGGGGTGGAAAGGGGTACAAATCGTAAGTGAAAGGAAAAAGAATCTTTGTTCTAGATGATGTTTCTTTCAGCATACCGTCATTACAGCACGCTTGCAGGTTAAAGTCATTCTTTTGCAGCCTGTAATGGCCTTCACTGTAGATTCATTCACTCAGGTTCTCTGTAGTGTATAAATGCAATACTTGCAGCTTCTCTGGGGAGAGATGGCCTTCACTGCAGACTTTCTGGAGAGAGAGTTGGTCGGTTTGCATCTGCATTTTCTGCGGAGAGTCAGCAAAGTCCTGTCTCCGAGCTGCCAGAATTGAAACTGAAACCTTGGCATTCGGAAAAGCATTCCAGTGGGGTAGGATCCAATCACCTCCTGTTACCAGGCAGACCACAGCCTTCTGGGCCATTTCATTGGCCACGAGCCAATCAATCGAATTGAGTGCCAACCCTATCTCCCTCACTAGTGCTGAAATGTCTGCAGCTCAAGTTCAAAGCATAGCACAGACTAGCAAAGTTCTTCCCTATAACCTCTGCATTATTCTTCTTGAATTTAAGATGCAGGCTGCTTGCCTTAGAGAGGCATGTCCATTAATCATCCATGGATCAAAATAAGAGCGACAAAATAAAAGAAAGGGGAACTAGGGGAATAAAGAGGAAGGACCCTTACAGTGGCTCTTGCACATCCCAAATATTCATCTTTCTGTTATTTACAACCACACCTGTAAACTCTCGAATTCCCTCCATAAATCTCTCCGCCTCTCTCCCTCCTCTCGCAAAATCATTCTTAAAGCCTACCTCTTCACCAAATCTTTAGTGATTCGAACCAACACCTTCCTGTGCAGCTCCATGTTAAATCCTGTTAAATAACGCTCCTATGAAGCAACTATGTAGTTATTACTGTGTTAAAGGTGCTATATAAATGGTTTTTGTTGTTGTGCCTCCAGACATTTGGTGGTGGATTGGTGCCAGTAGGAGGCCATGTGGAGGCCGCAAACCAGTCCCTCAGCCAAAAGCACCCAAGTGATTTGTGGATGTTTTGAAAAGAAAGATAACTTTACATAATCAGATATTGATTTGCTGCACTAAATAGTACTTTTAGCTGCACCCCAGTAGCTCTATTCCCCAGTCACTATCTTCATTCAGCAGGTTGAAAGCAAATAGGTAAATGAATTCTAAAGTGGTTTTAATGTTGTCACATTAACCATTTCAGGCTAACCACAGGACACAGACGGTGAAAGGTTCAGGAATTTAGTTGGAGGTAGTTAGTTTTATTTGTCAAACGGAAGTGTCACCCAAAGTTTAGTTTTCAGTTCGATTTAGAAGTTAAGATGTACGATCATTTTTTTTTAAATGTGTGGGAGAACCTTTACGAGGCATTAAAAATGCTTTAGTTTAAAATGAAGGGAAGAGGAAATGTTGCTTTTTTTTCTCTTTAAAGATTAATGCCTCCAGACAACTTACTGACCGAGACCCTTTAAAAGGCCAGCCCTCCCCTCCTCCCGACCCCAACTTCCTCTGACTGGGTTGTACGTCATGGGCAAAATTGAGACAGTCAGCCCATTTTTTTTTTCCTGTTACCAGCATGTGAAAAGCAGACTTCTCTCCAAACTGAGTTATGTCGTGGCTTAGATTTTATGTGCCGCAGTCGAGTCCATTCAAATTGGTAGGTAACGGGTCTTGTACTGTACCGTGTGTGCGCTCGGGACGCGAGAGCTTAAAGATTCACGGCTGTTAAAGCCTCCGTGTTGGCTGCCTTTGCCTGGTTTCCTGTTTACGATCTGTTGTAATAGACTCCCATCTTCAATCTTAGTGTCTTAACTTTTCAGTGTTTTTTTTTTAAAACAAATCCTTTGCACATGTCTTAGTTTCTGTTCCTTGTTAACGCAGTTGAAGCCGTAGTGTTGTGTATATTGATAGAGATTTAAGTTTTTTGATGGAAACAGGCGAGCAGAAGAGCAAAAAGATTCTTAACTTAATCTGCAGTTTGGTTGCGTTCCAGTAAAGACGAATTTCATTTTGTTTTACGCCGAGTCCAAGAAGTTGGTGAAAACAAAAATATTCATAACATTAAATTGAATCCAAGTACTTGTTTATGAAACAGCAAAGACAGCTGTCTTGCATTAAGCTTAAGTGATGGCAGAAAGCAAGGCAATATATAGGATAATTAGCAGGGAAAAGGGGCCAGTTGGGATTCTTACTGTGCGCAGATAAATTATTGAGGCACGGGTCAGATGTAACACTGGAAATTGGTAGTGCTTTAGGAATAGTTCCGGTTTATAGAAGGAATTGGAGATCTTGGGCAAAGAGCAACGTTTAAAAGATCGCATTAACCTCAGGACGTCTCACGTAGTGGTGAGGATGAGGTGTGCCATTAATTCCTGTGTTATGCTTTTCTGTTGGAATAACTTGCTACATTGGGGAGTTTTGGCTCTACTTGGGTTTTGGTTTTGAGGTTTAAGACAGCTCAGGATGAGCGTTGCAGGAATGGGATTATTGCTCATCCTGATTCAAAGCATTGCTGTATCAACGCCCTAAAATCATGCACAGTCTGAGCTCGCTGGTGTATAGATCACTTCCCAAGTACCTCCCCTTGTGCAACATTCAGACAAGCACCCAATGGCCTGCTCGCTGGGCAAGGCAGCAATGTCTCTGCCTGTTAAACACCCAACTTTGTATGGGTCCCCTCAGTTGGCCATTGGAGGCAGTGGAAGCAAGCAAGACTAATTCCGACAGAAACCAAATATTCTGGATGCTGGAAAACTGAAGGGGGAAAAACAGAACACAGAAAATATAGTGCAGAACTGGCAGCATCTGTGAAAAAAAGAAACAGTTGATGTTTAAGGTCTGTGGCCATTGATCAGAACTTCTGATGAAAGGCCACAGACTTTAACTGTTGACGCCATTTCTCTCTCCACAGACGCTGCGTGTTTCCAGCATTTTCTGTTTATTTCCGTTTTCCATCCTCTTGGCTGACCGAATTAAAACTGAGATATATTTCAAAGTGGACCATTGTCCTCAGCAGCAATCCCCCGCCCCCACCCCTTCTACAAGGTAACTGTGGATGGGAAAGGTCACTCAGCCCATCTTAAAGTTAATTGAGCCAGGAGGACCCCCATCCCCATTACCCACATCTATTTATTTTAAAAATCCAGGATCTTGGCCTCCATTACTTGTGGCAAGTTTTGATCAATGTGTGTGAACTTCAGATATCACTTCAAACTCTGCCTTTTATTGGTTTGAACCTCTGTCCTATTGAATGCTCTTGGCAGTTTGTATCTGGAAAAGGTTGCCTTCATACACAAATTTATGCTCTGTGGGGGGGCTCCCTGTTCCATGGCACTGAAGAACATTCAACTCTCTGGACAAATTCTGTTTGTTTTCTTGCGGCTGCTAACTTGTTACAACAAACACAGCTCCACTATGCCTCTGTTGACTTTGCAAATAAACACGGGAACAGCTTCCGTAGCACATGGGTAAGGAAGAGTTTTGAGAGATGGTTTGGGGATGTTGCAGCAGATGTTTGCACAGTTAGCAAGGAGGGGGAGGAGGTTGATTGGCAGGAAGCCTGGTTTAGCCTTCGTTCAGTGTTGAGGTTACTTGTTTTCTCGGAACTCGTATGGTTAACATCCCAGGGTCCTCCACAAAGGGGAATCATGACCCAGCAGTTAGGAGAGATGGCAGAAGGAGGCTTCAGAGAAGCAGCTCGGGAGGAAGTTGCGGAGGGTAGTATCAAGTCAGCTGGGGATGCTGTGCAGAGATCAGGGGGGAGTAAGGAAGTAGGCTATAGTTAGGCTGGCTCATCGAGACAAAGGTTGGTGGGGACATATACAAGAAGTTAACAGCAGAGAACTTTTTAAAAATTTATTATTTTGTGTGATTATGGATGTTGGCAAGGCCAGCATTTGTTTCCCATCCTTAATTGCCCTTGAACTGAGTGGCTTGCTAGGCCATTGCAGGGGGAAAGTAAGAGTCAATCACATTGCTGTGGGTCTGGAGTCGCATGTAGGCCGGACCAGGTAAGGACAGAAAGATTTCCTTCTCTAAAAGGTGTCAGTGAGCCAGATGGGTTTTTATGACAATTGATAATAGTTTCATGGTCGCCATCACTGGGACTAGCTTTCAATTCCAGAGATTTATTCATTGCATTCAAATTCCACCAGCTGCAGTTGTGGGTTTACCAGGCTGTTACCTCCACCGTTTCCCATAGTACCAGCACAAGAACTAGACCTTGTGGTTTGCAGATATTTGCAGACGTAGAGTGAGTGAGGAGATTTGTAACTGGGGATTTCGAATTCAATGCAAACTGAAATGAACAGTAAGCATGATACAAGGTTCTACTCTTTTTTCCAGACTGTTTGTCTACCATCTGATGGTAACCCTTTGCAATTCAGAGAATTTGATCATCAAGCTGTCCTGTGAAAATCAACTAGTTAGAGAGTGTATACATCCCCTTGATTAATTTCCTGTCATTTCCATTTGCGCAATGTGTTTATTTACTGTACTGGACAGGCCCTGCCTTTACAGGCATTAGCGAGGTCAATGTATCAAAAATCGTGAAGTTGTAATGTGTTGGATTGATGAAAGCCAATTTAACTCACTTTCAGAATCACTAAGTGTTTTTAATTAATAACGTTTTGCAACTTTTAAAGCTGGCAAAACTCTGCTTACTTCTCTGTGGTTTGTCTCTTACTTCTGAGTCATTCTTTCACAAGGCCTGAAAACTAAAACCAAACCTCTCTGAATTTTGCCTTTCTCATATGACCTTGGGGGTTTTAAAGTCAAGGCCCAGCATCATGTAGCCGCTGCTCCTGATTTCTTGGTTCAGTTTCCCACATTGGTTGTACCCAATTGTATGGGCTGTGGGACTTTGCCCAAGGGCTGCATTCGGCAAAGCAGTGGTTGTGATCCTGGACTTGTAGTCCGGTTACATCCTGAGCTAATCTCCGGAAATGGAGTTCACATTTCACCATGGAGGTTTAAGGTTTTGAATTCTGTTAAAGAGAATCTAGGTGTGAAGATCCCAATGATAGACTAATGTCCAAGAGGGGAGGATGTCTGGCATCTTTACCTGGTCTGCCTGGCCTGTGAATGATTTGAAACCTACCCCAAAGTGGTTGATTTCTTTCACAGAATCATAGCATTTACGGTGCAGAAGGAGGCTATTCGGCCCATTGAATCTGCACCGGCCCTTGGAAAGAGCACTTAAGCCAGCACCTCCACCCAATCCCAGTAACCCCACCTAACCTTTTGGGCACTAAGGGGCAATTTAGCATGGCCGATCCACTGAACCTGTACATCTTTGGACTGCGGGAGGAAACCGGAGCAAACCCATCCAGACACGGGGCGAAAGTGCTAACTCCACACAGTCACCCAAGGCCGGAATTGAACCTGGGACCCTGGAACTGTGAGGTGGCAGTGCTAGCCACTGTGCCACCCCTTTACCGCCTCTTAAGAAGCCTAACAGACCACTCGGTTGTAGAAATCGGAAATGAGATTTTAACTGGTTTGACCACTTGAGTCTTGCTGGTAGGCGAGTTTATGTCAAACATCCGCAGAGATAATAGTAGCAGTTAATGCAGGCAGGGAATACTGTCGCAAAACATGGAACTGATGCAGTAACCACAGGGAACGGAAGTACATTTCTACTGTAATGAGAAATTTACAATCACTTTACTTGTGTCACTAATGTTACCCCTTTAATTTAGGAGAAAGAGAAAACAAAAGAGAAGGAAGGAAAGGACAAGGACAAGAAAACTGTAAACGGACACAGTTTTACTGCAATCTTAGCATTTCGTGCTCCACAATGTCACCAGTGTAACAAAGCTATCACCAGCCGAGAGGCATATCTCTGTACCAGTAAGTACCTGGTTTGCAGTTTCTTTGAGTTTTGGTGTGAGTAATTAATCTAATATGCACTTAATGTGATGTAATCATTTCCATAACCTCTTTCCAATGCTTCATGCTGATGGTGTCGTGTTTTAGTGTCGGCCCCTCACTGCTTAAAGCCCCCTCTGATCCCGCACGGCCAACCTTCACAACAATGTAATTTCAACTCGAAAGAAACTTGGAAAGCCAAATCTTTTTCCCATGAACTCTGAACCCGACGTAGAATATCCCTGGATGCGAGCCTCCGTGTCAGATACAGATACCTGATACTCAAATGGAGAATGAAAAACTCCCCACTCTCCAATGGTAGTCACTCAGAACAGGCCCAGGAACGAATAAGGACTCGAATACAAAGGAGGAGTAACAGCGACTCCTGACCCAATTATCTGCCTTAAGCAGCTGATGTAAAATTATGGGTGTTGCTCTATGTCTACATCAACTATAAGAAAGATGATGACTGCAGTCAATATAAAGGCCAATTCTGTTTCGTTTTGATGCAGGGTTCATGAGTATCATCGTTAAATGGTTGAGATTGAATTTAAAATTTCTCTTCCTTTCAAATCCCTCCATGTCCCCACCCCTTTTCCCTCCCTGCAAATGCCACGGGTAACCCCGTGGCCACTGCGCTCCTCCAATTCTGGCCTCTGATTTGTTGACCATGGTTTCAGCTGCCTCGGCCTGGAACTCTGGAATTCCCTCCCAGGTCCTCCACCTCTCTATCCTTCTGCGCCGCTCCTCAAAACCTACCTGTTTGATCACGCTTCTGATCAGCCGGCCAATTTTTATTTGGTAACACCCCTGTGAAGATTCTTGGGGTGTTTTGCTATGTGATGGGCACTAAAGTTGTTGTAAAGGGAAAAGAGAAGAAAGTAAAAGTGTGGGGGGTGAGAGTCAAGTCTGGGTCTATCATTGGGTATTCCGACCAAATGTGCTGAACTGTCTGTCTCTCCATGTGCATGCGTACATATATTGTGTATTGTGCATTGAACTGCAACCCAAGAGTGTAAATGTTCTGTGTGGCACAGTACACTGCTCTCACTCATTTTTTTTTAAGTATCTTTACTAAAATGCATTTTAAATGTAAGATATAAATAGAGGATAAGTCTGAGAGCAGCCGATGGACTGGCATTTTATTTTACACACAGGATGCTGACTCTAACCAAGGAGCAAGCTGGTGACTGATTAGTTCAGTCCAGCTGTAACAGAGTTAGTCTTGGAGATATTGTGACTCTTAATAAACTGGTGTCATTGGCTAGCATTCTGCTCTTTGTGGGTGTCTGTTGCCAGCCTTGATAGATTAACCCCTCACCCCACCACTTTTTTTAATGTGGAGATGCCGGCGTTGGACTGGGGTGGGCACAGTAAGAAGTCTAACAACACCAGGTTAAAGTCCAACAGGTTTATTTGTAATCACGCGCTTTAGGAGCGCAGCTCCTGCATCAGGTCACCTGATGAAGGAGCAAGGCTCCGAAAGCTCATAATTCAAAATAAACCTGTTGGACTTTAACATGGTGTTGTAAGACTTGAGACTTTTTTTGATTAAGATGCATACAGTGAGGGCAGTACAGTGGCACAGTGGTTAGCACTGGGACTACGGCACTGAGGACCTGGATTTTACTCCCGGCCCTGGGTCACTGTCCGTTTGCACATTCTCCCCGTGTCTGCGTGGGTTTCACCCCCACAACCCAAAGATGTGCAGGGTAGGTGGATTGGCCACGCTAAATTGCCCCTTAATTGGAAAAAACATAATTGGGTACTCTAAATTTGTTTGTTTTTTTCAAAAAAGGTGCATAATTATACAGTGTATAATTTCTCACAGGGTTATATGTACAAAGGAGTAGCTTATAGCCTCTCCTTCCCAACATGTACACTATTTCACACCCTTCGGTCCTTGCTGTACACTGCATGCCCCTCTCCTGAATTTATACTGTGGTATTTTAGACTCTTCCATTCCCCTATATTGCAGTTGTAAGGTTCTGATGGAGCTTGGGAGGCTGAATGCTGAGAGGCTACTTCCCCTCTTAGGGGGATCTAGAACTTGGAGGCACAGTTTCAGAATAAGGGGTCTCCCGAGGAGGAATTTCTTAAGAGTGTCATTAATTTTTTGAATTCTGATTGGGATCTGTCGATGAATTCGTCTCGGGGACAGTTGTGCTGCAGGAGGGAGCTGGATTCTTGATGTCGACAACTGCCATTTTCACCGCTGCTCTTTGCAACCTCTGAGCAGGATTAAGCAAATGAGCTTTGCACAGAGTCCTTTCTTGTTGTCTGTTGTAGGGAGATAATCTAGGGAGAGACATAAAGATAACATAAACACTGAACAGATACGTTGAGGACAGAATAGCACACCGGGAATCAAGAAGAAGACGATTAAAGAGCTGAAAGCTGAGGTTTATGCAAGAGACAGAGTTAAATGGAACAGTATGTTTTCATGTTTTATATACATTCTCTCTGTTTCCCCCTCCTCCTAGTCTGTGGCTTTAGTTTCCTATTTATACACCAGTGTCACTTACAGTTGTGGCATAACAAAGTTGAACACTTTGAAGCAGCATCAAAATGCAAAGAGGTTTCTGAGCAAATATCAATGATATAACACGCCAGGCTCCTGTTCCCTATTTACCCCACTGTGAGAGAAGCGTTGAATATTGTCTCCACACAAAACAAAATACTTGCATTTATGTAGAGTCCTCTATCACCACAGGACGTCCCAAAGTGCTTCACAGCCGATAAAGTACTTTTCAGGTGTCGTCATTGTTGTAATGTAGGAAACACAGTAGACAACTTGCGCACATGAAGCTGCCACAAAAAACAATGGGATAATGACCTTAAAATCTATTTTTGAGATGTTGATTATGGGATAAATATTGACTAGGGTATGAGGGTTAAAAGTAAGAAATCTTACAACACTGGTTGAAGTCCAACAGCTTTGTTTGGAATCACTAGCTTTCAGAGTGCAGCTCCTTCATCAGCTAGTGATTCCAAACAAACCTGTTGGACTTAACCTGGTGTTGTAAGACTTCTTACTCCAAAATTATGCCATGGGATCTTTTAAGCCAATCTGTGAGGGGAGACAGGGCCACAGTTGAACATCTCATCTGAAAGATGACAACCCCGGCTGTGAGGAACATTGCAAACAGCGTCTCAAATCCAATTTCCCAAAATGGGAATTTTCTGGAAACCAAACAAATAAAGTAAAATAAAGAAAGACCGTAACTTTGCCGGATGATTCGCCTCGGTGCTGCATGACTAGTTATCCCCTTTACAATTTGCTTATTCCCACGCTCCCAAGCAATCTATGACCCTAACTGACCTGGCTTGACCCAAAGTTCCAGCGGCTCAAACTGCCCAACCCAAGGTTTTGAGATGCTGTACCTGTACTAAGATTCTTGTTGAATGAAATTAGCATTATTTTCTAACGAAAATCTGATTGTGGAGTGATCACTTAGGGTCAGTGTTAAGTCCAAACTATGCAGTTAAATGATGGGGTGTTATCTTCCCATTTCCCCAGCTTCTCTCTTTACTGATATCTGCATTTAAGAATTAATGATTGTGGCTTGGATCAGCAATTAGAATTATGTGGATTTGGTGGAATGTATTCCAAATGAAAACTGCCCAACGACTAAACACAAAAACGTCTTTGTAAAGTTCCATATCCAACTCCAAGTGAAAAGAGGATACAGAGAGGAATTTTGAGGAATATAAATAAGTGATCCATATCGAGACACGGAACTGTGAAAGTTAAACTACAACCAGACAAATGGCACTGACTAAAATTGGGGAAAGACAAATTTCAGACTTTGATCCAAGATTTTTGGAGCGATCAATGCATTGAATGAATGCGGAGAGTTGAAGCCAAAATATCCTTGGCATTATATAAAAGCCCATTGGATGATGTCGGGGCCAGTGCAGGATTTTTCCAGACAAATGAGGTAGGATGAGTGGAATGAACTTTCTAATCTGTGCTGAGCTTGTGAATGGAAAACTGCGAAGATCACCATAGTTTTAATTTGAGGTACAGTGTCAAACTCCTGTGAACTGAGCAGCGCCCCTTGTGCTGTGTAATACTCTTCAGGTGCTGCCCCTTGATATTTTTCACAGCTGATTGATTCATTGAATTAATTTCCATGGTGAGTGTTTTGATCAGGTTGTGGTTTTTGTGGCAATGTCCCGAAGCTTGATTGTGAAATGTGCATGGGGCAATTCAGTTCCTCTTTCTTGTAGCGTACACGTGTCTCAGATTTGGTTGAGGCTTTGGGAATCTCTTTAATTCCATGTTGACAAGTCTACATGACATGAAGATTTGGGTGCAGGTGAGAAAGCAAGCATTTTTCCTCCGGGGAAGGGAACCGAGGTGGGGTTTGTATACATGCCAAACCCACCCCTGGGACGAAACAGTCACCAGCCTCCATCTTCATGCAGACACCCCTTATTTGACCTGCAAATGTAGAGAGCCTCTAAACCTGCCTGGACACGGGTCTTGACCAGACTGCCGTCAAAACGCCATCTCCCGGAACTTAAACTGGCCCCCACCACCTACTGAGACCTGAAGGTCAACGGCGAAATTTCATTCAGCCTCCTTTCATTGGCTTCAGTAGAGTGTCAACTCCCTGCTGTGTGCAACAACAAAAGAAGGACAGAGGCGGGATGGAGTGGGGGGAATCGGCAGGCTGGGATGGCAGAGCTATTTTTAGGTCCCAGCTCTTTTTGATTCTGACCCCAGCCTCCAAGATGGCTCCAAGATCTGCCCAAAGAGTCTGCTGATACGGAGATGATTGGGCAGAGTTTTGGCAGATGTGGAAAATGTAGGAAAATGTGAGCTTGTCCACTTTCACAGGAAAAATAGAAAAAAAAGTAGTGTTTAGATGGAGGGGAACTGTGGAGTGCTGCAGTACAGAAGGATCTGAGTGTCTTTGTACATGAAATACAAGCCACCAAGATACAGGTGTAAGTATTTAGGAGGGCAAGTAAAATGTTGGTTGTTATTGCAAAGCGATGGAAGATAAAAGTAGCGAAGTCTTGCTACAATTCTACAGGGCATTGGCTAGACCACACCTACAGTTTCCTGTGAACAGTTTTGGTCTCCTTATTTAAAGCGGGTTACACTTGCAATGACGGCAGTTCAGAGAAGGTTCACTAGGTTGATCCCTGGGATGACGTGGCTGTCTTATGAGGAAAAGTTGAGAAGGTTGGGTCTGTACTTATTGGAATTTAGTTAAATAGGAGGTGGTCTAATTGAAACTTGTAAGATTGTGCGAGGGTGTTACAGGATAGATGCATCCACTTGGGAAGGAATCCAGAACTATGGGACATAATTTCAGAATAATGGGTCTCCAACTTAAGGTATGGATGAGGAGAGATTTCTTCCGGGGGGGGGTCGCCAGCTTTTGGGATTCTCTCCCACTGAGGTCAGCAGAGGCGGTCACTGAATGCATTCAAAGCTGAGATGGACAGATTTTTGACCTTCTAGTAAGTCAAGCGTCATTGAATCTTTGCCAAACCAATTAAGTCGAGGGTTATGGGGAACAGGCAGGAAAATGGGATTGAGGACACAATCATATCAGCCATGATCTTATGGAATGGTGGATCAAGTTTGATGGGCTGAATGGTCTATTTCTGCTTCAGTTTCCAATGTGGGAGATCTTTGCAAACTACAAGACTGTAATCTGTATTAAAAATACAACTGTACTGCATGATTTGTCTTTATTCTGTGCATTTCCACTGTCTCTTTACATTCTCCTCTCTATCCCAGGCTGGGATACATCTTGTGACTGTCAGTCACCTTTCAGTCCCCTGTTCAAGTACCTAAGGCACACAGTAGAGCCTAGATTTTCTGCCCATCGTTAATTCATGGCCCAATATCTACACCAATTAGAGACGCCCAATTTCCCTGAGAGGTTCCCCAGAGAGAAATTCAGGGACATTAGGCCAGCAACGAATACATGTGATAATCTTTATTAGTGTCACAAGTAGGCTTACATTAACACTGTAGTGAAGTTACTGTGAAAAGCCCCTAGTTGTCACACTCCAACGCCTGTTCGGGTACACTGAGAGAGAATTTTGGGAGTTGTGGGAAGAAACCGGAGCACCCCGAGGAAACCCACGCAGACATGGGGAGAACGTTCAGACTCCGCACAGACTGTGACCCAAGCCGGGAATCAAGCCTGGGCCCCTGGAGCTGTGAAGCAACTGCTACCAGCTGCTCCCAACGCCACTGTTGCTCAATTTTTCATCACTGGCGAATGGAACCTCGTGTTGTGAAGGAACAATGCTAACCACTGTGCTACCGTGCCATATGGGACAGTTAATTACTGGACCAGTAATCCAGAGACCCGGACTATGTTTCAGAGTCATGAGTGCAAGTCCCGCCATTAATTGTAGCAATTCTGTGGTTTCGTGATCATTATAATCCATTTGATTCAACAATGTCCTTCATACCTGCCATCCTTAGCTGGTCTGGCTTTCCTGTGATTCTAGAGCCACACTGGTGTCGTTGACTCTGAAATGGTCCACCAACTCACTCATATGTAGGTGACGCACCACCACCTGCTCAGGAGTATATGGGGATGGGCAATAAAAGCTGGCCTGGCCAACAACGCACAGACCCCGTGCAGAGTCGCCACTTGTTAATCTGCAAACCAGCAAGAGACAACGTCTTCAGCAGAGGAGAGGAAAGAAATAACAAAAACATGGAGAAGCCAGGGTCAAGATCGAATGGATGTTGGAGCACTATCTGTGCCTGTGATTGTCCCCATTTAAATTAAGCACGTTTAGTTTTTTTTTTAAAGTCTGTTTGTTTTGGTTACTCTTTCACTACTAGTGCAATTAATTGTAATGTGAAGCTCGTGACACATTTGGTCCCGATCACATGCGATACATTCGGTGCCCAAGCAGCAAGTCGGTCCTTTTTTAAATTCTTCACAGCAGCTGTTTAACCACAGACATCAAAGAGTTCAGACTAGCTCTAGTTTGTGAACGTCTTGATGCAAGTTGTCAGCATGAAGTCTCATCCAGTGTATACATATCCCAGATTATCCTCACCACTCCTTGGTGTACAGATTACTGTTTTATAACAATAATCTTTATTGTTACATTAACAGTGCAATGAAGTTACTGTGAAAATACCCTAGTCGCCACATTCCGGTGCCTGTTCAGGTACACTGAGGGAGAATTCAGAATGTCCAATTCACCTAACAAGCACGTCTTTCGAGATATGTGGGAGGAAATCGGAGCACCCAGGGGAAACCCACGCAGACATGGGAGAACGTGCAGACGCCACACAGACAATGGCCCAAGCCGGGAATCAAGCATGGGCCCCTGGAGCTGTGAAGCAACTGCTACCAGCTGCTCCCAACGCCACTGTTGCTCAATTTTTCATCACTGGCGAATGGAATTTTCTGGTCCTTCTTCCAATTCACCTTTTCTCATTTCCCACTCCAGATTGCCCTGTGCCTCTCTTGGAAAACATTGAGATATTGTTCGGCCAGAATGGCTTTGGCTTTGCACTTTTAGTTGGTTTACAGTCCAGCTTTCCTTGTGATATGAGAATCTGTTGGGGGGTGTGGGAGATAGCGGTGAGGCGTCACCTGTCTTACTGACCGAAATAGCCGTTGCCTCTATGGAAGCAAAGGAGTTTTCTGTGTGTATGCGTGTTTAATGTAAGGCAGCCCATGTTTAATATACCTATGATGCTCTGTTCAGCCTCCCAACATTTATGACTGGAGCCACCTTCATTGAGAAGCTAAAGTGCAATTGAATAAATATGAATGAAATGAAAAATGAAAATTGCTTATTGTCACAAGTAGGCTTCAAATGAAGTTACTGTGAAAAGCCCCTAGTCGCCACGTTCCGGCGCCTGTTCGGGGAGGCTGGTACGGGAAATAGAGTTCAGGTACAAATTCTGATCCTGAATCTAATTGAATTACTGAGCTTGCGACACTGAATGACCTCCTCCTGGTCCTGGACCACAATTTTGGTCGCACTGCTCCTAGCCTGCAACGTAAGAACATTAATCATCAAAGTTTATTTTGGTACAGCAGTTTGGGTTCACGTCTACTGTGCTAGCATTGGGAGGGCAGAGGAGATTATGGATCAAAATTTAAATTTATTTTTTAATGCAGGGAGAAAATGGTTTTGCCTGTGAACCTGACAAGTTTCCCATTCTAATCTTTATCATTCTCAGAAACTCCACCCTTGTAGCAAACCTGGATTGGCTGCACAAATACCGTCTTTCCACCCGCGACCCCCCCCCCCCCCCCCCCCCCCCCCCCCCCACACACACACACACACACACAAACCACAACCCCTTGCCCCAAACCAACCACACTTAATGTGCGGTATTCTCTCAGCCCGGGGCCGGGCCGGAGAATCACGATGACCAGCGTGAAGGACCGCCAGGACGCTGCGGAGAATCGCCGCCATTGACGTCGGCACGGCGCCGGTCAGGGGCCGCTCTACGCCCCCTCCCCGGCGATTCTCCACCCGGGATGAGCCGAGCGGCCGTACCAAAAAACCCGAGTCCCGCCGGCATCATTATAACCTGGTCTTACCCAGCGGGACCTCAGTGTGGAAGGGTGCGGGCGGGGGGGGGGGGGGGGGGGCTCTTCTGTGGTCTGACCCGTGATCGGGGTCCACTGGGAGCCTCACTACTTCCACGCCATGTTGCGTCAGGGCTGGCGCAGAGAAGGGAGCCACTGCACATGCGTGCATTGGCACTGGTGCCACAGCGCATGCGCGGACCCCGCAGCGCCCAGTTGACGCCGAGATCGGCAGCTAGAGCGGCACGGGTTGCTCCAGGGCCGTGTGTCGCTCCAGTGCCGTGCTGGCCCCCTGTAGGGGCCAGAATTGCTGATCCTGAGGCCATGTTGTCGCCGTCGGGAAACGCGACGGCATTTATGACGGTGTCAACACTAAGCCTCAGGATCAGAGAATCCCGCCCAACTGTTTTCATCCATGTGCAGTGGTTCTTGAAATTTGGGTGTGTGGCGTTATGCTCAAAGTTCACGAGTTGATTTAAACAGACAGTTTACATTTTTAAATGGAATATATTCTGTATTTGCGCTTCTTTAGTTGCCTGGATCTGACATGTGAAGCTACGGTAATAGCATAAACATGAAATAATATTTTCCACAAGTTGTGGTGATCGGTCTCAAAAATTAACCAACATAAAATTAAGCCCTAGTGTGTCAGGGTGGAACATTGAAGCCTTAATTTTAATCTTGTGATTAACGTCTTAATTTGAACACTGGTTAGCAATTCTAGACTTGCATGTAAATATGGTGTTTGCTTCATTTCGGCCTAGATTTTGCTGCAAGCGTGGAGTCACACAGAGACTTTTTGCAGAATTCCCAGTGAAGAATTCAAGTAATCAGGGGTGGGCTCCCAGCCCGCCGCGTTTCCTGGCATGAGGCGGTGCGCGTTTGCCATTGAAGCTACCCCCCGCCGTCGGGAAACTAGCAGGTGGGGGTACGCTGGCGGCATTTCCAGAGAATCCCATCCCCAGCGAGCGGCTGGAGAATTCCCACCCAGGTGTCTCATCCGGTTTGGCCCGCTCTACAGGGGATCTGGGGTGTTGGTGAGGCGGCCACGGGGCAGGGAGGTTTGAAGATCCCTCATTGAGACGTACAGACAAGAGTGAAAAATTGGAGATGTAAATTACGTGTGCATCGTTACACAGGAAGTGGACTGATTGCGACATACACATGGGACTAAAGGAGAGACCAAAAAGAGAGAAGCACTCAACAAGCGATTTTTCTTTTTTTTGTTTAAATCTGCGGCACTAATTTTCTTGGGGAATCATGCTCCACACTTGTTTAAAAAAAAACATATATATATATTTTTCAGGGCCAGAAATGTTGTTGAGTAATTATCCTTTCCCACACCATTTAAAAACTCAAATCACCCTAGCTTTTCATCATTCGAAATCATACGAAACCAATGGGTAATTACCCTAAGTTTATTCCATTAGTGATTTCTCTGCAGCTTTCGATACAAACAGAAATGACACACCCAGTGGAGCCGCAATGTTGCTGACAGCAGCATCCATCTTCCTGCATTTAACTGCAAATGTGCAGACACCAGAAATTGCTGCCAGCTTCCTCCTCTCTGACTGTCTCCCTGTTATTCGTGCAGCATAATCTGGGCCAATATTTGTGCGCTCCCTTCAACTTTTGGACTTTGTGGGTTGATATCAGTGTTTCCTGCATGTAATTAGCAACCAATTTGTCTGCTTATGGCACGGTTCAAGAGACAGCAGTGTTAATTGCCTGGAAACATCTTGGAAAGGCAGAAGCTCCTTTTACTCCTGCAATGTTTCTGAGCTGACTTCAAGTTTTTTTTTAAACTGAGTTTGTTTCCTTCATGCAACCCGGTTAACAATTTTGTTTGAAAAATGATGAGTTAGATAAGAAGATACCGCAAAAATGTCGATACACGACTTTATACAAAAATCCAGCCTTATGAGCTACAAACAACAAAGTTTTTTAAAAAAGAATTTAGTTCCCTGATCTGGTCAAGTCCACAAACTGTTTAACTGCATCTCAGTTGACAATCCATCCAGTTGTGAACCAGACAGCAGAGTTTCAGTCATTCCAATTGAATGCCAGACACAAACCAGTTTGGCTTTTAATAATGCTGCCTTTTTCAATAGAGTATATATGTGAGCAGACTCGTATTTCTAAACTGCAGAGATTTTGTTTTTCCCCGTTATGTGCCCACCCAAGTCTGGGTTTACTCCACATAGGACCCTAGTCAGGTTTCAAAGGAGAGGAGTTAGCAGAAAATTGGAATCGTTTATATATTTTCAATTGGGTTTGTCGAACAGAGCATCAAAATTCCATCATTGTGTTAAAGGTCTACGGATCCAATAATTGGGTGACTGTTTAGAATGGTAGAACATGGTAGAATTACCATGACTCAAGTCCCCAGACATTGTGTTCGTGGTGCTTAGCGTTACGGCATCACTTGAAGCTTCATACTGTCTGTGTTTAGTCTGCACAGCTATCAGTCTGCGAAAGAGTGGGAAGCTGTAGTGTTTTGATTCATTGGCCTAGAATTACCTTTTTACGTATAGCAAGTGTGTATTTGTGGAGTGTGATCTTTCTTGTGCCTGAACAACCATGGTTTTGTTTTGAAGAGAGATGAATTAAGTGGCATCAATTCTTGGATTCGGAGAGCTACGGATTGTGGAAGGAAGGGAAGGTTGAGGGAGAGATGGAGCAAGTTTCTGGAAAAGAATTTGGTTGAGTAGTTTATTAATTTTGTTTTTTTAAGACAGCACGGTGGTGCATTGGTTTAGCCCTACAGCCTCACGGCACCGAGGTCCCAGGTTCGATCCCGGCTCTGGGTCACTGTCCGTGTGGAGTTTGCACATTCTCCCCGTGTTTGCGTGGGTTTCGCCCCCCACAACCCAAAGATGTGCAGAGTAGGTGGATTGGCCACACTAAATTGTCCCTTAATTGGAAAAAATGAATTGGGTGCTCTAAATGTATTCTTTTTTTTTAAATTTTGTTTTTTATCACCAGGAACATGCAAGGAAGAAATACTTGCAGCACGGTAGCACAAGTGGCTAGCACTGTGGCTTGACAGTGCCAGGGTCCAGGTTCGATTCCCCGCTGGGTCACTGTCTGTGCGGAGTCTGCACATTCTCCCCGTGTCTGCGTGGGTTTCCTCCGGGTGCTCCGGTTTCCTCCCACAGTCCAAAGATATGCAGGTTAGGTAGATTGGCCATGATAAATTGCCAAAAAGGTTAGGAGGGTTTATTGGGTTACGGGGATAGAGTGGAGGTGAGGGCTTAAGTGGGTCGGTGTAGACTTGATGGGCCGAATGGCCTCCTTCTGCACTGTATGTTCTAAGAGAGGAAGGTCTGGAGAAAGGAAAAAAATTGTAGTATTAACTATAGTGGGGGGTACAAGAAAAGTTATGGTAGAGAAAAATTGGAGGTTGGGATTTCCTCCTCTCCCCCCCCGCCCCCCCCCCCCCCCAACCCGCCCACACACATACAAAGATAAATGTTTATTTCCTGTTTAGACAGCTGAAATGCATAGAAACATTGGACACAGGAGCAAGAGTAGTCCATTTGGCCCTTCGAACCTGCCCTGCCATTCCTATGATCATAGCTGGTCATCCAACTCGGAAACCTTTTCCTGCTTACCCCCCCCCCCCCCCCCCCCCCCCCCCCCTCCCCCCCACATCCTTTGATCCCTTTAGCCCCAAGTGAAAAATCTAATTCCTTCTTGAAAACATACAATGTTTGGGCCTCAACTGTTTTCTGTGGTAGAGAATTCCACAGGCTCACCACTCCCTGGGTGAAGAAATTTACAGTGCAGAAGGAGGCCATTTGGCCCATCGAGTCTGCACCGGCCCTTGGACAAAGCACCCTACCCAAGTCCACACCTCCACCCTATCCCTGTAACCTAGTAGCCCCACCTAACCTTTTTTTTGGACACTAAGGGCAATTTAGCATGGCCAATCCACCTAAACTACACATCTTTAGACTGTGGGAGGAAACCGGAGCACCCGGAGGAAACCCACGCAGGTACAGGGAGAACGTGCAGACTCCGCACAGATAGTGACCCGAGCCGGGAATTGAACCTGGGACCCTGAAGCTGTGAAGTGACATTGCTAACCACAGTGCTACCATGCCGTCCCATCTCTATCTTAAATGGCACCTCCCCCCACCCACCCCACCCCACCCCACCCACCCACCTTGGACTGTGATCTCTGATTCTGGACTTCTCAGCCATCTGGAACATCCTTCCTGCATCTACCCTGTCTAGTCCTAGAGATCCCCTCTCATTCTTCCAAACTCCAGTGAATATAATCCGAACCGTTTCAATCTCTCCTCTTACATCAGTCCCGTCATCCCAGGAATCAGTCTGGTAAAACTTTGCTGCACTGGCTCCATAACAAGGACTTCCTTCCTCAGACCAGGAGACCAAAACTGTGCATGCTATTCCGAGGGTAGCATTGTACAATTGCAGCAAGACATCATATGTTAGCTTAGCCCAGTTGATAGACCTCAAAAGAGTTTCAGAGTTGTGATTTTAGAGCCCTATTGCAGGATTTCAGCATGAAATTTAGGCCGACAGCCTCTCATCTAAAATGCTGCCCTCCTGTGAGACACTAAATCAAGGCGCAGTCTGTTGGATCAGGTGGTTGTGAAGTTTCCCTGCCGCTATTTGAAAAGCAGTAGGGATTTCTCTTCCATCCAACGCCATCCGACTGTTGTTTGAGGGACTTTTCCTTTTTCCTTACTCTTCCATCGAATGAGGCTCTCTCTGGCAAGGCCGCCATTTGTCACCCATCCCTAATTGCCCTCGAACGGAGTTGCTTGCTCGGCCAAATTGAGAGGGCAGTGACCAGTCACTGGAGGACACGCTGGGTAAGGATGACAGATTTCCTTCCCTAAAGGGCAGATTTTTTTTTTAACGACAGTCAATGATAGTTTTGTGGTCACCACCATGGCGACACTTACATTCCATTCCAGATATTTCATTCAATGAATTCAGATTCCACCATGTGCCATGGTGATCTTTGAACCCCTGTCCACAGAGCATTAGTCTGGACTCCTGGATTGCGTGTCTAGTGACATTACCGTGACACCATTGCCTCTCCGCTAGTGACATGATTGTCTGCCACGTATCCAAAGGTCTGTGTGAAACCTTGAGATGGTTTGATGACAAAATTGGGCACTTCTATTCGTTTTATGTTTTAATTATATTTTAAAATAACATAAAAGCTGGGTGACACAGTCGCGCAGTGGTTCGCACTGCTGCGTCACAGCGCCAGGGACCCGAGTTTGATTCCCCGCTGGGTCACTGTCTGTGTGGAGTCTGCACGTTCTCACCGTGTCTGCATGGGTTTCCTCCGGGTGCTCTGGTTTCCTCCCACAGTCCAAAGATGTGCAGGTTAGGTGGCTTGGTCACGCTAAATTGCCCTAAAGTTAGGTGGGGTTGCGGGGATAGGGTGAAAGGTGGGCCTGGGTAGGGCGGCGGGAATCATTGCCGGTGGGAGATTCGACGGACCAGCCAAAGGTCCGTTGACTTCAGGTGGGATTTTGTTTCTGTCCCGCAAGGCTGTAAAATCCCGGCCATCGTTACCGCTGCAAACCTCTGGTATCTTGAAAGGAGACAGAACTAGCACTTTCGCAGTGCATGGGGACGTTCCAAAACACTCAACCACCAATGAATTAACCTCGCAGCACGGTTACTGTTGTTGTTTAGGTAAACGCAGTGGTCTCTTTATGCACAGCATAAATAGCAGTGGCTAGCTGGGTTAACCTGTATTGATTGAGGGAGGTGCGTTGCCCAAGGCACCAGAACCACCTCCAGCCCTGTCAGTAATACGAGGCCTCTTACACACATCTTGAGCTTGGTTGAAGGTGGAGATTTAAATGCCGAGGCTGCTGCTTTTTGTGTGAATGCTCTGTTGTCAGCTCTCCTGCGTGGAGATGAGGATGTGCATTCTGCAGCAGATCAGTGCTGTGGGGTGGAAATAGAAATGGCAGGAACCACAAGAGGGTGAGTTATTAGTTGTTTGCAACATTGTGCTTTAAATGGAGAAGTTGCCTTGTTCCTTGTTAAAATCGCGTTTGCCTAAAAGGGCAAGTACTGCTGCTTCCCATAAAAGTTTCAGTATCTGTTTTCCTGTGGTTAGTTCAACTCTGGTTTTTTTTTTGCTTTATGCTGTTTTTGTGTGATGCTTGGCTCGGTTTAGTGAACAATCATTATTGTGGAATGGACCTTTCCCCAGTTTGGGCATTGAGCACCATCAGCTCGTGCATCGCAAGGTTTGAAGGCACAGTACAACTCTAATTCGTCCCAGTCTCTGAAGAGTGCCTTCGCCAGCCTCATTCCGCACCCCCACCCCCCAATTCCCACACCGACAATTCGTGCAGCCAGATTGAGGAGTGCTTGAGGCACTGGCCAGATGCCGCCCTGTTGAGTTGTTTTGAAACTGACCAAATTCAAAGCAAATAAGTTGCAGTTATTTAGCCAAGGAAATGTTTCTTTCCCTTTGCCTGAACGGATTTAGGAACGAGACGTTGAGGTGGAAAGGGCAGTCTCTGACCCTCCACCCTACCCAGTCTCGCAATTTCAAGTCTGTTTCTTTGGTGACCAGTCGAAGACTTAGAACCTTTACAACATGGAAATTTGGCCCAGGCAGTCTGTGTCGCTGTTTACTCTCCACTGGAGCAAGTTGGTCTAACCACGTTGCATTCCCTCAACCCTTTTTTTCCTTCATCCATCCAACTGGGTTAGTTTAGATCACTGGGCTAAATCTCTGGCTTTTAAAGCAGACCAGCAGCACGGTTCGATTCCCGTACCAGCCTCCCCGGACAGGCGCCGGAATGTGGCGACTAGGGGCTTTTCACAGTAACTTCATTGAAGCCTACTCATGACAATAAGCGATTTTCATTTCATTTCATTTTCAACTGTCCAGTCTAATCTTGAATGTTGACATAGTTTCAGCCAGTAACTCTAGAAGTGAATTCCGCACCCCTACAATGCTCCTGGGTAAAGACATATCTCCTCTTCGTGCTAAACCTGTTGGATTTAATATCCATGGCCTCTTGTTCTAGACATAGAACATACAGTGCAGAAGGAGGCCATTCGGCCCATCGAGTCTGCACCGACCCACTTAAGCCCTCACTTCCACCCTATCCCCGTAACCCACTAACCCCTCCCAATCTTTTTGGATACTAAGGGCAATTTAGCATGGCCAATCAACCTAGCCTGCACATCTTTGGACTGTGGGAGGAAACCGGAGCACCCAGAGAAAACCCACGCAGACACTGGGAGAACGTGCAGACTCCGCACAGACAGTGACCCAGCGAGGAATTGAACCTGGGACCCTGGTGCTGTGAAGCAACTGTGCTAACCACTGTGCTACCGGTTTGCCCTGGCTCCTCGGCACTTGGAATGGGCCTACTTCGACAAAGTTGGCCCCATCATTTGAAACACTTAAATCTGGTCGTCTGCATTTTTCTAATGAAAATGGAAGCAATTTCTCTGGGATTTTTTCCCTTTTTATCCTCCTTAGAGGCAGCATCCCAGTCAATCGGCATTGCAACATGGCTAAAGCCTCTGTGTCCTTCCGATGGTGCAGATCCCAATACTTAATTTTTTAAAAAATCTTTCCAATTAAGGGCCAATTTAACATGGCCAATCCACCAACCCTGCACATCTTTGGGTTGTGGGGGTGAGACCCATGCAGACGTGAGGAGAATGTGCAAACTGCACACGGACAGTACCCAGCGCCGGGATCGAACCTGGGTCCTCAGTGGCGTGAAGCAGCAGTGCTAACCACCGTGCCACCCTGGGCAGATGCCAATACGACGCATGGTATTCAATTGAGGTTTTACGGTTTTCTTTCATTAATTATACAGACATTAGACATAATGGCCTGAGGCGGATGCACCTGCTTACTGCAACAATAACGGTTAATAAATTGATTTAATCATACAAACGTCAGTGCAGCTGTTTTGAAAGCTCCGGACGGAATATACTTTTGCACTTCTTTTGGCTTCAAGTCTGCTTGAAAGTGAGTTGTGAAAATACACGGAGTTGTGGCTTTCCAAGTAAACCTACTATAAAATGCAAAGACGCAAGATCATTTGAAAAGGTTTAGAGAGGAGCATTACATATCACAGTGGCGAAAGGGTCTCTTCTTTCTTCCTCCTCCCCCTCTCCCTCCTCCTGCTCTCCCTCCTCCTCCAACAGTGACAGCACTTGTGAATCCTGCCCGTTTCCTTTAGGGTTCCTTATCCACATGATAAGGGATGATGGCACGGTCATACCACTTAATAATAATCTGTGTTGCCACAAGTAGGCTTACATTAACACTGCAATGAAGTTACTGTGAAAAGCCCTTAGTTGCCACAGTCTGGCGCCTGTTCGGGTACACGGAGGGAAAATTCAGAATGTCCAAATTACCTAACAAGCACGTCTTTTGGGACTTGGAAGGAAACCGGAGCACCCGGAGGAAACCCACGCGGACACGGGGAGAACGTGCAGACTCCGCACAGACAGTGACCCAAGCCGGGAATTGAACCTGGGACCCTGGCGCTATGAAGCAATAATGCTAACCACTGTGCTACGGTCCAAAAGCAGCCAATGTGTCCTGGGTTGGAGTGGGGAATGTGGGGAGAGGTTGAGGTTTGGTTGGTTTTGCGCCAGATGAATAATCTGTGGAGCACTTCACAATAACACAAACCCAGGCCAGAGCGATTGAGGGAGGTGGAGAGGGTGGTAGGTGCCAAAACAATTAAGAGCAAGACAGATTGCCTGCCCGGGGGACTGATTTTGTTTAAAAAGCTTAGTTGAATCAAGAAGCTGGAAAGTGTGTACATTATGAAAAAAAAAATTGCATGCGAGTGAGCATTTAAAAAAAATTGACTCATCAAGTGACGAACGTGAGCAAAATGAAAATATCAACTAAAGACATACAGACCTTTTGTAACATGAGCATTGGCACACTTTTGCTGCCATACACCATTATGACCAGGGCTTTTTTTAAGTGGAATTTGTTCTGACTTGGCTTGCAACAAAGAGTTTCCCTGCTGAATAGCCTCCAACGTGAATAACGTGACGCAGGACAGGCGATATCGGCTCAAACGTTATCTTATTTACATTACGGAAAGTCCAAGTTGGCGCATCGTGTGAATCCCACGCTTGTGATTTTCAATGGACTCCTATTTTAAAACTGAGTTCAGCTGTGGTGTGGTGAGTTACAGGCGCACGGTAGTAGTCTTTGTCCCACAAAGGTAACAGTGTAAACCCTCAAAATTGCAAGCACAACAGTTGGACCTTGCTTCATTTCACTTTGACGGATTAGTTTTATACAATAATAACCTTTATTGTCAGAAGTAGGCTTACATTAACACTGCAATGAAGCTACTGTGAAAGGCCCCAATACAGATGTAGGATAGCAAAATAAACAAATGAGGCTCCAGAGTTGGATGATCAACTTTATCCTTGACTGTAGCTTATGTTTTCCTTTTAGTTTTGGTAAGGATGTGTTCTGATTTTCCATTTTAGAGCGTCTATATATTGCTCCTTCTGGTAAAGGATTTCTTGGCTTTACATAGCACATTTACTTTGTCTCAAGCTGGCTTCACATATAAGGAATGATTTTTAAAGGCTCTGATTGCTGTTGCCCTTGGCAACCGCAGCAAATATTTTGTTGCCTGCCCCCCCCAAGATAAATGGCCAGTTGATCTGTTCTGGGTGTTGGTTAAGGGAGGAATGTTGGCTGGGACACGAAGAGAGAGCCCTTAGCTCCTCTTCCTATTGTGCCGCGAAAATCCTCCTAAACATTTGGATGGGCAGACAATGCCGTTGTTTTAACATCTGAACCAAACCAATGAATCATGAACAAAACTGTGTACCAGTGTCGAACAAAATTTAGTTTCTTTGGGATTGACTGAAATTATTGATGTCAGTCAGGTTGTTACTGTGAAGAAACACTTTGGGAGCACTTTTTAAAAATGCTGCAGGATGGATACTCTCTTCAGATTCCTCTCCCAGTGCCTATGGGAAGAAATCTATTTGCTGCCTTCAGAACAAAATGGTCAATAAGCACGCATTACCTTTCCTCTTGCTGCATTGCTGATGGGTAAAAGCCCAATGCAGTCACCCGAGTATAATTCATTTTAATGGCACCACAAATTTGAATCCGCCTGGGGGCCATTCAAATCTGCCCTAGCTGAAGAAGCTACCCAGAAGGAAAGTCAAACCCATTGACTTGTTAGATCACTGTTCGAATCCTGCAGCAGTGCCTGACTCGAGGTGTAATAATATTGACTTTTCCCCACTGTCTCTGTGTGACTGAAGTGTATCATCCTTGGGCTCCATTCAGTAAAGCTCCTCTGCACCCTCTCTGAGGCCTTGAGATCCTCCAGGAAATACGCTGCCCAGAATTGGACACAATGCTCCACCAGAGGACTAACCTGTGATTTATGAAGGTTGAGCATAACTTCCTTGCTTTTGTACTCTATGCTTCAGTTTACAAAGCCAAATCATCCGTTTCTGAACAGCTCCATCAACTTGTCCTGATGCCATCAAGGATGTGACCGCTCAGGCCTCCCATTCCTGGAGCCTCTTGAATAGTGTATTTAATTTATGTTGCCTCTCCTCATTCTTCCCTTAATGATGAAATCTATCTGGAGTGGAAAATCCCTTGTTGTAGCAATTTTTGTAAAGTTTGCTCTTTTTTTTTTCCATCTTGACCTCCTTACACTATTGGCAGGCAGTCTGTGGAGTGTGAAAAGCTGCTTTGCCTATTTTCTGACTCCGCAGGGCAGTCGTAAAAAAGGGAAAACTGCAGTGACAGCATAAGTAGCAGAAAAATAAGAGTTGGTTATTTTTTCCATCTTATTATGATCATTCCAGTAATTCCTTTCCCCCTGATTCCCAGCAATCAGCAGCTGCCATTTGTCTAGGAATTGCACTTAAAGTTTCCACTATTCTTTCCCTGCCCATTCTCCATCCATCACCATCCGATACCTCTCCTCTAAGGGCGTTTTTCAGTCTTTTCTTTGTGCAATAATGTAGATGCAATGTAGAATTATTGAAAGCTAGAACACAGACTCGTAGACCTGGGTACTTTTCATGCCATTTCTTACAATACAAAATTATTTAGAACTTTGAAGTTAACCATCAGTTGCAAAGGAGGCATTAGGGAACTTTGCTTTGTTTGGTTGGTTGTCGAGGAGACTATTGTCCTTCAGTAAGTTGTTGACAGGGTGTCAGGGGAACAATCAAACCCTAAGTGCAAAGAGCCTTCAACAGTGGTAGTCAGCATCATGTTCACACACACACACACACACACACACACACACACCCCACCCCCACCAAAGGCTTTGAGTTTACAATGCTCATCCTTGTTTTTAAATCCCTCAAAGCCTGGCCCCCTCCCTCTGTCTGTAACTTCCTCCAGGCTTATGACACCCCATAGCTCGAAATCTGCCCTCTTGCCCCATGCCTTCCCTTCTGCCCACTAGGCTCCACCCTCTGGCATTTTCTGCCTAAGCAACACCAGCTCTGCAGCTCCGTTGCTTCGGGGCCTCCTTAAAACCCACTCCACGATTAGCTCTTGGTAAATCCTCCTAATTTCCCTTTCAATGGCTCTATCCTGGAAAGTCTAGACATAAAGGCCATATTCTCAGGTTCAGGGAAAAGTTGGGGCTGAGATAAGAAATTTCTTTGGTACAACTGTTGTTCTCAATCCCAGAGGGCTGTGGATGCTTGGATGTTAGGTATGTTCAAGAGAAACATCGATAGTTGTTTGGACACTATGGGATTTGAGGGATATGGGGATTTTCTCCTCAGAGAGTGGAGTTGAGGTAGAAAACCAGTCATGAGTTTCTTGAACGGCTAAGCAGGTTTGATGGGTTGTATGGCCCACTCCTACTACCCCCAGTGATGTGCTTTGCAGTGGTGGAGGTGATCTGCCATTGGCTGGGGGTGGGATCTCCCTGTCTGGCCGTTGCCAACGGGGTTTCCCATTGTATGCGCCCCCCCCCCCCCCCCCCCCCCCCCCCCCCCCCCCCCCCCACCCCCGCCCAAACCGGCCTATGTTCTTAAAATCTGGTGACATTGACATCATCTGAGATCACCCCTTTATACTGTAGGGTGAAATTGATGCTGGGAGTATCATAGAATTTACAGTGCAGAAGGTGGCTATTCAGCCCATCGGGTTTGTGCTGGCCCTTGGAAAGAACACCCTATTTAAGCCCACGCCTCATCATAATGGTGCAACGATGAGAAAGTTCGTCTTGGGGCAACCAACTGGTGAAGGATGTGCTGGAGCCAATCTTTACTGAGTCTTACATTTATTTAGAATTGCAAATGACACTTCCTTTATTTGTGCTCACGTGAAGCCCCAGTTAACACCCACCACCTGTATACAATTAAACACAATTAAGATGCAATTAGCAAATAAGTGCGGCACAGCTGCCATCTTTCTTGATTTTCACCATTAATCCCTTTGCAGCCATCACTTAGTAAACAAATCGCTTAATCTTTCTGACGGATTCCCACATCCTCCTTGTTCAGTTGGTTGACTGAAACATCAACTGTTCCGATCTCTAACCAAGGGAGATAACATTTAGATCACCCAAAAATAACTTATCCGTGTGTGCACTTTATAATGAAATCACAAAGGCGGTTATAAATGCAGAAGAGATCTTCACCCTGCCGATTTATTCTCGGTGTCTTTCCTACGCATAGTTTAGAAATAGTGCACAGGATGGAGAGACGTCCAACTTTGCAGAAATAATGTAATGAGGTTTGCTCGGTTTCACAATGTCCTTTTGATTGCACATATCCTTCAGTACTGGCAGCAGCTTAGGAAACTTTGCTATACATAGATGTCTCTGTGGAGCCTTTACACTGTTGCAGGCCTTGGATTAGTCCAGTGTTTGAACTGGTGGAAAACTCCCATTAGATCCAGTAACGTGTTATTTAATTGGCTCCTGTGGTTTGTAATACTGTCCCATTCTTCAGAATGAACAAGGGAAATAAACCCTCTTCCTCCTTGTTCATTTCCAGGAATGTTTTCTGTGGGCAGAACAGCCCCTCCGTTTCCCTGTGTTTTCATTGGTCAGCTATTGGGCTGTGAAAGACATCACAACTGAGATCACTTCTAATCTCTCACTTGACCAAAATCTTGTCAGCACTTTGCAGCTGCAATCAATGGGTAGGCATTGGGCTGTGCTCTGATCCAGGATGTGGCTCTTGAAGGGTATATGTACATTGACTACTGCCCTGACAGAATTTGTCATAAGATCATAAGGAATAGGAGCGGCAGTAGGCCATTCGGTCCATCGTGACTGCTTTGCCATTTTAATAACATCATGTCTGATCTAATTGTAGCCTTAACTCCACTTTCGTGCCTGACCCCCTTGACTCCCTCAGCTAACATAAATCTGTCAACTCAACCTTGAGTATGGTTAATGACCCAGCCCCCACTGCACACTAGAGGAAGAGTTCCAAAGACTCTCGACCCACTGAAAAAATAAATTCCTCCTCATCTTGATCTCAGATGGGGGGGGCTCCAGATTTTGAAACCGTGCCCCCTTGTAGATTCCCGCATGAGAGGAACCATCTCTGTGTCTATCCCGTCAAGCCCCCTCAGAATCATATATATTTCGGGGGCAGCACGGTGGTCCAGTGGTTAGCACTATTGCCTCATGGCGCCGAGGTCCCAGGTTTGATCCCGGCCCTGGGTCACTGTCTGTGTGGAGTTTGCACGTTCTCCCCGTGTCTGCGTGGGTCTCACCCCCGCAACACAAAGACGTGCAGGCTAGGTGGATTGGCCACGCTAAATTGCCGCTTAATTGGAAAAATTTATTGGGTATTCTAAATTTTTTTTTAAAGAATTGTATATATTACAATAAAATCATCCCTCGCACTTCTAAACTACAATTAGTATCGGCCCATTGGTACAAAGTAGGCCTGAAGTTGAGTTTTTTTGTGCTATAGATGGCTGTCACAAGCTTAGCATTGCGTGTACTCATGGAACTGTCATTGAGGGCAAAACAGAACTCTTCCATCAATATTTCAGCCTTTCACACTGAGTGCAGAAAAAGCAAAAAGTCACCTCGACAACATTTTATTATATGTTGAGGTCTGCAGCAATCCCACCTTTGATAATGATCTGATTAAATTTGCTGATTTTGATTGAAGGAAGGGTGTTGGCCAGGTTGGGTGAAGAGTTAACACGTGATTTTTAACATGTCGCTTGAAAGGTGGCGTCGCCCAGCCAGGCAGCAAGTCCTCTGTAATGTAATGTGTGGGCCTGGATTACGTGCTCAGTTTCTGCAATGGAGCTTCTGACCAACTTGTCTGAGCTGAGACTCGGATGTTAGTGCAAAGTGAAGGAAGTATTGAAGGGCCAAGCTTGATGATCAAATAACCTTGCCAGTTCCAGAAGGTTCCAGCCTTTGTTTTTAAACTCCATGGATCCGCAGCAGTTTATTGGGTGAATATTAAAACTTGTTTCTCACTCCCGTATCTCGAGAGAATCACGGTATTGTTGCAGCATTCAGGGAGGCCATTCTGAAGTGCAGCATTTAGTCCCGATATCCAATGCACATTCTTGTAATGTGAGCTTACAATTCATTTTAAAATGTGTTCAGGTGATTTGAATCTGCTATGATATCCATAAAATACCTACAGTGAGAAAGGAGGCCCTTCAGCCCATCTAATCCACACTGACCCTTCGAACGCATACTCTAACTAGGCCCACTCCCCCGCCCTATCCGCTGTGCATTGATCATGGCCAATGCACCTAAATAGATTGCAAACTTGACGAACATTTTAACAGATGCCATTTGGTGAAAAGACTTGGTTTCTTTGTTTGCAACACAAGAGAATGGGATTCGGCTCTTCAGCCAAATGCGAACAACTGCAGAAGGTATGAGGTCGTCAAAACGTTCTTGGGTCAGAAGTAGGTGGGCTGGAACCACAGCAGGCGAATAAAACAGCTCCAGTTCGACCCCCGGTCCATCCTGACCCAACTGATTTCCAATAGCGTGAGACTAAGGGGCATTATGATTGGGCCTCTGAGCTAGGGAAATGGGGAAACAGTCAGGGCTGCTGTTGCTCCCGATCGCTACCCAGTTTTCCTGTGCTGTAAGACAAGCGGGTGGTCAACAGATTGTCGACATGGTCTAACTTTCCTGTGATTCACTTGCCCAATTTATAACAATCGCAAGTTGTACATATACAGCACTTTTAGCATAATAGTACAGTATATCCAGGATCATGGGTAAAGCAAAAATCGACTCCATGCGCTATAAGGGGTGAACTAGGGTAGATAGTCAAATATTTGATCAAAGAGATGAAGGTAAAGAGGTTCAGGAAGGGGATTCCAAAGCTAAGAAGCTTAGCAGCTGCAGGTACAGCCACTGCTGGTGGAGCAGTTAAAATTGGAGATGTTCAAGAAGTTGGAATTAGTCGCATCCTGATATCTCAGAAGGTCTTGGGGAGATTATAGAGATGGGGAGTCGTGAGGTCATGGAGGGGTTGGAGAACAAGGAAGAGAATTTTGAGATTGAGGTGTTGCTTTGCAGGTAGAATTATTATTCATTATTCATCATCTGGGGGCATGCTTGTAAGATGCTCACTTGAGCTAGTTACCTGAAGATGGCCAATACCCATGCTAATGGTTGTTCCATCAAAAGCTTCTGCCTTCAGGAGAGAAGCCAGGGAAAGAGAGGGGTACATAAAAACTGTAAAAACATACAAAACCCTCCTCCACCATTTTTTGAACAAATCCATGTACAATCTTACTGCCGAATTCTTCACTTGTCATCTTACTCGTCAACTTCAGTTCTCCTTCCCCTTCATTTATCCATTCATTTGTAACTGCCTGGGCTTTACTGCTCAGATTTGACGTGGTTTGTACGTGTTGTTTGGAATATTCACAGTCATTATTTCTAATATTCTAGATGCGAACCAACTGATGAAATTATAGTTCTCCCTACACTGAAGCATTTGAAACTGTGATTTCCCTCTGATTTTAAGTTAATCGGTGTTCAGCTCTCACTCTTGGTGTTAAAATAGCGCCAATCAGTTAAATCTAGAGCAGCTAATGTTCAGAATTGACGAATGGTAATCGACCTGAAATCTTAACTGTTTCTCCCGCATGCCACCCCTACTGGTTCATTTCTCCCTCAAGACAGTAATTGAGTTTGTAAAGTTACCAAAGAAGGGTACTGAAGCTAAAAGCAAATTACTGTTGATGCTGGAATCTGAAACAAAAGCAAGAGAAAACTGGGTATAGGTCAGACTTATACCGTTTGGGGGGGGGGGGGGGGGGGGGGGTTGCAGGATAGAGGGCCAGCGGTAGGTGGAGATTGACAAAGATATCATGGACAAAAAGACAAAGGGGATGTAAAAAGCGGTGAACAAAGCCAAGAATGGCACTGATAGTGGCACATTAAGAGATCAGAATGCGTTAATGGCCGAACAAAGGTAAGTGTGTCAAAGGAAAACTAGGAATGGGATATTAAAGCACAGTCTAAACTGGGGCTGGTTTGGATCAGTTGGCTGGACAGCTGGTTTGTGATGGCCAACAGCACGGGTTCGATTCCTGTACCATCTGAGGTTATTCATGAAGGCCCACCTTCTCGACCTTGCCCCTCACCTGTGGTGATCCTCGGGTCTCTGTCTACAACTCCCGCTGCCTTGGGGAAGCAGGGTTATTCTCTCTCCGACCTCTTCCATCGGGCAGGAGATACAAAAGTCTGTGAATACGCACTAACAGATTCAAAAACAGTTTCTTCCCCACTGTTAGCAGACTCCTGAATGACCCTCTTGTGGACTGAACTGATCTCTCCACACACCTCCTGTACGGAGCAGCACCAGTAGTCAGCCGAAGGTCATCTGGGACAATGAAACCCACGCAAACACGTGTAGAATGTACAAACTCCACACTGAGAGTGACCCAGAGCCTGGATTGAACCTGGGACCTCGGCGCCGTGAGGCAGCAGGGCTAATCCACTGCGCCACCGTGCTGCCCTTGCCTAATGCTTTCTGATGTAGTACAATGCCATGAAAGTCTAAGGCAACCATAGACTTCAGAAGTACTATAAACACCATCATTCCGCACCCCAAACGTGTATCATTTCTATAAAGCATGCAAGGTTCAAACTTAAATTGATTAACTGTGAGTAAACTCTAGTACTCGTGACATTAAACAGATTGTGGTTGACAATTGTAACTGTATAAGCAATAAGAAAGTGTGGTTTGAGTTGGCAGTCATTGCAGGTGGCCGTGACGATGACTGTATTCTAGTCTTACTGCAGAATCCATGTCTTTGTGTTCTCCGCTGACAGAGAGCAAGGCTTCTTTCCAAGTAAGATCAGTTCTGCGTATGGCTGATGTGACGCATTGACACCCTGCACTGTCCAGAAAAATCACACGTAGGGCAACGCACAATTCCTACATTGCTAAAGTGACTAAACTTCAAACATTGGCTCAAAAGCGCTCCGGAGGTCATGCAAGGCAGTGTGTCACTTATTGTCCAATGCTCCTGTTTCATAATTTCAAATTGTCAGTACTAGAGCTGCACCATTTTTATTTAACACAAAATACACTTGAGGAAGAACAGAAGAAAAAATGGTGGTGTGCTGGGTGCACAAATTCAAATTAACATAATCTTTAAATTTCACATGCCAACCATTGCGTTTGGTGAAATGCGGGTGACAGCAGTGCAATGTTTATGTTTCAGTTAGTGAGCAATCAGGGTGAAAGGTCAAAGGCCATAACACAGGAAAACACCAAGGTCAGAACAAGTAAGGAGAAGAAGAGGTAAATCAGAAACTGATGGTTAAATGCCTGTGGATTGTTCCAGAGAGGGAGGAGCTGAGGAGGTCCTTAGTTTTGAGAAAGGAGAAAATAGAGCGTGTGCCTTCGCAGAAGGGTGTAGATTATATCACACTGAGGATGTGGGGAGGTGAGAGTAGTGTACGACAATGTGCTTTCAAGTTAAGAAATGAACATTCGAAGGGGCTTCAGTTATTTGATGTTGAAATTGTGCACCAGGTAGACCTGCTCTCTATCCTGTTTTGAATTTGAGCAAGGGAAGCGGTCCGAATTGAACACATGTGTTGTCCATTTGTACGATCAAACTTTATTAAAATATTGAAGTTACACATGTTAAAATATGTGAGTGGACAATGTGCAGAAAATGTTCCTGCCCCATTTTCAAACCCCCCCGCCCCAGAACAGGCTTGCTGGCAGTGTGAAAGCAGCTCAAAACATGGTTCACGTAAAATGCCTTGATTAAAGCTATTGATAATTACTTGGACAGTCACCTATTCGATAGTTATAGAATCACTAGTGCAAAAGGAGGCCATTCAGCCCATCGGGTCTGCACTGACCCTCTGAAAGAGCACTCTACCCAGGTCCAGTCCCTTGTCCATCCCACCCTATCCCCATAACCCCGTAACCTAACCTGTACATCGTTTGGACACTTAAGGGGCAATGTAGCATGGCCAATCCACCTAACCTACACATCTTTTTGGAACAAGAGTGACCAAGAGTTAATAAACTGTAATGTATAAACAGTAGGATTTTTTATCTGTCACTGTGCTGAAACCTCAACCCCTCTATTCAACCCTTTCTTCCCTTTGCCCACTCTCAGCAGCCATGTATTCAGCTACCCAGGCCCAATGGTCTGTGATTCCCTCCTTAAACCCCACTCTCTCTCCACTTGTTCCTACTTCAGTGCCCACCTTAAAAACCCACCTCATTGACCAAGCTTATCTGTGACCCCCTACTTGCCTGGATGCAGGTTCACTTTTGTATTTCTTGTGTCTGAAACCTCGTGGAACATCAAAGGCGAGTTCTATGTAAATACAAGTTGTGGCAGAATTTTACCAAGTTGGTGCTGGGTTCTATAAACAGAATTTTTACCGAGGTGACTCTCTTCAAACCTAGAGATGAGACATCTCGCCTTCAGATTCTAAAGGATCTCCTCGGTGTTATTGAGCCATTTCTCTCGGGTGCCTACTCATTACCAGCTTTGTAGCATTTGCTTTTTGGTTTCAGATTTTCAGTGTTTGTAAGAATCATAGAATTTACAGTGCAGAAGGAGGCCATTCAGCCCATCGAGTCTGCACCGGCTCTTGGAAAGAGCATCCTACCCAACCGGACACCTCCACCCTATCCCTATAACCCAGTAACCCCACCCAACACTAAGGGCAATTTTGGACACTAAGGGCAATTTTGGACACTAAGGGCAATTTATCATGGCCAGTCCACCTAACCTGCACATCTTTGGACTGTGGGAGGAAACCGGAGCACCCGGAAGAAACCCACGCAGACACGGGGAGGATGTGCAGACTCCACAGACAGTGACCCAAGCCGGAATCGAACCTGGGACCCTGGAACTGTGAAGCAATTGTGCTAACCACTATGCTACCATGCTGCCATGCAGTGTGAATCACTCTTGTTCTTGGCTGTCTGTGAACGTATCTGTCACCTATCCCTCAGCCTGTTTGTTCTCACTCTGCCTCACTGGCGCCAAATCCTTCTGTTCCATTTTTTTGTATTCAAGGGAATTGGGCTGGAACTTATTGCTTTAGGCCAGACCGAGTAATAATGGCAGATTTCCTTCCCTGAAGGGACATGAGTGAGCCAGATGGGTTTTTATGACGATCGACTGTAGTTTTTTTTTATTATGGCTATTTACTGAAATCGAATTTCACCATCTGCCGAGTTGGGATTCGAACCTGCGTCCCCAGAGTATTACCCTGGGTACTCTGGATTACTAGTCCAGTGACAATTCCACTGCCTCCGAAATGGGAAGGGGATTTGGGAGGGGAGATCAATTGGGGAATATGGAGTGAGGCACTGCGTAGGGTAAATGGGACCTCCTCCTGTGCAAGGATAAGCCTGATACAGTTTAAGGTGGTGCACATATGACTCGGACGAGAATGAGTGGGTTCTTTCAGGGGGTAGCAGATGAGTGTGAGAGGTGTGGGTAGGGGCCAGCGAATCACACGCACATGTTTTGGGGTTGCGAAAAATTAGGAAGATTCTGGGCGGGGGTGTTCGCGGTATTAGCCAGGATAGTTGGGGTGGAGGGCAACACGGTGGAACAGTGGTTCGCACTGCTGCCTCACAGCGTCGAGGTCCCAGGTTCAATCCCGGCTCTGAGTCACTATCCGTATAGAGTATGCACATTCTCCCTGTGTTTGCGTGGGTTTCACTCCCCACAACCCAAAGATGTGCAGGGTAGGTGGATGGGCCAGACTAAATTGCCCCTCAATTGGAAAAAATGAATTGGGTACTCTAAATTTATTTTTACAATAGGATAGTGGAGAAGGAAGTGGACCCGGACCCTTTGGTGGCGATAATTGGGTTTCAGAGAAGCCGGAGCTCATGGAGAGGAGGAAGGTCGATGTCATGACCTTCGCCTCTGATTGCATAGCGGCGAATTTTACTGGAGTAGCAGTCGGCATCGCCACCAGGGATAGTGGCCTGGTTGGGTGACCAGTACGACTTCCTGCGGTTGGAGAAGATAAAATATGAGTTAATGGGGTCTGCAGGGGGGTTTGAGAAAAGGTGGGGGATGTTTGTGACCGTGTTTGAGGAACTTCCCGGGGTGTTTATGTGTTGTAGCTGATGTGTTATGTACTCTGGGATAACACAGGCTGCAACTGGATGCAGCTTTAACCAATAGATACTCCAGACATTGAAGTTAGTACAATCTGATTTATTGACCCAGTAGCACAGTTAGCACAATTCTCCGAGTTCGACTCTCTGCTAACCCAAGTGTGGTTACTCTGTCTGACTGAACCAGACTAGCTCTTAGCCACATGCTGGAGGAGTGATACTGTACGTACACCCTGACTCACTCTGTAGATGTTCATCAGTGGAAAGAGGCGGAGTGTGAGTGCCTCGTGCCTTTTATGATGAGATACCACCCCCGAGTGTCCTGCCTGCTCATTGGTCATGTCCTGTTCTCTGTGTTCATTAGTCAGTGTCTGTATATCATTATCTGCATATCATGACAGTAACCTGTTTTGATACATGTTTGTAATAAAATACATTTTTTTTTAGTAAGACTGCCTCCTACCTCCTCCTCTATCTCTGGCTCTCCGTGTGCATTACTCTGTTTTGTTGTGCCTGGTTATGCCCCTGTGAGCTACCTTGGGACATTTTGAAGACGCGTGTATAAATGCAAACTGGCATTACAATAATCATGTCTCACTGCATTCTAATCTCTCAAACCACCACTAAATTAGACGTCAACAAAATTGTACATGATTTGCATTCGGTTTCCTGTCGTAATTTTTTCTAACAACTTTTCTTCTTTATCTTGTCAGGTTGCAATGCACAAGTTCACAAGAGCTGCAGGGATAGTCTGCCCTCCTGTAACAAGATTAAACAGAAGGTATTTATTCTCTCAATCTCTGCGGGTGGTGCGAGATTCATTTTTACTTGTTCCTGATCAGTTAGTGTTGTATTCAAGGTGGGAGATGTTGGTGCGAGGAACTGGAACACTCCTTCCACTTGAGGAATCTAATGTCACATGCTTCCAGGCGTTGCAAGGCTGATGTAGCGTAAGGTTCCAATTGTGATCTTGACACAATGGTAGCATTCCCAGCTGAGCCAGAAACTGGAGTTCAAGACCCACTCCATGGGCTTGAGCACCTGCTCTAGGTTGCACTACCGTACAGTGGGAAATGCTATATAATCCATGATATGTGAAACAGCACGAGGTGAACATAACCGTCTACATCTGGCGGCACGGTGACACAGTGGTTAACACTGCTGTCTCACCGTGTCAGAGACCCGGATTCGATTACAACCTTGCGCCTGTGTGAAATTTGTACCTTCTCCTCATGTCTGCGTGGGTTTCCTCCGGCTGCTCCAGTTTCCTCCCACAGTCCAAAGAAAGGCAGGTTGGGTGAATTGGCCACGCCCTTGGGTGGAGTTATGGGGATAGGGTGGAGGATTGGGCTTAGGTGGGTTGCTCTGTCAAATGGTCGGTACAGACTTGATGGGCCGAATGGCCTCTTTCTGCACTGTAGGGATTCCATTTTACATGGCACTATCGGAAGAAGAACAGGGGAGTTCTCCCGATGGCTTGACTGATGTTTGTTCTCCCACGAAAGCCACTGAAAAAATAATAATTCGGTCATCAATCTAATAGCTGTCATGGGGTATAATAGTAGCAATAATAATCTTTATTAGTATCACAAGTAGGCTTACATTAACACTGCAATGAAGTTACTGTGAAAATTCCTTGGCCGGCACATTCTGGCGCCTGTTCAGGTACACGGAGGGAGAATTCAGAATGTCCGATTCACCTGACAAAATCATCTTTCATCACTTGTGGGAGGAAACCGGAGCACCCGGAGGAAACCCACACCAAACCATGATAGAGCAAGTGGAGATCGATTGAGATCACGAAAAGCAAATTTAGGACAATTGTTAGGAATGCCTTCCTGCTGAGAATAATCAAAATATGGAATTAACTTCCGGGTTGGAACGGGCGGCATGGTGGCCCAGTAGTTAGCACTGCTACTTCACGACGCTGAGGACCCGGATTCGATCCCGGCCCCGGGCCACCGTCCGTGTGGAGTTTGCACATTCTCCCCGTGCCTGCGTGGGCCTCACCCCCACAACCCAAAAAGATGTGCATGGTAGGTGAATCAGCCATGCTAAATTGACCCTTAATTAGGAGGGGGGAGGAACGGAATTGCGTATTATTATTATTATTGGTAAGGCACAATTGGATGTTGTGGTAAAAAGCTGGAGGACCGTCTTCATCTGTATATCTTTTGAACTATGCCACATTTGGAATTGCGTTGGCTGCCTTGACTATTCCTATACCTTTGCCTAAATTGGGAATGCTCAAACATACCGATGGGAAACTGTAAAGTGAGTCGGTGGCAATCTGTATATTTTCTAATGTTGCGTGCAGTCTATTAATTTGCATCAAACTCTTTATTTCAGCAACAAAAAGCCCCTCAGGCCCAGGATTCTTCGACATTACCCACTGTTGTCAACATGAGAAATAAAAGTAAGCATCTTTTGATCTGCATTTATAGAGCTTACTGCTGGTAGTACCCAGGGGATATTTATATATTTCACCCAATCATGTTTTACACAGCATTGTCACGAAATCTTCATCATTTTGATAAAGGTGTAAAATGTTTATATCGTTTCCACTTGTGAAATATGCCAACAGTGTGGGTATCAGTATAGATCGGCTTTCTAGGTTATGGAGGCCAATGTTTGGAGGCCTCGCCTTGAGCTGTGTAATCCTACAGAGGGACACTGCCGGATGCAGGCCGGCCACTTATGGCTGTAGCAATTTGAAGTGAGGAATAAAAGTTACATTCAAGAATCTTAACAGCTTAAGACTAAATCAGATGTGTGATTGCTTTCTACCAGATATTTTTAAATTATTTCATGGAATGTGAGCAGCATATGCAAGACCAGCAATTGTTGCCCATCTTGGGTTGCCCCTTGAGGTGTTGGTGAGCCACCTTCTTGAACCGCTGTGGTGGCGCAGTGATATTGACACTAGACTAGAGAACTGAAGCCCAGGGTAATGCTCTGGGGACCTGGGTTCAAATCCCGCCAATGCAGATGGTGAAATTTGAATTCAATAAAATCTGGAATTAAGAAGTCTAATGATAAATGAAACCATTGCCGATTGTCGTCAAAAGCCCACCTGGTTCATTAATGCCTTGTAAGGAAAGAAATTTGCCATCCTTATCCGGTCTAGCCTATATGGGACTCCAGGTCCACAACAATGTGGTTGACTCTTAACTTCCCCCTCGAGGGAAATTAAGGATGGGCAACAAATGCTGGCCAGCCAGTGATGCCCACATCCCATCAATAAATTAAATAAAAGTCCATATGATGTAGGTACGCCCGCTGTGCTGTTAGGAAAGATGTTCCAGGATTTTGACCCAGCGACAGTGAAGGAACGGCGATTTAATCGAGCAAGTCGGCCAAAATCATTCAGAATCATTGAGCCTGCAGCATAACTCGAGCCATTGGAAAAATGGGTCTGGCAGCGACTGCCTAATGTCAGCTACCAGGATTTGGGGCCAACAATGTTCAGGAGTTCAAGGGTGAGCTGAATGATGAACCCTTGAGGGTGAGAAATGAAGAATGAGGTCAAACATGTACATTGAGTTAAGGCTGTTAGTTATCCACAATGTTGTAGGGAGACATTGGAGAACTCGAAAGGGGATGGAGAAAATAATGATTTCTCTGACTTTGTCAATTTTTTTAGTGTCAGATTTTTTTTTCTAGGGTGCTTTGATGGAAGGATAGTTGATTGTCAGAGAATTTTATTTCGATCGAATGTGATGGGTCGTTTTTTTGTATCTGAACCCCTCCCAAATACTACTAGCTGATTTGTTGAAAGAGCAGTGATTTGTGGAATCTGGTTAAGATTTTGGGAGATCTCTGATTCTTTGATATTATTGACCAATGGTTTCTGTCCTCTGGTTCACCATTGGCCTCCACGATCCATGATGTGGCTACCTTCCATGCAGGGCCCTGGCAATAATGTCCAGACCTACTTGTTATATTTCTTATTTGCTACCCTGCCCTGTTGTAATTCTGTCAACCTTGGGGTTTTCAAAAGACTGTTCTAACCACCATCTTTATTCTTAGATACCTCATAACCTGACCATATTTTCCTGCGCTGGGGACAGAACTGTCCACACCCGTTTTGAGCCTGCGATGTGGCAGAAAATCCAGAGAGAATCGAGAAATGCAATTATCTCCAGAGAGATTGTGTTTTCTGATTTTCCTCACTGGTGTCGTCACGAGATTCGCACCCTCAAAGGCCAAGAACCTCATTTAAATATATTTTAATGCTTTTAACTATGACTAACGGTCCCTGCCAAATGATCCACACCCCACCAAACCCCTCATGTCAGCAAGATTTACAACCGGTTTGGTCAAATGAAAATAATTGGGGCAGTATGGTAGCATTGTGGATAGCACAATTGCTTCACAGCTCCAGGGTCCCAGGTTCGATTCCGGCTTGGGTCACTGTCTGTGCGGAGTCTGCATGTCCTCCCCATGTCTGCGTGGGTTTCCTCCGAGTACTCCGGTTTCCTCCCACAGTCCAAAGATGTGCAGGTTAGGTGGATTGGCCATGATAAATTGCCCCATAGTGTCCAAAATTGCCCTTAGTAGTGGGTGGGGTTACTGGGTTATGGGGATAGGGTGGAGGTGTTGACCTTGGGTAGGATGCCCTTTCCAAGAGCTGGTGCAGACTCGATGGGCCGAATGGCCTCCTTCTGCACTGTAAATTTTATGAAGTCCAGGGAATCTCTCTGGGGGTACAGAAGTAAGTATAGCCCCCCCGGGGGGGGTGGGGGGAGAAGAGGAACATGCACGAGCTGTGCCAACTTACGCCAGGGGGCAATGGAAGGAGTGGGTCCTAGGGAAGCTCCCATGTTTGAGGGGGAGAGAAAAAGGTGTTGGGGGAGAGAGTGCCTGCGATACTTCCATGGTGGTGGGGTAGGAGGGAAAGCCATTGATGTCAGTAATGCAGAAATCCCGGGTGGTGATCTTGGGACCTGTGTTCAGATCCCACCATGGCAGGCAGTGAAGTTTGAATTCAATTTTTAAAAATATGAAATTAAAGTCTAATGATGACCATTGTCGATCGTTGTAAAAACCCATCTGCTTCTCTAATGTCCTTTGGGGATTGAAATCTGCCATCCTTACCTGGTCTGGGCTACATGTGACTCCAGACCCACAGCAATGTGGTTGACTCTGAACTGCCCCCTCGAGGGCAATTAGGGATGGGGAATAAACGCTGGCATAGCCAGTGACACCCACATCCCATTGAAGAATGACTAAAAATGAACCCAAGTAGTCTCCATGAATTAAAGCTTAGATATCCTGTTCCATAATGTGTTCCCTAATGTTTACACTGATCATTGAGCAGGCTAGTATTACGATTTTATTTAACTGTTGTATTTGTGTTTGTTTTATTTAGCTTTCCAACCCAAAGAACGCCCAAGGTCAGCAATAATCCTTCAAGATGACAACCTATTGACTGCCCCTAATAGGAAAATGCCCCTCTACCGATCTCTCTCCAAGAGTATGTCAATAGCCAATATCGCTGGGTAAGTTAGTTATTTGCACAGTGTAAAACTGCTGAATGGTTCTTGCAAGAGATTTGTTTTAATGCACTAGAAGTAACTTTCACTTGTCTGGCATGTTTAATGTTTAGAACATCCAAAAAGTAATTCCAGAAGTGCCAAGCGGTTAACCGGCAATGTGGTCATCCACATCCCTCTGGGGTAGAGAACTCCAAAGCTTCGCAGCTCTAAGTGACAAAAAATGTTTCCTAATTTTCTTGAAAGAGGCCGTCGCACCTGCCCTCTCGAGTGGATTCCCTAGCGCTACTCCGATAAAGAGCAGGGTAATTCTCCCCTCTTTCCTGGCCAGTATTTACCCATTCGTTGATATCACCAAGAAAAAAGATTATCCGGTTATTATCACATTGCTGCTTCAGAAGCTTGCTGTCTGCAAGTTTTCTGCTGCATTTCCTACATTAAAGCAGTGCTACACTTCAAAAGTACTTCATTGGGTGTAAAGTTCTTTGGGGACTCCTGAGGTTGTGCAAGGTGTATAAATGTAAAACTTTTCTTTCCCATCCCAGTCCTAAATGACCCCTTATCCTGAGGCACTAGCTTTCAACTCTAGGCTCTTGAACCAGGGAAATGACCTCTCAACCTCTACCTTGTCGGGCAATCTAAGAGTTTTATGCACTTTAATGAGATTCTTAGAGGTTGTAGGTCCATTCCACTCTGTCTTTCTCATAAGACGTCCCAGGAATCAGTCTAGTGAACCTTTGTTGAACCCTCTCTACGGCATGTATATCCTTTAGTGAGAAGACCAAAATTGTACCTCGTGTAAACTTGCCTTTTACTGATGCTTCTGCAAGTAATTTTTATATCTTCCACCAAATGACATGAGCTATCTTTGAACCTACATGCCAAGCTGCTCAAAAATCCACATTGATGATGCATGCGTTTAGCAGGTGGCCTTTGCCTTCCCATAAGTTGAGGCCTAACCATTTGGTAAATGATGTTGCAGCCTTTGACCTGTTGCTGGAATTGTGCACCTTGTTGCCATTCACAAGTACTGTTGTGATATCTATTGCTTATACTGGCTATCCACTCGCACCGAGCGAAATTTAGTGGGCTGGAGGAGAAGTACCAAATAAACATTTGTTCGTGGGCAGTTTGTGCACAAGCAAAGTGGGAGGTATAAAAATGAGCTGGCAAGAAAATTGTAGTTAACAAGAGTCCAACTGTAATGCTCGTAATATTTTTGGTTGAACGACAAAATGGAGGTGCCTACATGGAGAGTGTGGAAAAGCTAAACGCCCATGTTCTGGGTTGCCTCATTGCCCACCATATGGGAGCTTCAAAACAACAAGAACCACTCATACCCCAGCATTCTACAGAAAAGAGCTTTCCCTGTGACAAAGCCGGAACGTCAGGATATTGTCCTTAAAAGATAAAATGTCTTTTGTTCGAAGGGAACAGTATCAGAGTGTGACAAGGATATGGTACGATATTGCTTGTGTCCTCGAATCATGGTTCCAAAAAGTAGAAATAAAAGACCCTTCTTTGTTCCCTCGCTACACTGAAGCCATGTTTAAACCAAGGCTGTAATGAAGTAAGGAGCTGAGTGACCCTGGCGGATCCCAAACTGCTGCCCGCAAGCAAGTTATTACTAAGTTAGTGCCGCTTGATAGCACTGTTGATGACCCCTTCCATCCCTTTACTGATGATTGCGAGTAGATTGATAGGGTGGTAATTGGCTGGGTTGGATTTGTCCTGTCATTTTGTGTACAGGCACACCTGGGCAATTTTCCACTTTGCCGGGTAGATGCCAGTGTTGTAGCTGTACTGGAACAACTTGGCTAGGGGCGCAGCAAGTTCTGGAGCACAAGTCTTCAGTACTATTGCCGGAATATTGTCAGGGCCATCGCCCTTCCTGTATTCTGTGCCTTCAGCTGTTTCTTGATATCACTTGGAGTGAATCGAATTGGCTGAAGACTGACATCTATAATGCTGGGGAGCTCTGGAGGAGACCGAGATGGATCATCCACTGGGCACTTCTGGCTGAAGATTAATGCGACTGCCTCAGCCTTGTCTTTTGCACAGATGTGCTGGACTCCTCCATCATTGAGGATAGGGATATTTGTGAAGTTGTCTCCTCTTGTGAGTTGTTTAATCGTCCACCACCATTCACGACTGAATGTGGCAGGACTTGCAGAGCTTGGGTCTGATCCATTGGTTGTGGGATCGCTTAGCTCTGTCTATCACTTGCTGCTTATGTTGTTTGGCACACAAGTAGTCCTGCGTTGTAGCTTCTACCGAATCCAGTGTAACTCTTACCCAAGTTCTTCCTTTTCACATACGAGGCTGGATAGCGAGTGTGGAAAGCTGCTCAGTGGAGAGTATCATACACAGAGTTCACTCAAGTGTGTACTTGTGCATTTTAATGCAAGTGTCACTGGACAGCAATCAACAGCAGAGAAGCTGATTGATCTCCTCATCAGCTGAGTGATAATGAGGCCAGTTGTCGTGCCCCAGTTCCAGTTCTGGCTGACCTCAATCGGTGAAGCACAACCAGATATTCTAATCTGCATTGTTCAGCACTACAGTCACTGTTCCTACCTGTGAAGTAATCAGAAGACCCGGGAAAGAATTGTTTTCATGGAACTCCTTTTATATTTAAACACTTTTATAGTTCAGCTTATACCCTTTTCCTCGAGTTGAATTTATTTTTGTTTATCCCGTGCAGACCTGCTATTGACGAAAACTCCCTCACTACTTGGCGGGTTTTGTCTCAATCGACTGACTCTCTGAACCACATAAAACAGGTGACAGAGTCGATGGAATCGCTGACTGATGAAGGTAAGAGTAGTGTTTAGTGTGTCGTTCCTTATGCTATTTTAAAATTTTACGAAAGCTGTACATGAAGCTCTGGTGAAAATGTGAGGGCAAGACGAACTCCCCCTTTTACGAAATTGTAAATACTAAGTGTTGTGACAGGGGGGCGTGATTCTCTGGTTTCCCGGCCACGTGTTTCTCTGACGCGCGCCAATCGCTGGTGATGGGATTCTCTCTTCCCGCCGCTTGTCAATGGGAATTCCCAGCGCTGCGATACCCGCAGGCAAGAGTACACATGCCGGCGGGAATAGAGAATCCCAACGGCCGGAGAATTCTGGCTAGTATCTCACCAAAGGGAAGAGGATTACTAAATTCCACTACGTGTGAACCTTTGGAGACTATGCTGTGCAAATGATAGGTCAAAGCCTTCAAATAATATTCCTTTGGCTGACATTCACAAAACATCCATTTCGGGGATTACAGACACAGCCTTGAGCTGGCCCAATGAAATCTACCGTTTCAAAACATAAAAATCTAACCGTTCGGGTTAGGATCCATCTCTGAATGTCTTCGTTGAGTTATGTACAATCGCCAAGACCATAATCTATTCCTGATGCATTGTCTAATAGTCTGCAAAGACCGGAGTTGAAAGAAGCTCCATCATCAGTGCAGAAGGTATCTTGGCTAATTTAACACTTCCACATGCACAAAGTTGAAGGTGCCAGGCTACACTGATTGAACAGCACATACTGTCAATATTAATTGGGGGGGGGGGGGGGGGGGGGGGGGGGGCTCCTGTGGTGCAGTGGGTAGCAGCCTACTTCAGAGCCAGAAGCTCTGGGTTGCAGATCCTGTTAGCCATGGAAGGAATGCTCATGATGCAGTTCAACAGGCTAATAATCTGCTTGGAATTTCCCCCCAAAGGGACATAATGGAGTCTGTCTGATGATGTGCTGAAGAAAGCAGCCTATATTTGAAACACATCTACTTTATTCCTATTGATCCCCCACAGTTGGATAGTATGACAACAAATCAATGGTTTGAAAGTTGATTTACACTTGCCATTAAATAACACTTGATCTGGGGCACATTTAAAGAACACAATTCTGCACCATTTATTCGAGGAGCTCGGACGTCTTCAGCTGTGTAAAGTGGCCATTATAATGTGCCCGAATGGTATTTGAGACCTGAATTATTGCAGTGGCCATCAAAATGCAATGTCTCCATCTCAACGTTGCCGCCAGTCGGGTGTGCGTGTATGTGGTGGCGCGTAGTTCCAGTAAATGCTAGATATTGATGTTTATTGTCAGACTCTGCATTTGTACTCCACATTCCCACAGGTACAGATGTCATGGATGGGCAGCTGATGGGAGAATTTGAGTCGGATGCTAAAGAGTTGGAAGCGGACTCCTGGAGTCTGGTGGTGGACAACAGCTTTGTGTGTCAGCAGAAGAAGGAAGTGATTAAGCGGCAGGATGTTATCTATGGTAAAAGTTGACATTATTCCTATTTTAAATGGGGTGGCTTTACATTTTGCAGGAAGGCCATGAAGTCAGCATACAGGACAATTCTGAGAGTAGAGAGAGTGAGACGATGAGGTAAACAGAGAGGTTAGGTGGGAGCGATTTGGGGGAAAAAGAGAGGAATTCCAGTCTTGGGAGGTTCAAGATGAGGGCAGTGTGTTTACAAAACAACTCTTGATGCAGTGAGAATGGAGGACGGAGGAAGTGCGTGCATTTGGAGTTAGAAAGAACAAAAGAGAAGCCTTACAACACCAGGTTAAAGTCCAACAGGTTTATTTCAAATACTAGCTTTCAGAGCACTGCTCCTTCCTCAGGTGAGTACACATTGATTGAACAACCCATACTGCCAATACTTCCTCAAGTGAGTACACACTGATTGAACAGCCCATTCTGGCAATATTAATGGGGGGGGGGGGGGGGGGGGGGGGGCTCTTGTGGTGCAGTGGTTAGCAGCCTACTTCATCCACCTGAGGAAGGAGCAGTGCTCCGAAAGCTAATGTTTGAGACAAACCTGTTGGACTTTAACCTGGTGTTGTAAGACTTCTTACTGTGCTCACCCCAGTCCAACGCCAGCATCTCCACATCATGACTAACTATAGAGACTAGTAAAGCTGGAGCAGGGAAGAGATAAATGAAAAATCAGTGCAAAATGTCTCTGTATAATATGCGAGTAGCATTGTGTGTGAGGAATAGTGTTAGCGCCCAGGTATTAGTGCAGAATCCTGTGTCTGCTTGGCACCTGACTGATTGAGATTTTGCTACTACAGAGTTAATGCAGACGGAAATGCATCATCTTCGAACCCTGAAGATCATGTCAGAAATCTACAGCAAAGGGATGACAAAGGAACTGCAGTTAGAAACCTCAACAGTGGAACGTATCTTTCCCTGTTTGGAAGATCTGATCGACATTCACACGCAGTTCTTCAATCGGATTCTAGAGAAAAGGAAAGAATCCTTAGTGGCAAACAGTGACCGGAACTTCTTTATTAAAAAGATTGGCGACATCTTGATGAATCAGGTAAGAAGGGGTCACTGAGCTAAGGTGCCATAGTTTTTTTTAAATGAAAGTCAGATTTGAACCTGGCCCACGTATAAACCTACAGGGATAAGAGGTGGGGAATGGGACTGCCTAGATTGCTGTGCACCGAGTCAACATGGACTGGATGGGTAAAATGGTCCTCTTATGTACTGTAATGACTCGGACCTGCAACCTTCAGTTTTTCTCTTTGAATTTTATGAGCCTGTAGACTTGGACGGGACTGTCCTTCGTAGGGCTGTTGTTGTATTATTGGTGAATAAACCCTCGTCTACAGAACACCAAGATCAGTATCAATCAGTCAACGGCACACAGATTTAAACTTTGTGTGTGACTCGCCAGCATGCAGCCCATCAGGACCCTGTCCCCAGCAATTTAAAAAGTAAGAATGTAAGGACATATGAAATATGGACAGGAGTGGGCCATACAGGCCCTCAAGCCTTCTCACCAATCATGGCTGATCTGTCTCGGCTCCACTTCCCCATCCACTCCTCATATCCCTCGATTTCTTCAATGATCAAAAATCCAACGATCTCGGTCTTAAATATACTCAACACTGGAGCGTCCACAGCCCCCTCCGGTAGACAGTTCCTCAGATTCACAAGCCTCTGCATGAAGATATTTTCTGGTTATCCCACCACTAAATGTATTGTATTTCCCCAAGTATGTTTCTAGCTTCAGGCTCTTTAAACAAATCATTTCTTCAAAGGCTTATTTTTGACGATGTCAAGATGACAGTGGATAGATTTTGAGTCAGGACAGTTGATATGGGTTTGAGCTGCGGATCAATCATCATTGGAATGGCAGGAAAAGCTCAAGGGGCTCAACGGCCTAGCCCTGTATTTATGAGTTTAATCTTTTTTTGAAGCAATCACTTTTTTTATACTTTGTTTTCCCTAATGCACCTCTCCGCTCCCGGAAGTGCAGCTTCGTGCTAGGTCACTGATCATTGGTTGTCTCCCACTACTCCTAACCAAGTTGCCAATCTTTGAGCAAAGTCAGATAATTAATGTCGGAAGACTATTGATGTGAACGGTGACAGGCCAGCCTGATCAGCGTCTCGCACGTTATTCCCACGCACGAACCTTCGAGCAGACGCGGCTGGATAGAAACCATGAAATCCCACAGTACAGAATTGTACAGTACAAGAGGCCATTCCACCCATCATGCTGGTGCCAGGAAGAAATAACTTATCTTTTATATCGCAGCCTCAGGTCATCCCAGTGCACTTTACAGTCAATGAAGTATTTGTGCAATGTTGTCGGTTGCAATATAGAAAACGCAGCAGCCTGTTTGAGTGGGGATGCAGGAAGAAGAGGGTGTTTAGTTATGATGTGAGGCAGGCTCGATGGGTCCACTGGTCTTTTCCTGTCTGTCAATCTCATATGGATGTAGGCCATCTGTTTTAGTGATGCTGGTTGAGTAACGAATGTTGGCCAGGGGACCCGGAGAGAGCTCTCCTGTTCTTTGAACTAGTGCACTGGGATCTTTCCCATCCACCAAGATGGAATCTCACAGGGTCTCACCCAAAAGGCAGTACTTCTGACAGTGCAGTGCTCCCTCAGTACTGCACTGGGTGTGCCAGGATAGACTGTAGCCCTTGGAGTGGGATCTGAACCCATGTAGTTCTGACACCCGAGACAGGAGTACTACCCTCTGAATCGTCATTGGCACCACAAATACGCAAGCTAGTATAATCAGCTAACTTGGCAGAGATTTCACATCACAGCTGGTACCGTTCATGATCTTTTTTAAATGGACGCACACTGGGCAATGATAGAACAACCAATTAGAACAGCAATATGCCCCAGATCAGGGGATGCATTGGTTTAGGAATATGGCCTCCAGTTGACAATAACCATCTTGTCACTATAGGACTCAACCAATTGGAGTTCAACTTTGCCACAAGGGGGTTTGCATTGTTGGACATGCCACCTTTCCAACAAGACGTTAAATGGGAAAGGTTATATCCGCACCCCTCATAATCTTAAATGCCTGAGTGGTTTTTAATTATTCCAAAAGAGTGAGGCCAGCGAAAACATTTCCTTTCTCGCCCATGACAGCTCCTTGGGGCTTTACCTGTAATGATTACAGTCCCGTTGTCTTTCATGTGTAACATGATGTTTTATTTGGCAGTTCTCTGGTCCAAGCGCCGAGCGCATGAAGAAGACCTACGGGAAATTCTGTGGGCAGCACAATGAAGCGGTGAATTTTTGCAAGGAGCTCTTGGCACGAGAGAAGAAATTCCAGGCCTTTGTCAGGGTGCGTTGTCAGCTCCACTCAGCCAGGCACCTGCCTGTTGACTGTAAGTCTAAAGAGATTGAAACCTGCTAACTCCTACTTGCCCTAAAATGTTTTATTTTGTATTTCCAGAAAAAAATGAGCAGCTCCATAGTTCGAAGATTAGGAATCCAGGAATGTATATTACTGGTGACTCAAAGGATTACCAAGTACCCAGTGATTGTCCAGAGGATAATACAGCACACCAAAGGTATGCAGCCGGCCTGTGGAATGGTCCAATCCCTGTCCTATTAGGGGGAGTTCATTCATTCTAAGCGTCTCCAGTAGAAGTAGGAGCACCACAGACACAGGAACAGGTCTAGACCATTCAACCCATCAAACCTATTCGCCCAGCTGCCATTTAGAACATAGAACATTACAGCGCAGTACGGGCCCTTCGGCCCTCGATGTTGCGCCGACCCGTGAAACCATCTGAAGCCTATCTGACCTACACTATTCCATTTTCATCCATATGTCTATCCAGTGACCACTTAAATGCCCTTAAATTTGGCGAGTCTACTACTGTTGCAGGCAGGGCGTTCCACACCCCTACTACTCTCTGAGTAAAGAAACTGCCTCTGACATCTGTCCTATATCTACCACCCCTCAATTTAAAGCTATGTCCCCTCGTGTTGGTCATCACCATCCGAGGAAAGAGACTCTCACTGTCCACCCTATCTAACCCTCTGACTATCTTATATGTCTCTATTAAGTCACCTCTCAGCCTTCTCATCTCTAACGAAACAACCTCAAGTCCCTGAGCCTTTCCTCGTAAGACCTTCCCTCCATACCAGGCAAACATCCTAGTAAATCTCCTCTGAACCCTTTCCAAAGCTTCCACATCCTTCCTATAATGTGGTGACCAGAACTGCACGCAGTACTCCAGGTGCAGCCGCACCAGAATTTGTACAGCTGCAGCATGACTTCGTAGGATTGAAGAAGGAAAAGTCAGCTATGGTTCCTCCACCTGATCATTATCCAGTGACCCTAAGTCATGCCTGCCAATTCTCATGTGCGGTCCATGCATTCACGGAACTCAAACCCGGCACGCATCGCTGCAGGTGAAAATTGAAAAACGAGGCCCACAATTTGTGGTCGTACGTGATTAATATTGGACCAATAAGAACTGTCACCCATTATCTCAGTAACGTCAAAGTGTTGTATTTTTTTTAATCGATCTCATTCAGGTGGACATGATGCCTTGTGGTAATTATTTACAAGGATGAGGAACACTGGAATGGCTGGGAATTATAAATTCAGTGAGATACCAATTTTAACGCCCATCCCACCAGCATTTCAAGCTGAAGTTAGGACTCCTGAAGCAAACTCCCAAAGAAAATATGGGTTGAAATGATACAACGGGGAGGAGATCACTGTCATCTTAACTCACCCGCCCTACAGTCCCTTAACGTAAGATCTGGAATGATTCCAGGATTTTCCTTCTGTCACCCTGTGGAAATCAGTTCTAAATGAATACTTTTCGTCAGTATTCACTCAAGAAAAAGATAATATTGAGGAGGAGAATGCTGAGACCCAGGCTATTAGAATAGATGGCATTGAGGTGCGTAGGGAAGAAGTGTTGGCAATTCTGGACAAGGTGAAAATAGATAAGTCCCCGGGGCCGGATGGGATTTATCCTAGGATTCTCTGGGAAGCCAGGGAAGAGATTGCTGAGCCTTTGGCTTTGATTTTTAGGTCATCATTGGCTACAGGAATAGTGCCAGAGGACTGGAGAATAGCAAATGTGGTCCCTTTGTTCAAGAAGGGGAGTAGAGATAACCCCGGTAACTATAGGCCGGTGAGCCTAACGTCTGTGGTGGGTAAAGTCTTGGAGAGGATTATAAAAGATACGATTATATCATCTAGATAGGAATAATATGATTAGGGATAGTCAGCATGGTTTTGTGAAGGGTAGGCCATGCCTCACAAACCTTATCGAGTTCTTTGAGAAGGTGACTGAACAGGTAGACGAGGGTAGAGCAGTTGATGTGGTGTATATGGATTTCAGTAAAGCGTTTGATAAGGTTCCCCACGGTCGGGCTATTGCAGAAAATACGGAGGCTGGGGGATTGAGGGTGATTTAGAGATGTGGATCAGAAATTGGCTAGTTGAAAGAAGACAGAGAGTGGTAGTTGATGGGAAATGTTCAGAATGGAGTTCAGTTACGAGTGGCGTACCACAAGGATCTGTTCTGGGGCCGTTGCTGTTTGTCATTTTTATAAATGACCTAGAGGAGGGCGCAGAAGGATGGGTGAGTAAATTTGCAGACGACACTAAAGTCGGTGGAGTTGTAGACAGTGCGGAAGGATGTTGCAGGTTACAGAGGGACATAGATAAGCTGCAGAGCTGGGCTGAGAGGTGGCAAATGGAGTTTAATGTGGAGAAGTGTGAGGTGATTCACTTTGGAAAGAATAACAGGAATGCGGAATATTTGGCTAATGGTAAAATTCTTGGAAGTGTGGATGAGCAGAGGGATCTCGGTGTCCATGTACATAGATCCCTGAAAGTTGCCACCCAGGTTGATATGGTTGTGAAGAAGGCCTATGGCGTGTTGGCCTTTATTGGTAGAGGGATTGAGTTCCGGAGCCATGAGGTCATGATGCAGCTGTACCAAACTCTGGTACGGCCGCATTTGGAGTATTGCGTACAGTTCTGGTCGCCTCATTATAGGAAGGACGTGGAAGCTTTGGAACGGGTGCAGAGGAGATTTACCAGGATGTTGCCTGGTATGGAGGGAAAATCTTATGAGGAAAGGCTGATGGACTTGAGGTTGTTTTCGTTAGAGAGAAGAAGGTTAAGAGGTGACTTAATAGAGGCATACAAAATGATCAGAGGGTTAGATAGGGTGGACAGCGAGAGCCTTCTCCCGCGGATGGAGGTGGCTAGCACGAGGGGACATAGCCTTAAATTGAGGGGTAATAGATATAGGACAAGAGGTCAGAGGTGGGTTTTTTGCGCAAAGAGTGGTGAGGCCGTGGAATGCCCTACCTGCAACAGTAGTGAACTCGCCAACATTGAGGGCATTTAAAAATTTATTGGATAAGCATATGGATGATAAGGGCATAGTGTAGGTTAGATGGCCTTTAGTTTTTTTTTCATGTCGGTGCAACATCGAGGGCCGAAGGGCCTGTACTGCGCTGTATCGTTCTATGTTGTAGATGTTGTGAAGGAAATCTGCCTAGAACTTGATTTTCTCACATCAGGGGTGTGGGGGAAGTTGTGTGGTTTCCCCCATCAGAGGAGGCTCGAGTGGAGCATAGACATGGCGTGGACAAGTTGGGCCTGTTTTTGTGTCGCCCATCCGATATAATAGCCCAGTCGGATCGAGTGTAATTAATCTTCTCTCTTGTCGTCACAGAAAATGATGATGATCATGCTGACCTCACTAAAGCACTAGCAATGATAAAGGAGGTGATTGCAGCAGTCGATAACAAAGTAAGTGAATATGAAAAGAAAACCAGGCTCCAGGAGATCCACAGCAGAACGGAGACCAAAGCCATCATGAGGCTGAAGAGTGGCCAGATGTTTGCAAAGGAAGACTTGATCAGGAGAAAGCTGGTACACGATGGCCCCGTTACATTGAAGAGTTCAACAGGAAGACTAAAAGGTACAGCCTTCGCACCTTTTGACTCATGAAGCTAGGGGTGGCCTCTCGTGGGTGGGTGGGGTGGGGGGGGGGGGGGGGCATTGGTTGGGTTACGGTGAAGGAGCACCATCTATAGCGGTGAGATTCAGTGATGCTATATCTAGCACTCTTCCCCCCCCCCCCCCCCCGCCCCCCAAATATATCAACATGCAACCAATGGAGTAAATGAGGAGTGAGTTGCCCCATGTTGCTAGTAATTACTAGAAGACTTCAGCATTACAAGCTGGGTGTCTCCATAATTCTCATTTTACTCCCTTTGCATTTTCCAGTTGATCGGCCTTGTCATGTTTTACAATGATGTAGAGGCTGAAATCATTCATAAGGGATCGTGTAAACACGTCAGTTCATTTATTTAAACGGGATCAAGGGGAGAGATGTAATAATCATAATCTTTAGTAGCGTCACCAGTCGGCTTACATTAACACTGCAATGACGTTACTGTGAAAATCATCTGGTTGCCACACTCCAGCACCTGTTCGGGTACACTGAGGGAGAATTCAGAATGTCCAATTCACCTAACGAGCACGTCTTTCGGGATGACATGGATGTACATGGAACGAAAGCTTGACTGCATGTGCTGTGTTCTGCTCTGCTCCAGGCCAAAGTGAAACTGAGCTGGATCACTTCCCTCATGCCGCTATCCCACAAAGGAATGTTATATCACACCTCACCCTATTGATCCCAAATTTGTATGATTATCTTAATATCTTTCTAAATTTAATCGCCCTGATTCCTTTCTGCTGCTAGAACTCGCCTAGTCCCTTTATGAATCGCAACGTAGTTTCTTCTTTCTGACCCTTGCTCATGGATTGTCCTATATGGTTTTAATGGAAGAAAATGTTGCCCCCCCTGTCTCCATTTACCAACGCAATGTACCAACAAGTGGCACAATCATCACTAATTAAATTTCAGCAGTGCCCTATTTGCCAGTCTCGGAGGGGGGGGGGGGGGGGGGGGGGGGGGGTGGAAATAATGGGCATAGTGGAGCACAATGCTTTTGTGATTCCCTCTCCCTCACCATCCCATGCCCCCAAAGGTTGATCAGCCTGTTTAAGAAACAAGATGAGCAATTGTCAAAGGAATATTAACCTGCAGCAAAATGGCCCTACTCCAGAGATGGTTTGACATTTTCCAGCTCATTTATTGTGGTTCTGACTTGATGTGCTTCAACTGCCAATGACTACGACTTTACCTCTTTGCTGTTTAGAAGTCCAAGCTGTGTTGCTTTCGGATTTGCTGGTGTTTCTTCAAGAGAAGGATCAGAAATATAATTTCGCTACACTGGTGAGTTAAAATTCCTCTTGAGGAGCGATGAGTTTTGGACACTTCTTGATTCAGTTGATGGATTACTTGCTTACGTAACATTCTGCACTACACTCCGCTTATTTTAATGCTGATGGTTGAGTCCTCAACTATGATATTGATTCCAATTCAGGTCAAATAAGGAAAGACTGATAAACATTCAGATAAAGGCTGCTCTAATTTCTGCAATTGAATTGAGAATCTCATATGGCAATGCATTTGAATACCACACAAGAGCTGGACTCGTGCAGTGCCGAGGGAGTGCAGCAACGTTTCTACAAAGCAATATAAGGATGGCCATTCGTCCCTCCAGCTTGTCCCGCCATTCGGTGGTTGATTCCAACGAGGCATTAATCCCCTCGCCTGTCTTGTTTGGGTGGATGTTGGAAACTGCTGCAGGAAGTCAGCGAGGTTGGTTATTAAAGAGCGATGAAATCACAATGGGCTTCCTGATCCGAGCTAACTCAAAATAAGTAAAGCGTCAAGGAAGTCTGGGAGTGGAGTCCAACCCCAATGGCATCAAAAGGACGTATCTCTGGTTTAATACAAGGTGTTGTTGGCACTCAGTTACCTCATTTGGACAGCAGCCATTTTGGGTGTCCTCACATTGGGCACTGCTGTGGTTGTCTGTTGCTTGAAGAGACCAAGGGAAAGTAAGGCTAACAGATGTTCAACTCCTCGCATCCAGACACGTTCAGGCGTTCCGCACAAGCAATTAAAATGCAGTTATCACTGTCCATGTGGAGTTTGCACATTCTCTCCATGTTTGCGTGGGTTTCGGCCCCGCAGCCCAAAAGATAATAAAATAATAATAATAATAATCGCTTATTGTCACAAGTAGACTTCAATGAAGTTACTGTGAAAAAACCCTAGTCGCCGCACTCTGCCGCCTGTTCAGGGAAGCCGATACAGGGAATAGAACCCGCGCTGCTGACATTGTTCTGCATTACAAGCCAGCTGTTTAGCCCACTGTGCTAAACCAGCCCCTAGATGTGCGGGGTAGGTGGATTGGTCACGCTAAATTGCCCCTCAATTGGAAAAAATGGATTGGGTACCCTATATTTTGGAAAAATAAATGTAGTTGCTATTGGCGCATAAGGAAACTTCCTGGCTAATTTATGCACAGCAAGATCTCACAAGTAATGTTTTTGTTCCCAGTCGTAAAATAAGCAAACAAGAAAGCTTCGTGAAAGCTGACTCACTAATCCTTGATTATTTTCCCCCACCCTCGGCAAACACACATTTGATCATATTTTGAACTCTCTGCAATTGGCGTTCGTCCAGTAATCGACCTTTGGCTGGAGATGTTTTTCTTGCTGAGGATTTGTAATGCGATGTTGTAATCACAGGAAATAGGCTGAACTTTTAAGGCATTGCTTGTTTTATTTTGGAGTGGGAAATTCCCCTGTTGTGACTGTCTCAGAGACAGCAAGTATCGCAAACTAGTTCACACATCTACGCAAGCATTTGGACAAGCCGAGAATAGATGCAGATATTTATCAGACTCCAGTCACAGGGTTTTTGTCACAGTCACTGACCCACCCTGTCGCCCAGGCCGAGATACAGCATGAGGTGCTTCCCACAGAGCTGTGCTGGAGCAAGGGGAGGATGGAAGTGGAATTTTGGGCAATGAGCTTTGGAATTCCTTCCCTATATCTCTCCACCGTGCTTTCATAGAATCATAGAATTTACAGTGCAGAAGGAGGCCATTCAGCCCATCGAGTCTGCACCGGCCCTTGGAAAGAGCACCCTACCCAAGCCCACCGTAACCCCACCTAACCTTTTTGGACACTATCATGGCCAATCCACCTAACCTGCACATATTTTCACTGTGGGAGGAAACCGGAGCGCCCAGAGGAAACCCACGTAGACACGGGGAGAAATTGCAGACTCGCACAGACAGTGACCCAAGCCAGGAATCGAACCTGGGATGAGCCGGCTCTTTGAGGGGGGAGAAGATGTGCGTGAACATTGCGGGGGAGGCCCCGCAGACCACGTTTATATATTTTAGTCCTGTCCAAAGCTGGAGGATTACTGGAAGGAGGTTTTTAGGGTCATCTCTAAGGTGGTGCACGTGAAACTGGGTGATTCCTGATTCCTTTTTGTCATTTGTTTATGTTAACATGCAGGCCCATGTGTGGGGTTTGGTGGGAGGATGGGATCGTTGTTATTGATATGGGGATTGACATTACATTCGTTACTGATAATTGTTTATTGTTGGGAGAAAATGTGAAAAAGGAGAATAAAAAAATATTTTTTTAAAACCCTGGGGCATGTCATCACCTTAAGAGGCAGGAGAGATATATAGATTGTTGGTGATGTATCTTGGAGGCAAATGACGCACACCTTTGCCGAGAAGCATTGAAACCATTGGACGTGTGGCCATGTTTGGGTCACCACTTGTTAAGCTGCTACAGCTAAACTTCCTGTCTGTCACACTTTGAGCATAAATTTCTCAGTCTCTGAACACTGCTTAATTGTAGTTCAGAATGACATCACTGCCTTGCAGTCACCACAGTTGGAAAATGCTGATGTGAACTGTGTGGCTCCTTTGACACTTAGTCAGCCCACTTGTTTCAGACTTTGAGTCATCAAAGAATGGATCTTTATATATTATCGCCTGCCTCATTGCACCCAAGTTCTTAGGCTGTTTAACTGCTGAAGACCAATTCGGGTGAGGAAATCAGAATTGACGGATCATTTGGAATGAGCAAGTCCAGTGAGTTGGGCAACACGGTAGCACAGTGGTTAGCACTGTTGCTTCACAGCGCCAGGGTCCCGGGTTCGATTCCCGGCTTGGGTCACTGTCTGTGTGGTGTCTGCACGCTCTCCCCGTGTCTGCGTGGGTTTCCTCAGAGTGTTCCAGTTTCCTCCCACAAGTCCTGAAAGATGTGCTGTAGGTAGGTGATTTGGACATTCTGAATTCTCCCTTGGTGTACCCGAACAGGCGCCGGAATGTGGCGACGAGGGGATTTCCACTGTAACTTTATTGCAGTGTTAATGTAAGCCGACTTGTGACAATAATAAAGGTTATTATTATTATTAAGTTGAAAGGAGGACAGACTGCCAAATCTCTCTACCCCGACTACATTTGGCAGTGTTTGTTTTGTGAAGGTGGTTGGTGATTGGCACTGTTGCTGCTCAGAAATCACCCATTGGCAGTCTTGGTAAAGCAGCTGGGTATGAAATGACTTGATAGATAATCCATTGACCTCTAGCAAAGAACAAAGAAAAGTACAGCACAGGAACAGGCCCTTCGGCCCTCCAAGCCTGCGTCAACCATGCTGTCCGTCTAAACTACACTTCTGGGGTCCATATCCCTCTATTCCCATCCTATTCATGTATTTCTCAAGATGCCCCTTAAACGTCACTATCGTCCCTGCTTCCACCGCCTCCTCCGGCAGCAAGTTCCAGGCACCCACTACCCTCTGTGTTAAAAAAAAAAACTTGCCTCGTATATCTCCTTTAAACCTTGCCCCTTGCAATCTCTAATTCCTGCCATCAGAAATGATGGTGTTTCTGCACCGTTTCTTGTAACTTCTGCTGCTGTTGGATGCCTTGCTTATCAGCACTATAGCCAAGCTAGGAATAGCAAACCCGTAGGGATTTCCCTCCCAAATGTTTGTGCCACTGTCACACACACCCATTGCACTTCAACAGGTCCTTAAAATGCTTCCTTTGCCCAGCATGGGAACACTGTGACATTTGAACTCTCTGTACAGGATGTGTTTCAGCGATTTGTCATTCATCCAAACACCATGCCCTGCCCAGCACAGCCGAGCTTTCCGTGGCATTGTCACAAAGTGATTTGATTTTCCAGCACCTGTCTCCGCTTCCTGCCCTTCCACACACATCCTGGTTATAAACCTTGGTCACCACTGGGCACGAACCCGCAGCACACCAATCCCCGGCACCATGTATCACTGACCCATCAGCCTGTGCCAATTGTTCATTTCCATGTGATTTCCTCCTTCATGTTTTAGGCATGTTTTATTCCACCTCCTTTCTCCTAACCTGCCAACTTGAGTTAACAAATCCCAGCGTACAAAAAACTGCGAGACCATCGTCAATGTTTTCAGTTGGCCACCAGAAAGTATTTTTTCCCCTCCTCCCTCTTTCCCCCTCACCTCCTCCTCCCTCTTTCCCCCTCCCCCTCTCCTCTCTACCTCCCCCTCTCCTCTCTCGTTCCGCCACCCCTTCGTCTCTTTTTCCACCTCCCCCTCCTCTCTCTTTCTCTTTCCCCTTCCCCCTCTCCTGTCTCTTTCCACCTCCCCCTCTCCTCACCCCCTCCCCTCTCCTCTCCCTTTCCCCTCCCCTCTCCTCTCCCTTTCCCCTCCCCCTCTCCTCTCCCTTTCCCCTCCCCCTCTCCTCTCCCTTTCCCCCTCCCCCTCTCCTCTCCCTTTCCCCCCTCCCCCTCTCTGCCTCCCCTCTCCTTTCTCTTTCCGTCTCCCCCTCTCTCTTTCTGCCTCCCCCTCTCCTCTCCTCTTTCCCTCTCCCCTTTTCCTCCCTCTTTTCCCTCCTCCTCTCCTCTCTCTTTCCATCTTCACCTCTCCTCTCTTCCCCCTTCCCCCTCAACTCCCCGTTTTCCCCCTCAACTCCCTGTTTTCCCCCTCAATTCCCTGTTTTCCCCCTCAATTCCCTGTTTTCCCCCTCAACTCCCTGTTTTCCCCTCCACTCCCCGTTTTCCTCCTTCACTCCCCGTTTTCCCCCCTCCACCCCCCTTTTCCCCCCTCCCACCCCCCTTTTCCCCCCTCCCACCCCCCTTTTCCCCCCTCCCACCCCCCTTTCCCCCCCTCCCGTCCCCATTTCCCCCCTCCCGTCCCCCTTTCCCCCTCCAGTCCCCCTTTTCCCCGTTCCAGTCCCCCATTTCCCCCTCCAGTCACCCTTTCCCCCCCTCCAGTCCCCCATTTCCCCCTCCAGTCACCCTTTCCCCTCCTCCAGTCCCCCTTTTCCCACTTCCAGTCCCCCTTTTCCCCCCTCCAGTCCCCCTTTCCCCCCCCATCCACCCTTTCCCCCTCCAGTCCCCTTTCCCCCCTCCAGTCCCCCTTTCCCCCCCTCCAGTCCCCCTTTCCCCCCTCCAGTCCCCCTTTCCCCCCTCCAGTCCCCTTCCCCCCCTCCAGTCCCCCTTTTTCCCCCCTCCAGTCCCCCTTTTCCCCCCTCCAGTCCCCCCTTTTCCCCCCTCCAGTCCCCCCTTTCCCCCCTCCAGTCCCCCCTTTCCCCCCTCCAGTCCCCCCTTTCCCCCTTTCCCCCTCCAGTCCCCCCTTTCCCCCCTCCAGTCCTCCCTTTCCCCCCTCCAGTCCCCCTTTTCCCCCCTCCAGTCCCCCCTTTCCCCCCCTCCAGTCCCCCTTTTCCTCTCCAGTCTCCCTTTCCCCACTCCAGTCCCCCTTTTCCTCTCCAGTCCCCCTTTTCCCCCCTCCAGTCCCCCCTTTCCCCCCTCCAGTCGCCCTTTCCCCCCTCCAGTCCCCCCTTTCCCCCCTCCAGTCCCCCCTTTCCCCCTCCAGTCCCCCCTTTCCCCCCTCCAGTCCCCCCTTTCCCCCCTCCATTCCCCCCTTTCCCCCCCTCCAGTCCCCCTTTTCCTCTCCAGTCTCCCTTTCCCCCCTCCAGTCCCCCTTTTCCTCTCCAGTCTCCCTTTTCCCCCTCCAGTCCCCCTTTCCCCCCTCCAGTCCCCCTTTTCCCCCCTCCAGTCCCCCTTTTCCCCCCCTCCAGTCCCCCTTTTCCCCCCTCCAGTCCCCCTTTTCCCCCCTCCAGTCCCCCTTTTCCCCCCTCCAGTCCCCCTTTTCCTCTCCAGTCTCCCTTTCCCCCCTCCAGTCTCCAGTCCCCCTTTTCCCCCCTCAAGTCCCCCTTTTCCCCCCTCAAGTCCCCCTTTTCCCCCCTCCAGTCCCCCTTTTCCCCCCTCCAGTCCCCCTTTTCCCCCCTCCAGTCCCCCCTTTTCCCCCCTCCAGTCCCCCTTTTCCCCCCTCCAGTCCCCCCTTTTCCCCCTCCAGTCCCCCTTTTCCCCCCTCCAGTCCCCCTCCCCCCCCAGTCCCCCTTTTCCCCCCTCCAGTCCCCCTTTCCCCCCCCCTCCAGTCCCCCTTTTCCCCCCTCCAGTCCCCCCCTTTCCCCCTCCAGTCCCCCCTTTTTCCCCCTCCAGTCCCCCTTTTCCCCCCTCCAGTCCCCCTTTGCCACACCTCCATCCCCCTTGCCTCCAGTCTCCCTTTCCCCCCTCCAGTCTTCCAGTCCCCCGTTTCGACGCCTCCAGTCCCCCTTTTCCCCCCTCAAGTCCCCCTTTTCCCCTCGCATCAGTCCCCCTTTTCCCCCCTCCAGTCCCCTTTTCCCCCATCCATTCGCCCCCCCTTTTTTTCCCCCCTCCAGTCCCCCTTTTGTCCCCCCGCCAGTCCCCCTTTTCCCCCCTCCAGTCCCCTTTCGCCCCCTCCAGTCCCCCTGTTTCCCCTCCAGTCCCCCTTTCCCCCTCCAGAATACACAAACCCTATATGTCCCCCTCCAGCCCCCTTGTCCTCTCCAGTCTCCCTTTCCCCCCTCCAGTCCTCCAGTCCCCCTTTTCCCCCTCCAGTCCCCCTTTTCCCCCTCAAGTCCCCCTTTTCCCCCTCCAGTCCCCCTTTTCCCCCCTCCAGCCCCCTTTCCCCCCCCCAGTCCCCCTTTTTCCCCCTCCAGTCCCCCCTTTCCCCCCTCCAGTCCCCCTTCCCCCCCCCAGTCCCCCTTTCCTCCCCCCCTCCAGTCCCCCTTCCCCCCCCTCCAGTCCCCCTTCCCCCCCCCCTCCAGTCCCCCTTTCCCCCCTCCCTTCCCCCTTTTCCCCCCTCCAGTCCCCTTTTCCCCCCTCTAGTCCCCCTTTTCCCCCCTCCAGTCCCCCTTTTCCCCCCTCCAGTCCCCCCTCCAGTCCCCCTTTTCCCCCCTCCAGTCCCCCTTTTCCCCCCCTCCAGTCCCCCTTTCCCCCCTCCAGTCTCTCTCCCCCCCCCTCCAGTCTCCCTCCCCCCTCCAGTCTCCTTTTTCCCCCCTCCAGTCTCCCTTCCCCCCTCCAGTCTGCCTTCCCCCCCCCTCCAGTCTCCCTTCCCCCCTCTCCAGTCTCCCTTCCCCCCTCTCCAGTCTCCCTTCCCCCCCCTCCAGTCTCCCTCCCCCCCCCCCCCTCCAGTCTCCCTTTCCCCCCCTCCAGTCCCCCTTTCTCTTTCTGCCTCCCCCTTTCTTCTCTCTCTGGCCCCCTCCCCCTTTCCTCTCTATTTCCCCTTTCCTCGCTCTTTTCACCTGCCCCCCTTCCTCCCTCCCTCCCTCTCTCGCTCTCCCTTTCTCCCTCATCTCTCTCTCTCTCTCTCTCTCTTTTAGACTCAATGTTTTCCTTGGTTCCCGCCCTATCAAGCAAAACCATATTTTCATTCTTCGGTGAAGGTGTTACTTCTTTATATTTTCCTCAACCCGCTCACGCCAATCTTCTGATATTTCTTTTAGGACCAGAAGTCTACTGTGGTGCCCCTGCAGAAGCTTATTGTACGTGAGATAGCACATGAGGAAAAGGGATTGTTCCTCATCAGCGCTGCAGCCCAGGCACCGGAGATGTACGAGGTACACACCAGCTCCAAAGAGGAGAGAACCAACTGGATGCAAATCATTCAACAGACTGCAAGCACAATGTAAGTGGCTTTGTATGGTAGGGCGAGTGGTACCCAGCAGGGGGTGAAATGACCAGCTGACCACCCCCTTGCCATTCAATGCAAATTAATATTTGGGTGTCATGGTGGAGCAATTATTGAAGGTTGGCATGCAGGTGGCGAGGAAAGCTAATGAGATGCTGGCCTTCATAACAAGAAGACTTGTGTATCGGAGTAGGGATGTCTTGCTGCAGCTATACAGGGCCTTGGTGAGGCCACACCTTGAGTATTGTGTGCAGTTTTGGTCTCCTAGTTTGAGGAAGCCCATTCCTGCTATTGAGGGTGTCCAGCGAAGGTTCACCTGACTAATTCCCGGGATGGTAGGACTGACATATGAAGAAAGACTGGATCAACAGGGCTTGTGCTCACTGGAGTTTAGAAGAATGAGACTGGATCTCCTAGAAACATATAAAATCCTGATGGGACTGGACAGGCTAGGTGCGGGAAGAATGTACCCGACGTTGGAGAGTCCAGAACTAGGGGCCACAGCCTATGAATAAGGACCATTCAGGACTGAGATGAGGAAGAACTTTTCTCAGAGAGTTGTGAACTTGTGGAATTCTCCACCACAGAAAGCTATTGGGGCCGGTTCTTTGGATAGATTCAATAGGGAGCTTGACTTGGCCCTTGCGGCTAAAGGGATGAAGGAGTATGGAGAGAAAACGGGAGTGGGATACTGAATTTGCATGATTCGATATGATCATATGAATGGTGGTGCAGGCTCGAAGGACCAAATGGCCTACTCCTGCACCTATTTTCTATGTTTCAATGTTTAAACACTTTTCTTATTTGGCAACTCTTCAAAGAAAAAACGAATCCTCGCAACCTGTCCTGGTACCTGTTGGTGCTAGTAGAAATTTACATGCAAGGCTGACTGTCAAGGAGAAGAAAGCTATGTCCAAGTTGAGAGGGAGGTTCTTGGAATTGTGTTTGGGCAGCTCAAATTTCCCCTTCACCTTGTATGGCCCACAGTTTATTGTGATCACCAGTCATTGTTCTCTCATTGGCCATTGATCTGACGAAGAACATTTCCTTTAGCAGTATTTCTAGACCCATCCTTGAGATACAAAATAAGGGGTTAAGCCAGTGGGGGGGGGGGGGGGGGGCACGCACATGCAACCCATCTGGGTTCTGTGTGAGACCCACAAGACATTTTGTTGACTGTTGCCAACGTGTTGACCCATTCTGCTGATTTTTGTCCTTGTAATGTTTTCCTAGCAAATGATTGAAGTGATTCACACGAAAAGCAAGGATAAGTGAAGTGAGGTGTGTGCTGATTGCTCAAAACATTGACTGTGAGAGCCGTGTACTCCCTCTGCATCCAAAGTGCAAATATTTATTTTGTTTTTGCCATTTGAAGTTGATGACACTTCTGTCAATGATTAAGCATTTTCTATAACTTGTTATGAAATGTTAGGTGTTATTAAATGTATTTACTTTCTTTAATGGGACCAGGGCAGCACAGTGGCACCGTGGTTAGCACTGTTGCTTCAAGCTCCAGGGTCCCGGGTTCGATTCCCGGCTTGGGTCATTGTCTGTGCGGAATTTGCACGTTCTCCCCGTGTCTGCGTGGGGTTCCTCTGTGCTCCGGTTTCCTCCCACGGTCCAAAGATGTGCAGGTTAGGTGGATTGGCCATTCTAAATTGCCCTTCGTGTCCAAAAGAAAAGGTTAGGTGGGGTTCCTGCATTACAGGCACAGGGTGGAGGTGTGGTGCCCTTTCCAGGGGCCAGTGCAGACTCGATGGGCCAAATGGCCTCCTTTTGCACTGTAAATTCTATGATACTATGAAAGCGCCAGTGACCCAGGTTCGATTCCGTCCTCGGGTGACTGTGTAGAGTTTTCACTTTCTTCTCGTGGATTAGCCATTGCTAAATTGCCCCTTAGTGTCCAAAGATAAGGTGAGGTTACAGGGATAGGGCAGGGGATTGAACCTGGGTAAGGTGCTTTTTGGAGGGTCAGTGCAGACTCGATGGACCGAATGGCCTCCTTCTGCACAGCAGGGGTTCTATGGTTAGTGAACAAGCTCAATTTCAGTCTTGCTGCCCACAGCAAAGAAGGCCGCCCACTTGTGCGGCCCACTCACTAACCTAGGTTGGTCATTGCTGGGTTAGACACTTGCATTGTTTATTGTTGGCTTCAAAGGGCCAATTTTTCAATTTTGTGGCTTGGCCACAGAAAACACCCATTGGGAATTAACTAGCGTGCTGCACTAAGTTTTCTGTCTGTGATGGATAGGGAGCTCACTTGGCATTGCCCACTTCACTTCATGCAGCTGGTAAACAAGACTCCTTGGTACAATTGGTATAAAGGCCTTGCTAACAAGATATCTGCCAATATAACCCCAGTCATCAAACCAGATTCTGCCCAATTACTTTTTTTTTTTTCTAATGCCACTCGGCAGGTGACGTCTTTTACTGGTTAGAAACTTCCAATGATGCCCAAACTTTTCAAAAACCCAGCGAGAAAAAGGTAGAACTTATCACCAAGGAAGCTCGCGAAAGGCTGGAACAGTTCCAATTCCACTCTCTTCAATCTGACCAGAGCATTGTGGATGTTCATTTCATCCATTCAAAGGGTGGCATGCGGCACAGGGATAGCACTGGGACTGCGGCGCTGAGGACCCCGGTTTGGATCCCGGCCCTGGGTCACTGTCCGTGTGGAGTTTGCACATTCTCCCCATGTCTGCGTGGGTTTCACCCCCACAACCCAAAGTTGTGCAGGGTAGGTGAATTGGCCACGGTAAATTGCCCCTTAATTGGAAAAAATATATTCTAGGGTATTCTAAATTTATAAAAACAAACCACATAAAGAACCCATTAAATCCTTTACGGATTCCGACCCTCACTATCTGCCCAACCCCTAGTTTAAGAGACATTAAATATCTTTCTCCACCTCCGCTAAATATGACCCAGCGCTGTGAATATCGGGACTGTTTTTAACCCCCTTGTTCTGGTTCAACCCTCAGGGGACAGGATGAAGATGAAGGAATCCCGAGCGAGTCTGAGGAAGACAGGCGGCAGCTGGAGAGCAGAGCCAAAGAGCTGAAAGGTATTTAATTGGACACATAAAGACGCAGGCAACCACAGCAAGAAACTACAGCTGAAGGTTTCAGACCCAAGCAGTGAAGAAGGGTGGGGCCAGGGCTCGAGTTTCCGTGTTTGGAAATTCACGGAAAGACTTTAGAAGTGTTTGCACTCTGAGAGACAAAATGAGATGGAGGGGGTAATGGGCTTATTTTAAGATTATTTATGTTTGTTCGTTTGGAGATTGTTGGACAGTCATTCAAAACTGTCAACCATGTACAAGTATTCTACCACTGAATAGAGGGAGGTTCAATTCTTCTTGTCTTTTCTTTTCTCCACCTCTTCATTTTGAATGCTTGCACACTGAGGGTGAGGTTCCAGGGCAATAGCCATGCCTTGAAAATGATCCGCACATGAACTTTGATGGAAAACACCATTGAATCGCTCTGTTGGGCGGGACAGCATCATCGACAACTGTTTATTTAGCACCTTTGATGCAATGAAACATCCATAAGACATGGGAGCAGAATTAGGCCATTTGACTCATCAAGTCTGCTCCGCCATTCATTCACGGTTGATATGTTTCTCGCCCTCATTCTTATGCCTTCTCCCCATAACCCCTGAGCCCCTTATTATTCAAGAACCTATCTATCTCTGTCTTAAAGACACTCGGTGATTTGGCCTCCACAGCCTTCTGCGGCAATGAGTCCCACAGATTACCACCTTCTGATTAAAGAAATTCTTCCTCATCTCGGTTTTAAAGGCTCGTCTCTTCAGCCTGAGGCAGCGCCTTCGGGTTCTAGTTTCTCCTACTAGTGGAAACATCCTCTCCCATGTCCAGCCTATCTAGGTCTCTCCGTATTCCGTAAGTTTCAATGAGATCCCCTCTCTAAACTCCATCGAATACAGACCCAGAGTCCTCATATGACAAGTCCTTCATTCCGGGGATCATTCTTGTGAACCTCCTCTGGATCCTCTCCATGGCCAGCACATCCTTCCTGAGATACTAGGCCCAAGGTACTTGACAGGAGTGACCGTCAATCAATATCGCATTAAGACAAAGCCTAAAGGATTATCTATGTATGTTCTTTCAGAAGTTGCTGGACAAGTCATCAACAATGAGTATGCGTATCAACCTTATGAATATATGATGTATTCTATTACTTGAAGGGCAACTGAATTTTCCTTGCCAAGATAATATGGTAGTAGGGGGTGGGAGGCATGTTGCGGACGCACGTCCAACTCTTCAACTGGGATCTCGGATTAACACTTAGGAGCAGGAACCCGGTCTGCTTTTCCTCTTTCTGTCCCACAGCCAACGATTGCACATCCATTGTCAATTGGGGCTGAATTGTTACAGTAAGTTAGCATACCGTTTACAAAAATGTACATTTGTACCAGTTTTTCATTAATAAGGAAAATACAAAGGCAAATTTCCTCAAGCAAGCTTTTCTTTTTTTTTGATAGTGTCTTTACTAACAGAGTCAACTTATGATTTAATGGAAATTCTGTTTAGCTTGCAACCTGATGTCAAATATAGTGATTCAGGTTATTTGTTTCTGCTATTAGGGGATTCATTTTAATCAGGAACGGATAACTGACTCAGTCTTCATTTTTAAAAGTGTCACTTTCATGTTTGATTTTTCCCGCGAGATTTTTTTTTTGTGTGTCAAAGTGTTTTGGGGATTTTCTCCTCGCGCTCCTCCCAACGTCTGGGATGAGATTACTACAAGGATCAGCAGCCAAGTAATCCTTCTGCAGCTGTGAACTTTGACATGGTCGCTGTGTGATCACCTGTACTGGTTCCCGTTGTCTGAGGGCGTCAGAGAGGAATTTTCCTGAGTTATTTTTCTCTGTTGGCCCATTTGGAAGGTTGGGGAGGAGGAGGAGGAGGAGGGGAGAGAGAGAGAGAGAGAGAGTTGTCTCTTATCTTGTGAGGTGGTAGAACGGGTGTAATATTGATGTTTCCATCATCGAGTGTGGGCAAGTTCCCAAAGTTTGCCAATCCTTTTTGTGTATTCTGTATATTTAGCTTTGGCGCCCTTGCATTATGCCATCAGAGCCAAGTTTAACTCCCGTCTTCACCAAGAATGCAAGCACATTTTGGTGCAAGAGGTTCTGATCAATAGTGCCCTCTCCCTCAATTCCAGGGCACAAATGCAAATTGTAGGCCCCCAACTGCTAACCTGTTGGAATCTCCCGACTCAGCATCAAGTTAATTTGAACCTGGGGCTTTCAGCAAATTTTGCGGTGCTCTATGGCATTTCCCCTCCCTGATCGACTTGCTACTCTTTCACCCCCTTTCTCCCCATCCTCCTGCTGTGCCTGAGTTTAACGGGTGTTCAGTCATTCCATTTCGTTCTTTGAAACACAGAGAAGCTGCAGGAAAGAGACCAACAGATACTTTCACTCTTGGAAGAGAAGCTGAGACTGTACAAGGAAATTGCGGAGACCAGCGGGCACGAAGAAGCTTCTCGGAGTCTGATTGCCAGGTCCTTCTTCAGAGCCAATTCAGAGGATGCCCCAAAGGGAGAGTCGCTGCTCAAAGACGCAATGAAAGAAGGTCAGTTTAAAACAAAACTGCGGTCAAACTGCGATCGGTCATGTATTCCTGGAGCTGGAAATGCAGTATTTTATTCAGTCTGAACAAAAAGGTCAAATTCTGGATCAGATCACCCATTGGCATGTTGGGGCAGCAAATCAAGGGAAGGTTTTATAAAGAACTTGAGTTAAATTCATATTTGGAAAATGGATAGAAATCGCAGTCAAGAAGCCAATGAGTGGCCTGCATGTGTAGACTAAATACGGCAATGGTCTTCTGTTCAAAACATTACCGGGTAGTTAACCACCACTAACCAGTCTATAGACAGAGTTGGCAGCTTGCAAGATAGAAATGGCAGAGCGCCAGATAAATTTAAAGGACTTTCAATAAATCGTTATTGACCCAGTCCTGGAAGCTGGCAATTCTCAATCCCGTGAGAAAAATCTTATTTTTATATGATTTTGTTTTTGCACATCTGACTCATGCCAAGCCATTCTGTTTCCTAACCAACTTCGAAATGATCTTAAACCAACAAACAGTGACAAGTTATTACTTTAAATGGTGATGTGCGGCCAGCCAAATGAGTGGAACCTCGCTCCCAAATTAGAATAAGCAACTGAAAATTTCCTTCACATTGAGATTTATTTTTCATGAGTGGGATGTGGGTATTTCTGGCAAGGCCAGCATTTGTTATTCATCCTTTGTTGCCCTTGGGAAGATGGTGGGCCACCCTGTTGAACCACGGAAGACGGCATTGTGAAGGTAGGAGGAAGGCAAGATCCCAAGTGGAGGAAACTACCAATGTTAAAATGGTAAACGCGTTGGGGTTTTATGACGCAGTTTCCCTGAATCCCATTATGTAACAATGCCAGGGCAAGGCTTTGTTCACCTGTAGTGTAAACTCTGGTGAGTTGCAATGCTCTGGTTACTGCTTAGAGCCACAGAATAATACTGTGCAGAAGAGGCCCTACAGCCCATCGAGTCTGCACCGACACGTGAAAAATATCTGACCTGCCTGCCTAATCCCGTTTGCCAACACTCGGCCCATAGCCTTGAATGGAAGAGGTGCTCATCCAGGTATTTTTTAAAGGATGTGAGGCAACTTGCCTCTACCACCCTCCCAGGCAGTCTATTTCAGACCGTCACCACCCTCTGGGTAAAATAGTTTTTCCTCAAATCCCTCCTAAACCTCCTGCCCTTCACTTTGAACTTGTGTCCCCTCGTAACTGATCCTTCAACTAAGAGGAATAGCTGCTCCCTATCCACCCTGACAATGCCCCTCATAATCTAGCGAAAGCAACCCAAACCTATCCAAACTCTCTTTATAGCTTAAATGTTTCTTTCCAGGCAACACCCTGGTGAATCGCCTCTGCACCCCCTCCAGTGCAATCACGTACTTCCTATGGCAGCCAGAATTGCACACACAAATCCAGCTATGGCCTCACCAAAGTTGGATACAACTCCTGCATGACCTCCCTGCTTTGTAATCCATGTCACCCTATTAATCAGCCCTTCTGCCTTCAGAGATCTAAATTCCCCTGCAGCCCATGTGCCTTTGCCGCCTTCATAAGTCTCCCATGTGGGATCTTGTCAAAGGCTTTGCTAAAATCCATGTAAACTACATCAAGTGCACTGCCGTCATCTACACACCCAGTCACATGCTCAAATAAATTCAACAAATTTGTTAGGCATGACCTCCCTCTAACAAAGCCGTGCTGACTATTCGTGATCAAACCGTGCCTCTCCAAGTGGAGATAGATTCTTTCCTTTGGAATCTTCTCCAGTGGTTTCCCAACCACTGACGTGAGAATCGCAGGTTTGTAGTTCCCTGGCTTATCTCTACAACCTTTCTTAAATAGTGGGACCATATTAGCCGTACTCCAGTCCTCTGGCACCTCTCGCGACCCAGACAGAAATTACAAATTTGGGTCAGAACCCCTACAATCTCTTCCCTCGCTTCCCACAACATCCTGGGACATATTTCATCCAGGCCTGGGGATTTGTCCACTTTTAAGCTTGCCAACACCTCCAATACCTTGTCATTCCCTATGGCAATTTGCTCAAGAACCTCAGTCTTTCTCCCAAGTTCTATATCTACCTCCTCATTCCCTTGGGTGAAGTATCCGTTCAACACCCTACCAATGTCTTATGGCTCCACCCACAGATTTCCTGTTGGTCCCAAATGGACCCTACTGTTTCCCTGGTTACCCTCTTCCCATTAATATACTAGTAGAATATCTTGGGATTTTCCCTACTTTTACCAGCCAGAGCTTTCTCATATCACCTAATTGCTTTCTTACGCTTGATCCTGAACTTTCTGTACTCCACTAATGTCTCCGTTGATTTGCTTCCCTTGTACCTGCTCCCATGGCTCAGAGGATGAATAAACTACCCAGTGAGCTAGGCAGATCACTGAGGCCCCAGGTTCAATCCTTGGCCTGTGTTCATTGTGGGGTAAAAGCTGGGGCAGTCTCGTGGATTTCGGGGCCCCTGCACGTGTGGGAGTCGGTGGTGGCAGGGAGAGTCCTACTGTCCTACAGTCGGAATTTTCCAGCCGTTCGAGCTGGCGGGATCTTCCAGTCCTGCCGACGGCCCACCCCCGCCACTGCCTTCATGGCAGGGAGGAAACTCTGTTAACAACGGCGGGAACAGAAGATCGTGCCACTAGCCAATGGCGGACCGCATCCCCTGCCGTTAAACATACGCTGGGTTGCCTCAACAATCACACACTATGTTCCTGATCCCTAATTGGATAAGCCTGCTGGAAAGTGCACGTGCCGCGGTTAAAACACAAAAGCAGGTTAATACTTGGGAAAGGTGACTGCAGAATAGTAGTTCAGCAAGAATGGTCATTCCTTCACTGCCACTTGCTTGAAATCCTGAATGCGAACCTGTCAGCACCCACACCACACGGATTGTAATGGTTCGAGAAGGGAGCTCAACGCTCTTGTGTTCCTCAGTTTAGTTCTTTCAGGATGGTGAAGTTTGTCGTGTTAACAAAGAACAGCAAGCTGTGTTTAATAATCAAAGCTAATTTATTACACTACACTGAATTAGATTCAGGCATTTTACTCAGGAATTAGTTCAGTAAAGATTACACTAACCTACACTATTAACTATACTATTAGTTCAACTATCTCACAACTACACTGTCTTGCTCTCTCCCACTCTCTCCATCTATCTTCCAGAAGTCAAGGAGGCATGTGATATTTATGTGGTTGCTCTATAGCACCATCTAGTGACTGGAGTAATAACATTACATTAACCCTTTATGTGCTTTACAATATCCACATATTGTGACAAACGCCACCTTCTCGAGGACAACCAGGGGTGGGCAATAGATGCTGCTCTTGCTGATAAATGTCCCATGTTCCAAGAATAAATTAGACAAAAGCCTGTGTCTTCGGTGGAAGACAGGAAATAAAAACTGATCAGCTCATTCATTAGCTCATTCATCTTTCGGACAGGCAGCAGCCGGTCTATGGAGATAGGAGATCAACAGCACTCTGCTTTCGTCTTGCTGCCTTTTTAAAACTATTATCTGACCAGAAAGTGTGGTCACTTTTGTGACAACAAACTGCCGGCCATATCCTGGAAACCGCAGGCAGGAGATTTGCTTTGGTTGAAATCAATCGAATCACAAAGCACAATCTGAAAGCATGTAAATGAACTGAGAAGATGCAGACAGATGAGAATAGTTCATGCCCAAACGTTTTACTCGTCCATGTGCGATGTTGATGTCTGTTTCTCTGGTTCACTGTGAATTCATTCTGCTCATCTGAGTGAAGAATAGGAATATTTTGTAGTAGTTTCAGCTTCCGGCACTGAGTCTGCGTGTTTCACACAGTAATTCGGGTTGAGAAAGACCATTCCAACCACCTTGGTTTCATCCATCCAGAAGATCCTGGGCTGGATTCACCGCCCCGCCGTGCCACATTTCTGCCCTGACCCGCCGGCGGAATTCTCCGTTACGCTGGCCGGTAAATGCGTTTTCCCATTGTGGGGCAGCCCCACGCCGTCGGGAAACCCCCAGGTGCCGGCAATACGGAGACTCACGTCGCCGGAGAATCCCGCCGCTTAATTTCCACTCCTCCCATTCCAGCATCCGATTACTTGTTAAACGATTCCAGGGCTTCCACCCACAATCCCCCCACCCCCCCACCAAAACTATCAAAAGGTCCATTCCCAGTGGTGTTCCTGTAAAGAATATCATTGGGCGGCACAGTGGTAAGCACTGCTGCCTCAAGGCGCCGAAGACCCGGGTTTGATCCCAGCCCCAGGTCACTGTCCGTGTGGCGTTTGCACATTCTCCCCATGTCCGCGTGGGTCTCGCGCCCCACAACTCAAATCTGTGCAGGGTAGGTGGATCAGCCACGCAAAATTGCCCCTTAATTGGAAAAGAATTGTTTTCTTTTAAATAAAAAGTAAAAATTAAAAAGAATATCCTTGCACTAGTTCCATGTTTCCCTTTTATTAATGTGAACCCCGTGTCCCTTTTCCTATACTTGTATTTTAGACTGATGGACTTCATTACTTGCTGTTTGCTATCTTGTGTGACTCTAGAAGATCACATCTCTTATCTCCTTTCAAACCTATGTTTCTCTGCTGTTTGCCCATAACTCAAGGGCAGCACGGTAGCATTGTGGATAGCACAATCGCTTCACAGCTCCAGGGTCCCAGGTTCGATTCCGGCTTGGGTCACTGTCTGTGTGGAGTCTGCACATCCTCCCCGTGTGTGCGTGGGTTTCCTCCGGGTGCTCCGGTTTCCTCCCACAGTCCAAAGATGTGCAAGTTAGGTGGATTGGACATGATAAATTGCCCTTAGTGTCCACAATTGCCCTTAGTGTTGGGTGGGGTTACTGGGCTATGGGGATAGGGTGGAGGTGTTAACCTTGGGTAGGGTGCTCTTTCCAAGAGCCGGTGCAGACCCGATGGGCCAAATGGTCTCCTTCTGCACTGTAAATTCTATGAATTAGGAATCCGATCTTGCACGGGTTAGATGTCAAGTTAAGCAGCCTCTGCAGGATGGTGGCGCAGTGGTTAGCACTGCTGCCTCACGACGCCGAGGTCCCAGGTTTGATCCCGGCTCTGGGTCACTATCCGTATGGAGTTTGCACATTCTCCCGTGTCTGTGTGGGTTTCACCCCCACAACCCAAAGATGTGCAGGTTAGGTGGATTGGCCACGCTAAATTGCCCCTTAATTGGAAAAAATTAATTGGGTACTCTTAATTTATTTTTATTTATTTATTTTTTTAAAGTTAAGCAGCCTCTGTGTCGCCACATCAAGTATCCCCAGGTCTGGTGGCACAGGTTAGATGCAAAATAAAAGATCCTTCCACAAAACTTGCCTCAAGCACAGGTGAGCAATGTCCCACAGCAGCCGTTTGCGGCCCTGCCGCTCCCTTGCAGCGAGATTGCAAATTTAATGCTGCTGCAAACGGGTGTTATTTTGACATTGGCCCTTGTCTGCTGGGTGGTGCATTGATTCAGCCCAAACTCATTTTACACTGGGGCCCTTGCAGAAACGGGAACCATTCACCAATCCTGTCTGGATTGGCTTTGAACCAAGTTCGCAAAGTGAAAGATCAATGCCGAACCCAAGACACTAGGAAGTGCATGTCCTTTGAATAGTCCTTCCGGGCAGTGACTTAAGGTCAGGTGGACAAATTATCATTTGAAACAATTCTTTATTTTGGATGGTCAATGCTGGTGATGATGTGTCTGTGTTCTCGGGTTGTACATACATGGATTGTAAGGGGCAGCACGGTGGTGCAGTGGTTAGCACTGCTGCCTCATGGCGCTGAGGACCCAGGTTCGATCCCGACCCCGGGTTACTGACCGGGTAGCGTTTGCACATTCTCAGTTAGTACCACGTTTGAGACACAGAATTCCGGATTTGATTCCCACTCCAAGACTGGAACACAACGATGCAGTACTGAGGGCGTGCCGCAGTGTTGTAGGCACGGTGATTTGGATGATCCTGCCCGTCTGCCTGCTTGGGTGGCTGTAAGAGCTCCTACGGCACTATTTCGAGGAAGGGCAGGGGTGTTATCCCTGGTGTCTTGGCCGATATTTGTCCCTCAGTCAACATGGCAAAAAGAAAGTTATCTGCTCATTACCACATTACTGTTTGTGGGAGCTTGCTGTGCACAAATGGGATGTCCGGTGTCTGTGAAAACTGTTTTCTAAATGCAAATCTTACTTTCTGGGAGTTGGAGCAGTTTCAGGGTGGAAGACGGTCAACAAATGTTTTGTGGGTTGCGCTCCGAATCCAGATGGGCCGCAGATTGCCCGCCAGTGTCATGTTATACTATGCAAGAAATTGTAACAAAATCTTAGAAGTGGGATTATTGTGAGGTTTTCTGGTCTATCCAACATCCAGTAGGTATGTCTGTTTGGCAGCACTGTCATTTTCTTGTGTTCCTTCTCTCCTAATTTGTTCTAAATTCCGTGCGAGTGTTGACTGAACTCTCTTTATCCAGTCGAGACTCTGCAGAACGCCCTGTCTTCGAGCTTTGGAGGCGCTATCGGACAGCAGACAGCCGGCATGTCGGAGCAGGAGGGAATCACAGGGCACATCTCCTTACCCAGGAGGGCCGAGACCTTTGGCGGCTTTGACAGCCATCAGATGAGCGCCACTAAAAGTAAGTGCGTTTTAGGTCAAGGGCCTTGTTCCTTTTCAAAGCGGGTATTGACTCTACCAGCAAGAGACGGTAAAGTGAAATGGCAATCTTGCTCTCAGACCCTTGCAATGCGCCAACTGAGCTAGTCTTGGTACTGCTACAGCGGTGCCTTGCTTAGGGAACAAGAGAACATAACAGCCCTGGTCATCATTAAATGGCCCCTGCTAGAATATGTACTTGTGTGAATAACAGGTGAGAACATGATCAAGCTTGGCTCTGACCTCTTTCATAATTGGATTGCTTGTTGATTCTCAGTGCCTGGACCTTGGCTCTCACAATAAGAATGACAACTGGGGCAGAAATGAAGGGAGGAAAGAAAGAGTGTTCAATTCGAGATAGCCAGGCGGTGTAGGTTAGAATTGGAGCCCAATCCTTTCACACATCTTCAAATCTTTATTTACAGAGACGCACGTTACAAGCGTATACCTCCAAACCCAGCCGCCACAGTTTTAGTCGGCTACACGATGAACCTCCAGTTCATGGCCACCACCTGAATACAATTAAACACTCGGTTACTGTCCGTTTAACAAGAGTGTCAGAGCCATGGTGTGGAACTGTGCCGGGCACAAGTTAACTCCTTCACTTAAGAAAATCAGATGGGAGTAAAGTGATCATGATGTGTGCTGGGATTCACAAAACACACAACTCAGATGTGGGGTGTTCCCCTCTCAGAGTTTGGTTTTGAGATGTTGCTCTCGGGCTGCTGCACCTCGTCCCTTGCTTTTTCTGACTTAGTGATTTTAAAACAAAATATATTAACATGTCTTATTTTGTTAACAACTGTGGCCTTACATTTATTAGAATGAATTACTTTGCACGATTAGAGAAAGCCGGCTACAAATCTTATCTGAATCCTCGTTCACCACTTAAATTCCTTCGCCTCGCCTTCCTCCATCATCACAAGCCTTCCAGCTGCACCCTACACACATCTGCCTCCGGTGCACCTCACTCCACCATCGGCAGAAACATCCTGCACTCTGGAATTCTCTTGGCAAACTTTTGTTCGCTCTCTGCCCACTTCAAAAGTCTTCCCAAAATTTGCCTCTTTGTGCCTTTGGCTGCTTGCCTAAGGGGGAAGATGGATAGCTTGCTACACAAGAGAAAGAAGGAGAAGGTTATGCCTTTGGGGTGTGGTGGACATACGCTGCTGTAGGCCCAATGGTCAGTTCTGTGCTACACATTCTACATCATTCCAGTAGCTTGCTCAACATCTTCCTCTGTGAAGCATTTTCACAATGTTTTGCCTGTGAGCAAGTTCTTGGAGCTAAACTGTGACATCTTTTCTTCTAGACGGAGAGAAAGATGAAGTGGAAGATGGGCAAGACCTTCGCAGAACTGAGTCAGACAGCGTTTTAAAGAAGGTAAACAATCCTCACTAAATGAAATGAAATGAAAATCGCTTATTGTCACGAGTAGGCTTCAAATGAAGTTACTGTGAAAAGCCCCTAGTCGCCACATTCCGGCGCCTGTTCGGGGAGGCTGTTACGGGAATCGAACCGTGCTGCTGGCCGCTTGGTCTGCTTTCAAAGCCAGTGATTTAGCCCTGTGCTAAACAGCCACTAAGACATCATGCTGACTAGACGTCCTTTAAATTTTGTGCTGCACCTTCAGCGGTAGGTTTAAAGTTGTTCTGTTCAGGTGGTCAACATTCCTCCCGCAGCCAGGCCAGCCAACAGAAGGAACACCCACCCTGGAGGTTCATTAACATTGGGCCAGATTCTCTGGCATCCCCCGCGGCGTGTTTCCCGGCGAGGGGGGGTCTTCTGGTCCCGCCTCTGGCGATGGGATTTCCCGTTGAATCCACGCAGTGCCGCTGGGAAACCAGAGTTCACCGTCGGTGGCACAGGAAAATACCGCTGGCGCAAACAGCCAGAAGATCGCCCATTGCGCCTTACCACACTGCCCAGGCAAACGGCCTTTTGTTCATCATCTGGTTTTTTTTTTAATGTTCATAGAAAAGTAAAATGAGCACTTGTTTTTTCTCTCCTGGATTGCTGATGGTATTTTCCTCGCGATTAACCTCCCATTCCTGAAGACACCCGGGCAGTCCTGCAGTGTTGGTAACCCTATCTGACAAACAACTCTGATTGTGGGAAGTGTCGGTCTAGCCTTTGTGGTTAATGTGCCCTCTAGTGGCCATGTTCGTGAACTGAATCTTGCCACACACACAAGGGCCAAAAGAGAGGAATCGACAAATTCCAAACAACGATCCTTTCCACATTTATTTTGAATCTAGAATTATTAATGATATTGTCCCTGCTTTGACTTCATCATATAATCTTATAATGTAAACTGGATTGAATCCTGTGGTGAGAAGGTTGCCCTCGGAGGGGAAATTGAGCCTTTGTTCACTCGAGTTTAGCAAAGTGAGAGGTAATCTCATTGTAGTGTTTAAAACTTTTTAAAGGACGTGACTGGTGATGAGCCGAGAGGCTGCTCCCCGACTGGGGAATCTAGAACTCAGAGTCATAGTCTCAGGGCTAAGTGTCGATCATTTAGGAATGAATGAGGAGAGATTTCTGCACTCAAAGGATTATGTGCAGAATCCATAGAATCCCTACAGTGTAGAAGGAGGCCATTCGGCCCATCGAGTCTGTACCGACCCTCCGAAAGAGCACTCTACCTCAGCCCCCGCCCTATCCCTGTAACCTCACCTAACCAGATCTTTGGACAGTAAGGGGCAATTTAGCATGGTCAAACTACATAACCACATCTTTATACTCTGGAGGAAACCCAAGCAGACACGAGCAGAATGTGCAAACTCTACACAGACAGTCATCTGAGCCCCTGGCCCCACGAGGCAGCAGTGCTAACCATTACGTTACCCTACTGCCCATCTTTGGAATTCTCAATCCCAGAGGGCAGCGGGTGTTCAGCCGTTGAGTATCCAGGAGACTGATAAGAGTTTTGGACGCTGCGGGAATTGGGGATGAGGATAGAGTGGGGCAGTGGAGTTGTGGTTGAAGATCTGGTGCGGCAGAGCAGGCTCGCAAGGCTGAATAGTCTCCTGCTTCTGTTTCGCACGTTCTTCTTGATGGCCAATGTCCAATGATGTCACCCTGCTCTCTACGTTCTGTCACCTTTGGCACAAACAGATGGCAAGTGAGGAGGATCATTAAAAGCGTTCAGCACTTGTTAGAAAATAATCCACTGCTGAAAAGTGTTTTACTTTTTAATCCTTCAATCAAAAACCCAAATGGCTTTTGTCGGTTAACGATCAGACCAGTCTCTCTCGAACCACAACCTCCGTCAGAAGACAAGTTATTTTTTTCTGTCAGGTTTTCAAGTGGCGACTGACTGCCAAGATCAGAACCAGAGTTGAGAGCCAGATTGTAATTCGACAGGAGGTGTAAAATGTCAGTGTTAGTCGTAAGATCCCTGTACGTGTCAATTTGTGTACAACTCAAGCTGCCAATATTAACACTTCCAGGTGTCCTGATTTAGGATTGTTCCACTAATTGGGCAACAGAGTCATAAAAACTGAAAGTGCTGGAAATATTCGGGCAGCATCTTTGCAGAGAGAAACAGGGTTAACCTTTTGGATTTTGTCTCCAAAATGGATGGCTTGAGTGGGCAAAACAGTGGCAAATGGAACACAATCCGATAAAGAGTGAGGTAATGCATTTGAGGAGGGCAAAGTGAGGGGGTACGCAGTAAACAGGAGGATATTGAGAGGGGTTGAGGAAGTGAGACCTTGAGGTGCCTGTCCATAGGTCTCTGATAGTGGCAGGACAGGTTTTCAAAGTGGTCAAGAAAGCATATGGAAAGGGCAGCACGGTGGCGCAGTGGATAGCACTGGGACTGCGGCGCTGAGGACCTTGGTTCGAATCCCAACCCTGGGTCACTGTCCATGTGCAGTTCTGAAACGTTCAACTCATTTAGAAGGCATCCAGATGTGCATCTGAGGTTAGGGTTGGGGTTGCTGTACCTGCAAGACGACAGACCAGATGCTGGAAAGTGGGATCAAAATGAGCTAGTTTCTTTGTTTCTGCCCTGTTTCTGGCCGGCGCATCCATGATGGGCTGAATGGCCTCTTTCTGTGCCGTAACCTGGACCGTTTCTACGGTCGGAAAAACGTTCTCAAATCTGTATTTTCCTTTTTTTTTAAATAGGGACTGACCACGAACCTGCTGCTGCCAATGAGAAAGAATGAGGTAAGACTGATTATTAATGACTGGTTGATTTGGACAAACACTGAAAATTGAAGACTGCAAATAATGAACGTGTTTATCTGAGGTTTGCGGAATGTAATTCAGGGCAGCACGGTAGCATTGTGGAAGCACAATCGCTTCACAGCTCCAGGGTCCCAGGTTCGATTCCCGGTTTGGGTCACTGTCTGTGCGGAGTCTGCACATCCTCCCCGTGTGTGCGTGGGTTTCCTCCGGGTGCTCCGGTTTCCTCCCACAGTCCAAAGATGTGCGGGTTAGGTGGATTGGCCATGATAAATTGCCCTTAGTGTCCAAAATTGCCCTTAGTGTTGGGTGGGGTTACTGAGTTATGGGGATAGGGTGGAGGTGTTGACCTTGGGTAGGGGGTAGGGTGCTCTTTCCAAGAGCCGGTGCAGACTCGATGGGCCGAATGGCCTCCTGCACTGTAAATTCTATGTAATCTATGTAAATTCTATGTAATAATGTCACAGTACCCAAAACAGAGAGCCTAGTAATAATTCCCCCTTCCTGTAACTAATTTTTACTCCCCAGCTCCCTGATGGTATTGGAGCTCTGGGTTCCACAGATATAAACTGCACTTCAGTAACTCACTGAGGTCTGCAAAGTCTCCACACGTCAGCTCAGACTACACCTGTCCAATCAATTCACTACCCAACATCGAGTCACCAGATGATTACGGGTCACAAAGTGCAAGCCAAGTCGGATTTCTCTTTAAAACTAGTTTGATTTTATCGAGTTGGATTTTCCATCGTCGCAGTGGGGGTAGGAGGTGGAAAAATTCTTGCCACTGCCCCACCCTCCTTGGGCAATATGCCAGGAAAGATGGGAAGTAGGGGGTGTTGGCTGTGCATGTGGGCTGCAGCTGGGCCAGTCGACCTGGGATATAATACAGATTTAAGACTTTCAATCAGGTGTCATTATGTTCCCAACTTGTCCTGGGAATTTTCTGAACCCAGAATTTGGGAGAGGTTTGTATTTAAAGTGCCCAATTCTTTTCTTTCCCTCCATTAAGGGGCAATTTAGCGTAGCCAATTCACCTAACCTGCACATCTTTTGGGTTGTGGGAGTGAAACCCACGCAGACACGGGAAGAATGTGCAAACTCCACACGGGCAGTGACCCGGGGCCAGGATCAAACCCGGATCCTCGGTGCCATGAGGCAGCAGTGCTAACCACTGCGCCACCGTGCTGCCCTAGGATTGTACCTTTGATGTTTTAATTCTCTTCTCTACTCCCACTTTGACTTTGCTCACCTACACTGGGCCGAATCCTCTGGTCCCGCCTGCCCAGGGACCAGAAATTGCCACTCAAGGCCACAGCGGCTGTCCAGTGCCGAGGCAGGCTGTTTCAAATGCATCCCAATTAGAATGAAAAAAGTAATGCAATTTAACCCTCACCCTTCACACTCCTCGCCCTCAGCCTTCATGCATTTTGAGGCTTGGCTAAGTATCCGGAAATCCATTAGATTATTGAATCACCTCTGCCCCAGTGAAAACATTGCTTGATTGACAGCTTGGACTCTCTAAGTATAATATTTACTTACTCAAGTTAAAGATGAATCAAGTGCTTGCAGCTTCACTCATTCACCATTTAAAGGGTCTGGTCTGTTGACACTTACATTGACCTGTAGTAAAAATGTTTTTTTTAAGAAAGTGGAAAGTTATCAATGTATGACTTTTAAAAAGTTTTTTTTTACGCATCCTATTGTCACTCTCAGATTCATTAGATCTATACCATGTATAGTGGGTGAATAGACAACAAAGTGCCAATGCTTAGCATGGGGCATGAGGGGCTATAGGGGATGGTTAGCAGATATCCCTTGGCATGAGGGGCCATAGGATGTGGGTGGTGAACATACCTTTGCTTGGGGGGGAGGCATGAGGTGGACCTTTTGAACTTGCCTTTCAAAAGGTTTCCTCGTGCAGACTATGGGTATTGACATCTCTGAGCGGCCATGAAGAATAACTCTTTGAAAAGCTAAGCAGACTGTGAAAATTGAAAAAGACTAGGACAAACCTATCCCCACAATGGAGCTGGCCAGGTCAGGAATGCAGGGTGTGTGTGGGTTCATCACCCGAACTGACCCACACCTTTAAAAGGAGCTTCCAGGGCAGCACGGTGGCGCAGTGGGTTAGCCCTGCTGCCTCATGGCGCCGAGGTCCCAGGTTCGATCCCGGCTCTGGGTCACTGTCCGTATGGAGTTTGCACATTCTCCCCGTGTCTGCGTGGGTTTCGCTCCCACAACCCAAAGATGTGCAGGCTAGGTGGATTGGCCGCGCGAAATTTCCCCTTAATTGGAAAAAATCAATTGGGTACTCTAAATGTATTAAAAAAAAAAAAAAAAAAATTTTTTTTTTAAAAAAGGAGCTTCCAAAATTCAGAAACCCCAGGAATGGGGTCATGAACTAGGTCCCGGCTGCCATTTTCACCCCTCCACAGTGTCCCCCCAACTCCGTGAAAATCCAGCCCACAATGTTTGCTGCTTTTTATATTAATAACAGTTGAGTATTGGTTTCCTGGGGTGCATGTCTTCAAATCCTGGCTGAGACGCAATGCAAACCAGCAGGCGGATTTCAGGCGGTCATGGTTTTTTTCCAGGATCTCCTGGAAGCATCCTTGGCAAATCCAGGAAGGTTATATCGAGGCTATTGTGTCAGAACTTCCAGCAGCTGCACAAGACCAGTCTTGCAGCCGATAGAAATACCCCAGTTACAGTAATGAAAAGCGGATTTGAGTTCTTTTACATTTAAAGCTGGTTTTGCAGATTTTTAATAACTGTATTAATTTGAGAGCAAGACTGGGCCAAGTTTTTGTTCGGGTTAGTTGGGGATATAATCTAATTAATCTGATACCTAGTCCCAATTAGTATCGTTTAGGTGACGAACATTCAGGTTTTTTATGTTTCAGCACTTTGCCTAACTTTTATAAAACATGACGTACCTTTGAAGCTAAAAGTTTTGGATGTATAAGGATGATGGGAAGAGAAATCATGTTCAGTCCTATAGTTTACAACCATTCATGTTCCTGCCCCAACCCTTGGGTGTCTGCTTTGCACTTTGGTTCAGTGTAGGTATAGGTTCTTGTTCCTGCTTCACCTTATGCAACTTGTTTCTGTTACAGTATGTGCTGCAGAAGGTGTTGACCCTACAGCAGTTGCTGCTTGGTTTACAGGTACGTCCACCAAGCAAATCCCATTTGCCGTAATCTCTGAAGCTACCAGAATGACTGAACCATGGCTGTGTTGCATTACAATGTGCATATTCCCCCTTAATTGTCTTTTTCCTGTGTCCCAAAAACTTGACCACAAAAGCATCCGGACTGGTCTTCTCTCTCTTTCTTTCACACACACACAGTCCCACTGGTGCCAAGCTCCCTTGGTATTGGCCATTATGAGCACTTGCTGCCCATCCCTAATTGCTGATATGGTGGTGGTGGTGAGCTGCCTTCTTGAACCCCTGTTGAGCTGCTTTGAGTGTTGTTGGAGCTGCACTCATCCAGGCACAGGAAGAGTATCCCATCACAATCTTGACTTGTGCCTTATAGAACATAGAACAGTACAGCACAGAACAGGCCCTTCGGCCCTCGATGTTGTGCCGAACAATGATCACCCCACTTAAACCCACGTAACCCGTATACCCATAACCCAACAACCCCCCCATTAACCTTACACTACGGGCAATTTAGCATGGCCAATCCACCTAACCCGCACATCTTTTGGACTGTGGGAGGAAACCGGAGCACCCGGAGGAAACCCACGCACACACGGGGAGGACGTACAGACTCCACACAGACAGTGACCCAGCCGGGAATCGAAGCTGGGACCCTGGAGCTGTGAAGCATTGATGCTAACCACCATGCTACCGTGATGCCTTGTAGATGGTGGGCAGGCTTTGGAGAGTCGAGAGGCAAGATACTCATTGTGGACTTCCTAGTCTCTAACCTGCTCTTGTTACACAATAACAGTCACATAATACAGTCACGTTGCTGGTAAATGACACCCCTCCCAGAATGTTGATGCTGAGCAATTCAGCAATGGTAATGCCATCAAATGTCATGGGGTGATGGTTCGATTCGCCCGTGTCGGTGATGACCATTTCTTTGCGCTGGTGTGACACAAATTATACTGGACATTGACAAGCAAAATCTGATTGTTGTCCAGCTGTTGCTGATTGCAGGCATGAACAGCTTCATTATTCGAGGAGTTAAGCATGGGACTGAACACACACTCATCAGTAAACGTCCCCACTTCTGACCTTTTGATGGAGCGGAAGCTCTTGATAAACCAGAATGGTCTTCGTCAATTGTCCATCTATGCCCACTAGTCATCAGAAGCAAGAGATGCATGCTGATTTCCCCTCCTTAATGCAGGGGTACTGAGGTCAACAACTAGTGCCCCATCTGGGGCTGGTTAGCTCACTGGGCTAAATAGCTGGCTTTTCAAGCAGGCCAGCAGCACGGTTCGATTCCCATACCAGCCTCCCCGGACAGGCGCCGGAATGTGGCGACTAGGGGCTTTTCACAGTAACTTCATTGAAGCCTACTCATGACAATAAGCGATTTTCATTTCATTTCATTTCAGACCATAAACAAACAGGGGACCCTCCTGAAGCGTAGTTCTAACATCACATTAGGTGATGCATTTATCCCTTGAATCAGCAAGGGAATTTGCTCCGTGGTTATAGAAATAAATGAGGAGTGTGTGGTCGTTCCCCAGTAGCCAATTGAGAAGCTTCTCCCGAGGAACTGAACAATAATTGGAGGAAGGTGAAACCTGTTTTGTGTTCCAACAGTGCCCTCTAGTGTCCAGTTTTAATAAACTATGTTATTTCAGTTCACCTCTCTCAGGGTTGGGGTTGTACATTGACAGACCAAATGTAAAGGCAAATCTACTGAAGGTTTTGTTTTGAGAAATTCAGAGGGACTAAGCCCCATGGTAGCTGTAATGGAGACTATAACTTTACAGCATTGTTGTAAAACCCCATCTGGTTCACAAACACCCTTTAATAATCTTTATTGTCGCAAGTAGCCTTACATTAACACTGGCAGCACGGTAGCATTGTGGATAGCACAATTGCTTCACAGCTCCAGGGTCTCAGGTTCGATTCCGGCTTGGGTCACTGTCTGTGCGGAGTCTGCACATCCTCCCCGTGTGGGCGTGGGTTTCCTCCGGGTGCTCCGGTTTCCTCCCACAGTCCAAAGATGTGCAGGTTAGGTGGATTGGCCATGATAAATTGCCCTTCATGTCCAAAATTGCCCTTAGTGTTGGGTGGGGTTACTGGGTTATGGGGATAGGGTGGAGGTGTTGACCTTGGGTAGGGTGCTCTTTCCAAGAGCCGGTGCAGACTCGATGGGCCGTACTGTAAATTCTATGATAAGTTCCTGCAATTAAGTTACTGTGAAAAGCCCTTAATCACCACACTCCAGCGCCTGTTCGGGTACACAGAGGGAGAATTCAGAATGTCCAAATTACCTAACAATGCGTCTTTACCCAGCGTTTGGCCAATGCATGCCAGATCCGCAATAATGACTCTTAGCAGGGCAGCACGGTGGCCTAGTGGTTAGCACAACCGCCTCACGGCGCTGAGGTCCCAGGTTCGATCCCGGCTCTGGGTCACTGTCCGTGTGGAGTTTGCACATTTTCCCCGTGTCTGCGTGGGTTTCGCCCCCACAACCCAAAAATGTGCAGAGTAGGTGGATTGGACACGCTAAATTGCCCCTTAATTGGAAAAAATAATTGGGTAATCTAAAATTTAAAAAAAAAATAAAATAAAAATAATGTCTCTTAGCAGCCCTCCGAAATGGCTCAGCACGCCAGTCAATTTTGCAAGAACGCTTTGAAAATCATGTGGAATAAGAGTAATTAATGGGTAAATTTGAAGTGATTGTGCACAACACAACAGGTCAACACAACACATTGTTCCCAACTGTGAGCACTGTCACAAGATTCACCAAATGTGTGTGAATATGTTTTACCCCCAGCTGTGATATGCTCTGAAGCACCTTCCCGCCCGCCCCGAATAAAACAAAACAATTTCTGATGCTTGCTGTACATAACGATGGTTTTCTTTCTGGCCCCGTGCAGGCTGTCGTGGTGCAACAAGATTCATTCATTGAGGATCAGAAGCAAGCGTTGAGTGATAGGAGCGAGCGTTTGACGCGGCCGTCCCTGCGGACCAACTCACTGATTGAGCAGGAGAAGCAGCGGAGTTTGGAGAAACACCGCCAGGAGCTGACGAACCTGAAGCGGCAGCAGGCGCAGCACCTGGAGGAGAAGAGGAAATGGGAAAGGGAGCGGGAGGTGAGGGAGAAGGAACTCGGCGAGCGGGAGGCCAGGGTGGCCCTGCACGACACCGAGACAGCCAGGTTGCAGATGGAAGTGGAGAAACAGAGGGAGGAGCTTCAGCTGAGGAAAGAGGAGTACCAGCAGGACTTGGAGAGGCTGAGGACCACGCAGAAGCAGTTGGACAAGGAGAAAGAGCAGCTAAAGAAGAAAGAGGAGCTGCTAACCCACCAAAGACAGGATCGCCTTTCACACTCGGACTCCCTCAGTTCACAGGTACAGACTTCCCCCCATGGTAAATCGCACGGTACATAAGAACTAGGAGCAGGAGTAGGCCATCTGGCCCCTCGAGCCTGCTCTGCCATTCAATGAGATCATGGCTGTTCTTTTGTGGACTCAGCTCCACTTCCCGGCCCGAACACCATAACCCTTAATCCCTTTATTCTCCAAAAAACTATCTCTCTTTATCTTAAAAACATTCAATGAAGGAGCCTCTGCTGCTTCACTGGGCAAGGAATTCCATAGATTCACAACTCTTTGGGTGAAGAAGTTACTCCTAAACTCGGTCCTAAATCTACTTCCCCTTATTTTGAGGCTTATGTCTCCCTTCTTGTTAGTTGGCTGCGTGGAGGTCTTGTCACTCGGTAGATAATGGCACTGACTAAAGCCTAAAACTCGGGGCTGCAGTGTTCCCCCCCCCCCCCAGGACCTGTTGGCCCTGGATTGCTGCAGTTCTTGATGTGGTTCAAACAGGTCTACTAATCCTTCTAACCATTCCCCACTACCCTCAGTGGGGAAAACAGTGCGTATGTTGATCCAAAATAGGCAAATAGTTTGGCTGCTTGAGACCTGCAGAAATTCATCCACATGTTAATTGTTCCAAACAAACGATTGGACACAACATACACATTGTCGTCCCATACTTGGCTGAATCCATTGAACTTGGTCAAGGGTTGGCAAAAGCCAAAATTTAAAGACCGCCCTTTATCTTGTTATGGAGAAAGTTTCCTTGTGCATACTGATGATATCCAGTGTTCGCTCTCGCTCTCTCTCTCTCTCTCCACCAACAAACACAATTCCCAAAAGACTCTCTGTTTTCAGACCATTTCTAAGATTGAATATTGGGATAAACTGAAGCCCCTCTATTCAGACCCCATCAACATAGTATCTAGAGTCCAGAAATAGGCACCTCACCCTAACTGCTCCATGCTGATGTTTCTGCTCCACATGAGGCTCCTCTCACCCTGTATCAGCTCGCCCCATCAACATATCCCTTTCCCCTCGTGTGTGTCTCGCTTTCCCTTCAATGCAGTTGTCTCAGCTACTCCTTGTGGAAGCATGTTCCACATTCTAACCTCTGCCCCCCAACTCTACTCGCTCACCCCAGTGCTTGCTTCGATGGAACCAGATGGCGCATGACCTCTGTGTCCGATTTGCCCCTGGGTCAACCTCCTATCAAATCCATTACTAAGATCACTTACATCCACCTCTCGTAATCTTGTGCACTCTGCACCCTCAGTCACTCCTGTTCAAACCATTATCCAGACTTTAATTAACACCGAACTAGATTATAGCAAAGCACTCCTCACCAGCCCCCATCTCCATTCTGCCCAAATTCCCAACTGGCTTAAAATCCTCACTTCTGTCCCACACAAAACCTTGTTCACGGCCTCCAGTGCACTGCTTTACATGTCCTTCCATTGCCTGACGCCTGACGCAGTATTACGGTGGCTGAGAGGACATTTGATGAGGACTCGAATACTGAGGTAGTATGGGCTGAGTTAAGAAACAGGAAAGGAGAGGTCACCCTGTTAGGGCTTTTCTATAGGCCTCCGAAAAGTTCCAGAGATGTAGAGGAAAGGATTGCAAAGATGATTCTGGTTAGGAGCGAAAATAACACGGTAGTTGTTATGGGGGACTTTAACTTTCCAAATATTGACTGGAAACACTATAGTTCGAGTACTTTAGATGGATCCGTTTTTGTCCAATGTGTGCAGGAGGGTTTCCTGATGCAGTATGTAGATAGGCCAACGAGAGGCGAGGCCGTATTGGATTTGGTACTGGGTAATGAACCAGGCCAGGTGTTAGATTTGGAGGTAGGTGAGCATTTTGGTGATAGTGACCACAATTCGATTACATTTACTTTAGCGATGGAAAGGGATAGGTATAAACCGCAGGGCAAGAGTTATTGCTGGGGGAAAGGCAATTATGATGCGATAAGGCAAGACTTAGGATGCATCGCCTGGAGAGGAAAACTGCAGGGGGTGGACACAATGGAAATGTGGAGCATGTTCAAGGAACAGCTACTGCGTGTCCTTGATAAGTATGTACCTGTTAGGCAGGGAGGAAGTGGTCGAGTGAGGGAACCATGGGTTACTAAAGCAGTTGAAACACTTGTCAAAGGAAGAAGGAGGCTTATGTGAAGATGAGACGTGATGGTTCAGTTGGGTCGCTTGAGAGTTACAAGTTAGCTAGGAAGGCTCTAAAGAGAGAGATAAGAAGAGCCAAGCAAGGACATGAGAAGTCTTTGGCAGGTAAGATCAAGGATAACCCTAAAGCTTTCTATAGGTATGTCAGGAATAAAAGAATGACTAAGGTAAGAGTGGGGCCAGTCAAGGACAGTAGTGGGAAGTTGTGCGTAGAGTCCGAGGAGATAGGAGAGGTGCTAAATTAGTATTTTTCGTCAGTATTCACACAGGAAAAAGACAAAGTTGTCGAGGAGAGTACTGAGATACAGGCTACTAGACTAGAAGGGCTTGAGGTTCACAAGGAGGAGGTGTTAGCGATTCTGGAAAGTGTGAAAATAGATAAGTCCCCTGGGCCGGATGGGATTTATCCTAGGATTCTCTGGGAAGCTAGGGAGGAGATTGCTGAGCCTTTGGCTTTGATCTTTAAGTCATCTTTGTCTACAGGAATAGTGCCAGAGGACTGGAGGATAGCAAATGTTGTCCCCTTGTACAAGAAGGGGAGTAGAGATAACCCTGGTAACTATATACCAGTGAGCCTTACTTCTGTTGTGGGAAAAGTCTTGGAAAGGTTTATAAGAGATAGGATGTATAATCATGTGGAAAGGAATAATTTGATTAGAGATAGTCAACATGGTTTTGTGAAGGGTAGGTCGTGCCTCACAAACCTCATTGAGTTCTTCGAGAAGATGACCAAACAGGTGGATGAGGATAAAGTAGTTGATGTGGTGTATATGGAATTCAGTAAAGTGTTTGATAAGGTTCCCCACGGTAGGCTATTGCAGAAAATACAGAGGCATGGGATTCAGGGTGATTTAGCAGTTGGATCAGAAATTGGCTAGCTGATAGAAGACAAAGAGTGGTGGTTGATGGGAAATGCTCTGACTGGCGTCCAGTTACTAGTGGTGTGCCACAAGGATCTGTTTTGGGGCCGTTGCTGTTTGTCATTTTTATAAATGACCTGGAGGAGGGCATAGAAGGATGGGTGAGTAAATTTGCAGATGACACTAAAGTCGGTGGAGTTGTGGACAGTGCAGAAGGATGTTACAAGTTACAGAGGGACATACAGCTGCAGAGCTGGGCTGACAGGTGGCAAATGGAGTTTAATGCAGAAAAGTGTGAGGTGATTCATTTTGGAAGGAATAACAGGAAGGCAGAGTACTGGGCTAATGGTAAGATTCTTGGTAGTGTGGATGAGCAGAGAGATCTCGGTGTCCATGTCCATAGATCCCTGAAAGTTGCCACCCAGGTTGAGAGGGTTGTTAAGAAGGCGTACGGTGTGTTAGCTTTTATTGGTAGAGGAATTGAGTTTCGGAGCCATGAGGTCATGTTGCAGTTGTACAAAACTCTGGTGCGGCCGCTTTTGGAGTATTGTGTGCAGTTCTGGTCGCCACATTATAGGAAGGATGTGGAAGCATTGGAACGGGTACAGAGGAGATTTACAAGAATGTTGCCTGGTATGGAGAGAAGATCATATGAGGAAAGGCTGAAGGACTTGAAGCTGTTTTCGTTAGAGAGAAGAAGGTTAAGAGGGGACTTAATTGAGGCATACAAGATGATCAGAGGATTAGATAGGGTGGACATCGAGAGCCTTTTTCCTCGGATGGTGATGTCCAGCACGAGGGGACATAGCTTTAAATTGAGGGGAGATAGATATAGGACAGATGTCAGAGGTAAGTTCTTTACTCAGAGAGTAGTAAGGGCGTGGAATGCCCTGCCTGCAACAATAGTGGACTCGCCAACACTAAACGCATTCAAATGGTCATTGGATAGGCATATGGACGATAAGGGAATAGTGTGGAGGGACTTTAGAAGGATTTCACAGGACGGTGCAACATCGTGGGCCGAAGGGCCTGTACTGCGCTGTAATGTTCTATGCTCTACCTTCTCCAGCCCTGTGTCTGCCCAGGCCAATTGGTCTGATCTTCGGTGATTTATTATGGCTGAGTACAGCAGTGGGGTGTGTACATTAACTAACTCCTTGCAGTTGTCACAGGAGCTTTTTAACATGTTGCTCCCCATAGGCTGTACAAAACATTGCACCTTAGCCAATCCGCTTTAATGTTGTGCATTGGTGTGACACCAAAATATTTCAGGGTCACAGCTAACACTTGAAATAGTACAACATTTTCACTTCTCACTGTAAGTACTGTCCAAGTGGTGCAACTGTCCAATAACACTGGCCATATTCCCCAGCGCTTCCAACAATCTTGTCTTTTACTTTGGTTTCTAGCTCGCTTGATGGATAAAACTACTTGTCTGATGTATCTAAGCCAGAGAGGCTATCAAGTCCCAGGTTGAATTCCTAGTCTGTGCTGAGGTCACCTTTTTTAAAGCGGGGCTACAATAGTATTCCCAATTTCTGAAGAAGGAAGGTGGAAATTCGGCTAACATTCCTGAGTCACCCAGCATCCAGTGAGATGTTTTTGGTGATTGAAGAAACTGATGAGGTAGATAGAGAAAACCACTGGTCGCAATCCAGACAAGGGAACATTACTTCAAAGTCAGCATGCATCTCATTTCACAAAGGGTAGCGGGGATCTGAAACCCTTCCACAAAGAACTGGGCGACCTAAAACTTCAAATCTAAACTTTTTTTTTTTTTAATTTAGATTAGCCAATTATTTTTTCCAATTAAGGGGCAATTTAACGTGGCCAATCCACCTACTCTGCACATTTTTGGGTTGTGGGGGTGAAACGCACGCAGACATGGGGAGAATGTGCAAACTCCACACGGACAGTGACCCAGAGCCGGGATCGAACCTGGGACCTCAGCGCCGTGAGGCGGTTGTGCTAACCACTAGGCCACCGTGCTGCCCAATTCAAATCTAAACTTGATGCATTTCTATTAGGCAAGGGTATTAAGGGTGATGGAGCAAAGTGGGTAAATGGAATTTGGTGCAGAATTATTTGCAGCTAAATGGCCGCTTCCTGATTCTGAATGCTGCTATCGGGCTCGCATGGTTGAGAAGAATCACATTGTTTTGTAGCCTGGAGACATTCGCTGTATAAACTTGTGTGAAGAATGGTATGGATGAGGAGGGCAACCAATAAAAAGAGGCATCCAGTGACTCGGCAGAGGGGGTCATTGTCCAGTGACCTGGCAGAGAGGGTCATTGTCCAGTGACCCGGCAGAGAGGGTCATTGTCCAGTGACCCGGCAGAGGGAGTCATTGCCCAGTGACCCGGCAGAGGGAGTCATTGCCTAGTGACCCGGCAGAGGGGGTCATTGTCCAGTGACCTGGCAGAGGGAGTCATTGCCTAGTGACCTGGCAGAGGGGGTCATTGCCCAGTGACCCGGCAGAGGGGGTCATTGTCCAGTGACCCGGCAGAGGGGGTCATTGTCCAGTGACCCGGCAGAGGGGGTCATTGTCCAGTGACCCGGCAGAGGGGGTCATTGTCCAGTGACCCGGCAGAGGGGGGTCATTGTCCAGTGACCCGGCAGAGGGGGTCATTGTCCAGCAACCCGGCAGAGAGGGTCATTGTCCAGTGACCCGGCAGAGAGGGCCATTGTCCAGTGATCCGGCAGAGGGGGTCATTGTCCAGTGACCCGGCAGAGGGGGTCATTGTCCAGTGACCCGGCAGAGGGGGTCATTGTCCAGTGACCCGGCAGAGGGGGTCATTGTCCAGTGACCCGGCAGAGGTGGTCATTGTCCAGTGACCCGGCAGAGGGGGTCATTGTCCAGTGACCCGGCAGAGGGGGTCATTGTCCAGTGACCCGGCAGAGGGGGTCATTGTCCAGTGACCCGGCAGAGGGGGTCATTGTCCAGTGACCCGGCAGAGGGGGTCATTACCTACAAGGCAGGAAGAGCAGAAACTGATGTAGAGGGGAAAACAGTTGTGCTCATTTAAATTTGTGTAATTTCCAACTTTTTCCTTTCCACTCCCCACAGGCTTCAGATCGCGAGGTTTCAACAAGCATGGGTGCTTTGACCGACGGAACCCCGAGCTTAACAAAACACCTCAGTTCTAATTCATTAAACCAGGAACGTTTGGACGTGCACCTTAAGAAGGAGGACACGGAGACTTCTTCCAGTCCTCCTTGGCAAGACTCCACACAAAGCAATGCCAAGAACCTCACGGGTCAGCCGCGAAACACCACAAACAACCCGCTCCCACCACGGTTACTCAAGCTTGCCAAACCAAAGGAGAAGAAGTCCAAACACCGCAAGGGCAAAGGTCACCGGTCTGGAAACCTGCCATCCGAGTACAGTTCAGGTATGTGATAGCCAGCAGTTGGAGTTGGACCAGAGGGATGTTGCATTAGCTCTTGCGAGATTGAATATTGAAACAGGAACGGATGTGTTGCAATGTTTCGGCCACTTATCGTTTCAAACCCTGCTGAGAATGGCAGTCTCAGCTGGAGCAGCGTGAGGCGCTCACCATCTTTCGGGGGATTTAGGGGTCGTGGGCAGCAAGGAAGTGGGGTTACCAACTGTAGTGACTCGAGACATACACTGGAGGCTTCCAGTAGTTAACAGAGCGGTTTATTGATGAAGGCAAAGGCAGTTAAGTAACAGGCAAAGAACACAATACAACAGATCTTAATACCAGCTCCCCAGTCCACACTCCCCGGGGTCCTGTTCCAAGGGCCCCACGTAAACTCCCTAGTGGCTGAGGTTCGCATGCTCCCATGCACTCAGCCCTGAGCTGATCACGTGGTCCGTGGAACCCGTCTACTAAAGGGGGCCACGCTACCAAATCTCCCCCCCCCAGTCCCTTTTTACAACTACCCCAAAAACTATATACAGATGCTACAATTTCTGTGAGACAATAGGGGAAAGAATTCACCAAAAAGTCAATCGGTCTGAAGACCTCTGGGAGGGGGGGGGGTCCGCTCTACTCCGCCGGTGGTCGACGTGCTTTCTGACGGTCTTCCTGTTCACATAAACCACAAAAGACACCACGGCCCGTCCTTCTAACCAAGGTGGATCTGAAGCAAGATCACGGACCAAAACCCAAGTCTCCCACCCGGAACGACCTGTCGCCTCTTTGCCCTGACCGTGATGGCCCCGAACCAGTCATGTGGTTCCTGCCCCTCCACCCTCCTTAAAGGGGCCGCACGACCGTACCAACCTGCTAGGATTAATCTAGAATCTCCAGGAATTGAACATTAATCTTCAGGATACTGCTGCGAGCAAACACACAGGAAAATAAACTTTATCTTTTCACTTCTACTTGTTAGGTGATAAAAATTGATTTTAGAAACTGCTTAACTGGTGAGGGTTGTGGTCACAGTTGTTGCACGAATACAAGTCTTTATAAAATATCTAGAAATGTTTATAAAATGTAACATTTGTTTCTGTTGTGTGTTTTCAGATGTCTTACCGGCAGCAGACAGCTCCACGCTGCATCAGAAAGTACCAGATAAAAAGCACCCTGCGAATGAACTACTGGGGAATGAAGAGGTTTTCTACTGCTGAACTTTCCTGCATTAGAGGCTGTTTGGTCATTGACTGAGGGGATGGGGAGAGGCATAGAGAGAGGACTGGGACCCCCTCGAGCACTCCTCTTAAGGTTGTGTGGGTGTCAACAATTTGTGTGACCAGATGTGTGTCATCTGCACTGCCTTCCCCATTGCTCTGTGATGACGATATTGATGGAACTGCATGCGTAAATAATATATATATAAAATATATATATTTAGTTGGTACATCGATCTCTCTCTCTCGCTCTGTATAACAAAAGAATAGATTGAGAAACATTGACCAAAGGGACAAAAAAAAAAACCTGGCAGAATTTTTGCTGGGGACGTTTTGACCAAAATTGTAAGCAGAGCTTTGAGACTCTATGGGAAACTGATGCAGATTAAATTGGAATGGGGAAACAAAATTGTTCAGTATTTCATGAAGTGGTGCAGTCTTCCGAGCCATGGCAATTTCTCTAGGTGCTTTGTGCTGTGTGCATTAGCGTTGTTCTAATACAGGAGGCATTGAACTTGAGTCGAGCCACTGCTCTTGTGCGATGCGGCATTGCACCTCAGAGTTGGCCCATCATCCGAAGCGTTGTCGCCAGTACCTCAAACCCTCAGGTGCTTTATCCTGGCCGATTGGGAAGGGTGACATCTGGAATTGGAACGTTTTTGAGTGTTTTCTATTTTACAAGTTCCAGCACAGGATGAGCATTTGATCAAAAGACTTTCCGGAAAAGCTAATAGCAACAATCTGCTTCCTTCTTGCATTAATTCTGGCTTTGGCTGTTAGCTTGGAGGTGGTTGGTTGTTTGGAGGGGGTGGGGTGGGGGCAACATTCCCTGGCATTTTTAAACCTACCCCTCCAAAATTATCCAGCCATTCTCCCAGTGACTGAACAAAACACTGAGTGAAATAGGAAAAGCGAGGGTGAATAATGCAGGGCTAGAGAGACTGATTTGCCAGCTAGGTGGGTCGCTTCAAATTTCTGGCGGTGGTGTGTGAGGTTAATTCTCCCCATGTGCATCATCAACCTACATTGTAAATAAAATTGCAGTGAGTGCAATGATTTTTAATTTGTGCATTTCTCCCATTTGAGGGAGGGACAGGTTCACCCTGAGATTTTTTTTTTCCTTCAAACATGTTAATATTTAAATCTTGAGGGGAAGGAATTGTCAAATATCGGTGTAAAATTAAATTCTGAATGTATGATGTTTTCTTAAAGCAGAAACTGTAAAGGAACAAAGTTGGAATTAATGCACGATGGTTTATACTTGATTTTTTTTTTTCTGATGCTTTAATTTCCATTCTGCTAGGATTGGGATATTTTTAATTGTCTATGGTTAGATCATCTCATTATTTTTAAAGTTGATAGTGTCTTCTTTTGGCTGGCCTGCTTATGATTTGATGGGGAAAGGTGAGCTGGAGGAGTGTACAAGGTACCTACCAGACCCTGGGTTCAGATTCAGCGCGGTCAGAGTCTCCAGCATCAGCGTTAAAAAGAGTTGCGCGCGGAATGAGTTTAGGCAGTCTCGGACTAATCACAGCACAAAACTGCCTGTAATTTGGCACTATATAGGGAATCTCACTGGGTGGGGTGTTGACATGGTTAACTGGTATTAGAAAATGGGAAAATGTCACATTGGCAGCTTGGGGGGTGGGGTGGGGTGGGGGGGGGAAGCTAAAGATGTAACGCAAAGAAAGCCTGACTCTCACCTGCATGTCCTTGATGCTAGCACCAGTCTCCTGAAATGGAGTATTCCACTCCACAACACGAAAGCCCCTCACCTCAATGAGCACAAGCTTGCACATCACCACTGAACACCTACAATTTTCCAAATACACCTCGTCACGGGACACTGGACAGTTTCTTCAACACCCTCTGCTTTGTTAACGTTTGATGGAAGCTTGAGGACACATTGGATAAGGGAAGCCCCTGTTCGGGACATAGGAGGAAGTTACTGTAGAGGGATCACAATCACCCGTTTACCTTTAACCTCGTATGCCTCTGCCTTAGTGCAAGGTACCATGACGTTGAAGGAGGGAAGCGCCCTGCTGAAAATAGAGACTCGAGTGAGGCAAGGTGGAGCCCGTGGGGGAGGCCAGCTGATCAGGTTTCTGCTGTGTCGCAGATGGCTTGTGGATTGCTAAGCAATAGGTGGCCCCTTTTAGGTCAGGAACACATAGGCCGATCAGCTTGTTAAGCCTATTCTGCGATACAATTGGAACATGGCTAGTCTGTATCTTAACTCCACCTGAGCCACTTTGGTTCCTGACAAAAGTCAGAGATGGCTTTGACCCATGGTTCACTCCAGGGGATACAAGGCCAGCTTGAAAAGGGTATTGTCTCTCAGCATGGTGTGATGCCGTGAAGCACTTTAAAAGAACAAAAACATTTTTTCAAAATCTGTACACTGTCGTAAGCTTTCTTACCGCCGAGGACAGCCGCGATTGCGGGGCCTGTGCTGTTCATCGATTCCAAGCGCACATGTCAAGGAATTATACCGAGTAGATGTTCATGTTAAGATGACGTTTCGGTTACGTTTTTAAATTTCCTCCTGCCTGAGGGGAATGGGGACCCATTTTACCAAATCGCAGAATCCACATTCATGGAGAATACAACCACTGTGCCTGTGTTAAAGCTTCTACCAGATCCTGTGGTCTAGTTTCGATTTTGCAATCTGAACAGCTGCTATTAATTTTGTAATTTTTTTTTTAAAGGGGGTCTCCCCCCCCCCCCCCCCCCCCCCAAACCTAGGTTTTTGGCACCTACTTTAATTTACTTGCAATGGATGTGGTCATTAGCCTTTATTTCTGATATTGCTCATGGTAGGGGATGGTGAGTCCATCTGTCTGGGGCAGTAATGGGTTCTGTCTGTGTGACCCACCCCCTTTCCCTGACACCATCAAAACAACAACTCCAGAAATCTCAATAAGGGCTATAGCAATGTTTTTCAAGAAACCCATTCACGGCAGGTTTTTGTGGATTCCCCGCCCCCTCAAAAAAAAGATTGAAGCGTCATCCTTCTTAAGAAGGTGGGAGAATTTCCTGTCTACAGGATTGACTGATTTAGTTCATGGGTAATATTTTTATTTGTGAATAGGTACCTATGGATGCAATTATATCAGTCTTATTTCAAGATGGTGCCTTTTCAAATTACATCATTCTCCTTGTCCAGTTCAGCACGCTCAAACATTTCGTTGCCCCCATTTGTTGCTGCCATAACTTTGGACAGTGTTCTGTAGGAGTGGGAGATTAGTTACGAGCTCATCTCTGTCGAAAACTGCAGCCCCGCTGTTGACTATTCTGACCTTTGACAATCTTTGCATCATTATTGTGCACCGGCTAACTGGTTCTTCATGAAGGCCCCGCCTTCTCAAACCTGCCCCTCGCCTGAGGTATTGGGGCCCTCGGGTTAAACCACCACCAGTCAGCTCTCCCCCCTCAAAGGGGAAAGCAGCCTCTGGTCATCTGGGACGACTATGGCAACTTTCCCTTTTTACACTGGCTAACTCGTTCATTTTAAATTCCTGTCTGTATTCATTCAGCACAGGTAATCCGTCTGTGTTTTTGACTCTTGAAATAGCACAAACAGAAATGGTTAACACGTTAACCATTAGAGAGAGCACGCAGAGGAATTTAACCAGAAACTTTTTTTTTTTTGGCATTTTTTTAATCGACAGAGACATTTTTATTTGAAGTTTGAAAACCTTTTCTTTTTTTTTTTGACTTCTGTCATCTTGTGATGCCCGTGAACAAGGATTTTACACTGGCTGAATGATTTTTTTTTTTAACGAGTGTTTAATGTCCCTCTCTCTCTCCCTCTGTATTGTGAGTTTGGTACATGCATACCAATACCCCTGCCTCCTCGCCAGCACATGGATCATTGCCCAGTTCCGAAAGGGGCTCCTGGATACTGAAGACTTAATTGAGCGAGATTTTAACTCGCTCGAATCCCATTCGCTTACACAGAGTTAAATCCGGACCTGTTATGTTTCCAGAAAAGGTGACATTCCCTGCGAACCCGACTCTCGAGAGACCCGTTGGATTTTGAAACTCCCCGGACCTTTCCTGAAGCAGCCTTCCCGACTTAGGCGGGCAGAGCATTCACCAGTGCTAGTAAACGGTCTCCGCACTTTCGGCCTACCCTCCAGCCCCACTCCCAGTTTCTCCACACTGTTCCAAACCGCTTGATTCAGCCGCGCCTGCCTTGTACTGAAAACATTTATGCACTAACTGAATCGTGGACGTGCTCAGGATGCCTCTGAAGCATTTTTATATACCTCTGCTTTCAAAAATAATATTCCTGAGGATAAACAAAAAATCTACTTGTACCAAGGTACACTTTGTATTTTTCTCGATTTTGTGTACAAAAAAAATAATTATAAGGGTGAAAGCCTAATTATTTTATCTATGATGTAATTAATGTATAAAAATGGAAACTGTAAACATAGTTACATTTCTGTAATGTTTCCGTGATCGCTGGTAGCTTTTTTTGTAATTAAACTTTTATTTATCATTTTTCCAGTAATAGATTATAAGCCAATGTAAATTTCATTCCCCTCCCCCCCACAATAAACATTTACACAGTAGATTTACTTGGAGGAGTTTGTGCCTTTTTGACTAATTCCACTTTCTTCACGGGGGACAAGGAACGACGCTTGGCACCAGATGGCAGTGATGAGCCGCATGCACCTATCGGGAAGGGAAGGATTCTGCTCTCATCGCAACTCACATAACATAAGAAATAGAAACAGTAATATAGACCACGTGGCCAATTGAGCCTGTCCACCATTCAATACGATAATGGCCAATCTCCTGCCTCATTTTCCCACCCGTTCCCCACCTCCCTTAATTCCCAGCCTGAAATATATTTAATGACAATTCCCTGGGATAGAGAAATCCAATGGTTCGCAACACTTTCCAGTGAAGCAATTTCTCCTCATCTCGGTCCGAAATTTTCGGCCCCTTATCCCGAGATTGCCTCCGCGTTTTAGGTTACTCGCCCAGTGGAAATAATCTCTCAGCATCCACCCTATCGAACCCCCTTCCGAATTTTGTAGATTTCAATAAAATGCCTTTATTTCTTTTAAACTCCAGAGGATGTAGGCCCAATTTACTGAGCAACTCATCATAAGGCGACCCCTTCATCCCAGGGAACAATTTAGCGAATGTTTGCTGTACCGTCTCCAATTCAAGTATTATCTTTCTTAAATATGAAGACCATATTTCAGAGGGTCGTGCGGACTCGATGCGCCAAATACCACCTCCTGCACAGTAGGAATTCTATGATTAGGTGAGATTCACACTGTTTCCCTTGAAGAGTTGAACCAACAATGCATTGATTCCTTGTGCTGACTTTATCTGACCATGACTCACCTCCACCCTGTCTCCCAGGTCACACCCACTGTGCTATTGTTTCTCTTCACCCCACTCTAGCTCTGGCATTGCTGGCTAAACCGGCTTGTATATCTCTCAACCACATTCCTAAATCATCCAGCCTTCAAAAGTCCTCTCGGAATGACACCAGATGTTAACAGTGCCTTGTCAATTGATTATTTGAAGGTGAAATTTATTTATTTATTAAATTTAGAGTACCCAATTATTTTTTCCAATTAAGGGGCAATTTAGCATGGCCAATCCACCTATCCGGCATATCTTTTGGGTTGTGGGGGGCGAAACTCACGCAGACACGGGGAGAATGTGCAAACTCCACATGGACACTGACCAAGGGCCAGGATTCGAACCCGAGTCCTCAGTGTCGTAGGCAACAATGCTAACCACTGTGCCACCGTGCTGCCCCTGAATTGAAATATTTTAAGATGTTTTAGAGATTTTTAAAAAATCTTGCACGAGCATATAGAACTTTCCACCGCTTCAGAACAGCCCAAGGCGTTTTGCAGTCAACACAGTATTTTTGAAGTGAGGTTGGTCATTGTTGTAATGCACACAACAAACTCCCGTGAACATAATTGCAATGATGTTTAATATGTTTATTAAAACAATTTTCATACTAAGCAAAACAACACAAAGCAATCTAACAGAAATGCACAATAGAAGAGAAAAAGTAAATACACACAACCCGTAATTAACTTTAACGTAGAAACTAACTTAAACCCTCTAACAGGTCACTGTGACTAACTTCTTAAAGAAGGAAAAGAATGATTGTCACCTTAGGTAGAATCCCTCCAGCGACGGCCTGAAGGCGTACTTGACCTTCCCCAATTCCAGAAATGGAATGAGGTCACCCAATGAAGCCGAGGTACTCGGTGGAGTAGGAGACCTCCGTCCAAGCAGAATTCGCCTCCGGGCTACCAACAAGGCCAAAGCAAAGACATCCACCTTCATCCCAGACTGCAGCACCGGTGAATCCAGCACCCCAAATATGGCCACCAGTGGACATGGATCCAACATGCAGTATCTCCAACATGGTGTCAAAGAAAGAAGCCAGGGCGCAGTGGGCTCTGAGAACCCAGGTTCAAATCCTGACCCTGGGTCACTGTCCGTGTGGAGTTTGTACATTCTCCAAGTTCTGCGTGGGTCTCACCCCACAACCCAAAGATGTGTAGGGTAGGTGGATTGGCCATGCTAAATTGACCCTTAATTGGAAACATTAAAAGAAAGCCTAGAAGTCTAACCACTTAGGACAGGACAAGAACATATGTGTATGGTTGGCTGGCCCATGAGAGCGGCGCTCACACTTATCCTCAACACCGGGGGAAAAAACACTCATCCTAGCCCTGGTCCTCACAAAATCTTGAATTGAATCAGACTCCGCCAAGCGCATGAAGATGTGGAGTTGACCCTGTGAAGGGCCTCATTCCACACCTCCCCATTAAGAAAGGGACCCGATTCACCCTCCCATTTCATCCTCACACCACTCAATGGAGCAGAATCCATTGCAAGGATGTGGCCACATATGTCTGAAATAGACCCCCCAATCAATCAGGCCGAGCCAGAGACAGAATCTTCATCATCAGTGTGGTGAATGTAATTCACACTCTATTGTATTGTATTGTGTCCTTGTGGGCTCTCTGTATGTGAGCCGTTGCACGGCTCTGCCCATAGGGGGAGATGAGGAGCTTGTACAGGGCTCCACCCATGGCCCCTCCCACTACCAGAAGTATAAAGTGCTGCAGCCGTGTGCACCTGCCCTCAGTTCTTCTGGTCGCAGGCAGGCTCAGTTGTAAGGCTATTAAAATTTCTGTTTACTTCCAATTGTGTTTCGAGTGAATTGATGGTCACATCAATCAGGGAGGAGGGTGGCGCGAAAGGAAAGGAGGGAAAAGCTTTGCAGGAACATGGTGAATGTGAAAGTGCTTGAACAGCCTGGAACCAGGCAGTTGGAATTTCTCAGCGAAACAAGCAAACCTCCCCTCCACAAACAAGTCCCCAAACCTCTCCAGACCCTTCCCCTCCCAAGTCTTAAATGTCGAGTTCAAACCAGCTGATAGGAAAAAATGATTATTGCTAATAGGCGAGTTTGAATGCAGCCGAAACTGCTTCCAAATTCTCAGGGAGGAGACGGCCACTGGATTAGAGGAAATTCTCACCGGGGGAAAAGGGCAATGGTGCTGTAACAATTGCACAAAGGCGAGAAGTAGCGCTGGAGCTCAGTTCCCTTTGTCCCCAATGGAACTGGGATTGCTAAACCACAGCAATATCTTCGGAATATCAGCTGCCCAATAGTAAAACCAACAAATTGGGGAGGGCCAGTCACCCTGACCTCCTGTCTCGTTGGAGCAGAAGGCTGTAGATTCTGAGAGTCTAATCACCCACATGAAAGAAGACACCAATTTGTTGACCTTAAGAAGAAAGGATTTGGGTAGAAAAATGGGAAGACACTGAAAGAGAAAAAAAAGTCTTAGGAGCACTTTTATTTTAAAAGTCTGAACCCTACCTGCCAAGGATAGGGAGAGGTTGTTCCAGCTCTGGAAGTCTGTTTTCATGCTGCTGATCTGACTGGTGTAGTTTAATTTATGAAGCGATGTCCAGTAGTGGGCCACCCGGATCCCCAAATAACGAAAGCTGGGCTTGGCCAGGCGAAAAGGTAACGTCCCCAGTTGGGCTCTTCCCCCAGGGGGGCTGACAGGGAAACATTCTCTCTTGTCTAAGTTCAACCTGCAACCAGAAAAGGAGCCAAACTTGCAAAGCAACTGCATTATGGAGGGTACTGGGTCCGTAATATAGAGAAGTAGGTCATTGCATAAAGGGACACACGATGCTCGACCCCTCTCCGATGTATCTCCCCTCCGCTTAACCGAGGACCTCAACCCTACAACAAGCTGCTCCGTTGTCAAAACAAATGAGAGCGGGGACAATGGCCAGCTCTCCTCCTGCCCCTGTGCAGTGGAAAATAACCAGAGTTCAGGACATTCGTACAAACCTTTGCAGTGGGGGCTTTATATAATCGATGAATCCAAGAAATAAACTTGTAGCCAAAACCAAACCTCCCTAGATCACAAACATATATTCCCGCTGCACTCTCAAATGTCTTTTCGGTACCCAGAGAAACACCAGAGGGCACCGAGGAGGGGAAAAGGGCATTTAACAGGCGACATATATTGCCCGACAATTGTCAACCCTTCACAAAGCCCAGGTGGTCCTCCAAGATTATATTTGGGAGGCAGGGCTCCATCGAAGCACCAGCACCTCAGAAAGTAGCTTGACGTCCGTGATCAAAAGTGAAACCGGATGGTACACCCACACTCTCTAGGGTCCTTGTCCTTCTTGAGGATCAAAGAGATAGAGGCCTGAGCGAGCGTAGAATGTCTCCAAGATAGGGAGTCATTCAACATGTCGAGCATTAAAGGCACAAGCTGCTCCGAGAACCTCTTATAGAATTCAATTGAAAAGCCATCCGGACCATGGGCTTTGCCAGATTGCATCAACCCAATACATTTTTTTAATTTCATCAAGGTGTAACAGGGATTTGAACTCATCGCTCTTCTCCACCTCAACACTTGGGATGGGTAGGCCGTCCAAAAAGTCAGACATAACTGATCCATCCACAGGAGGCTCCGATCTGTAAAGATCGCTGTAAAAAGATTCAAAAGCTGCATTAACCTGAGGAGAAGTAGAAACAAGGTTACAGCTGAAATTGAGTATCTGTGTGATCTCCCAGAAGGCCGTTTGCTGCTTCAGCAAAGGTGACTGGCCTTCCCCTCGTATTCGTAAAATGTGCCCCTTGATTGTCTCAACTTACCGCCCTGCTGGTCAATAATACTTCAAACTCTGCAGTTTTTTGCCAATAACTCCGGGGTAGGGTGAAGTGAGTATTGGTGGTCCACCTCAAAAATGGAGTTCACCAGTCTCTGCTGCTCCCACCCTTGCCGTCCTCACCAAATATGCTTTGTAGCAGATAATTCCCCCCCCCCCCCCCGACTTAAGAACCGCCTTAAGGGTTTCCCACTACGTGAAGGTGAGATTGACTCCGTTTCGTTAAATTTTATGTAGTCCTCCATGGCTGAGGACATACGCTCAACAACATTTCTTATCCGTTCATAGTGTTGTGTCTAACCTCCATGGTGAACGTTGGGTGGGGCCAGGCTCTAGCTCCAAACCAACAAAATACGGGACATGGTCCAAAATACCAATCGCTGAGTACTCAGCAGCCATCACTGGAGGGAGGAGAGACCGACCTAGAAGAAAAAAAAATCAACCCTGAAAATACCTGATGAACGTGCACAAAAAAGTGAAAAATCTTGATCGGCTGGGCACCAAAGATCTACCCAGTGCCCCGCACCCTGCCCCGCACCCCCATCTGCTCTATGAAAGACAATAAAGCCCTGACCACCCACTGTGGATCGAGAAATCTAGGCTTGGAACCATCCTATCTGGGGTCCAAGACACAGTTCAGGCCCCCACCTAAAATAAACTGATGCGAGTCGAAATTCAGGGGGAGCCCAGCAGGGTATTAATAAAATTTGTATCAGCCTAGTTGGGCCGTAAATATTAACCATAACAGCCGGGACGCTCACCAGACAGACATAGACAATAACAAATCTATTGTTGGGGTTCGCCAAATCCTAGCAGCAGAGAACTGAACCCTTTTATTAACTAAAATCAATGCACCCCTGGCCTACCATTGAAACCCGAATGAAAAACCTGCCCTACCCATCCCTTGTGCACCCTAGTTTGGTCACTGACCCGCAAATGGGCCTGAGGCAAAAACACCACACCGGAGTTTAAACTCCGAAGTGAGTAAATGGCGTCAATATTCTCACTGGGCCATTCAAACCCTTAACATTCCAGGTGGCCAAGCAAATTGGAGGTCTCCCACCGCAGCCCCCCCAGCCCCCTCAATTTCCACCAAGATAAATTACCCAAGATATACTTAAAAGGTACAACAAGCAGATCCACCCAAGCTGGCCACCCAACCAAGTCAAATGGCTGGACAAAGAAAAATCTACAGACACTGTCAGCAAATTACCCCCACTCCCCAACACCATCACCCTTGAATAACACCACACCCAAGTACAAATAAAAATGCAAGCGAGGCAAACAAAAACTGCTGACGTCTACGTCTGACAAACCCAGACAAAACAAGAACTCTAAGCTCATTATCTAACAAACGACTACAGTGAGCTGCAGCAAGCACTTCAAAACCGCTCCCATCAGCTAACTCTCAAGTTAGCAGGGAGGCTCCCGACTGGATATAAAGAAAAATGGTGAGAAACAAGAAAATACCAAAACCCCATGCATTTGCACTCCAAAAGGAAGCTATATATTATCACAAAAAACAGAACCCCACATAGTACAAAAGCCCAAATCTTAAACAAGAACTATAAAAACCCCACCCCAACAAGAACAAGAAAACAAGAACAAACATGAAACCCCAACAATGTAACAATTCAACCCACGCGTCGACAAAACCTAAGACTCAATTTGTGTTTTTTAATGGAAGAGTCTGCCTCTCCTGACGTGGCGAATGGGCTCGGTCAAATTCAGGCGGGGATGTGAATCCACCCTCGCCCACTATCTGACCAAACATGTCTGAGAAATACTCCGTGGGCATTGCGCCTTCCATTCCCTCTGGCAGCCCCTCAATCCGAATATTTTCTCTCCTATTTTCTAGGTCATTTATCTTGGCCCTCAACGATTTATTCGCTTCGATCACTGAAAACAGCGGGGCAATCCGATCGCTGTGAGCAGACTGGGCCACCTCGATATTTTTGATCGTTGGTCCCTGGGCATCCACAGTCTGATTAGGTTTCCCCAGAGCGTTCGAACGAGCACCAAGACCTCTTCAATTATTTCCCTGAGGTCTTCCAACACAGTTCGTTGGTGCTTTTCAAATTCCTTCGCCAAGGTTTTACAAAGCACCTCGGCCATTAGTAGAGTGGACGGAACATCAGAAACTGACTCCGCCATTTTACCTGCCGATGAACACTAAGAGGCTTCAGACTCTGTTGATGAGCTCCTGCACTCAGCCTTCTTTCCCTTGAACCTTTTGAGCACTTCAGTCAAACAAGACCTTTATTACAATAGCTATGTGGGTTTTCAAGAGTAAACAATCCATGGTACAAGGAAAAGGGTGCAGTCATTGAGTGGGAGCCACCTCCTGCACACCTTTCGTCTACATTACGCCACTGGAAGACATCTTCCTGGTTTTCTCTGCTCATTTGCGAAGAGGTTTTATTTCTTTAGCCCACCAATTGCGCAAATCGACTGGCAAAACAGCCGATTCTTGACTGAAAACATTTTCTCTTTTCCTGCCTCTGACTCCCAGATGTTCCCGGGTCACGGTCACGTAGAAAAAAAATCTGAATTGTTTTTTTTCTCTATTTCGCTGAAAAAATGTCCTCATCGCCACCTTTGTTTTTTAATACTGTTGTTTGTGGAGGCTTGCTTACAGGATAACAAAGGACAACCAGGTTGCTGCACCGTAGGTTACTTAACCAGTTGTCAGTTTATTGCAGAGATGTTTATTGCAGAGATTGCGGGTGGCATGGTAGCAAAGTGGTTAGCACTCCTGCTTCAAAGCACCAGGGTCCCAGGTTCGATTCCCGCTTGGGTCACTGTCTGTGCGGAGTCTGCATGTTCTCCCTGTGTCTGCGTGAGTTTCCTCCGGGTGCTCCGGTTTCCTCCCACAAGTCCCAAAAGACATGCTTGTTTGGTGAATTAGGGGTTGTTTAGCACAGGGCTAAATAGCTGGCTTTGAAAGCAGACCAAGGCAGGCCAGCAGCACGGTTCGATTCCTGTAACAGCCTCCCCGAATAGGCGCCGGAATGAAGCGACTAGGGGCTTTTCACAGTAACTTCATTTGAAGCCTACTTGTGACAATAAGCAATTTTCATTCATTTCATTTCATTTCATTCAATTGGACATTCGGAATTCTCCCTCAGTGTACCCGAACAGGCGCCGGAGTGTGGCGACTAGGGGATTTTCACAGTAATTTCATTGCAGTGTAAGCCTACTTGTGACACTCATAAAGATTATTATTATTATGTTGCTTGTTCACAGTCTATGGTGGAAAAGAGGGAAAATCTCCCAAGTGCCTCAGGTGATGTCACCACGTACTCAGGTGACATACTATATAGAAGGGCATTGGTGACACCACATAACAGTGGCTGTAGTGAACTGCTCTCAGGGCAGCAAGATCCCAAGTGATCCTCGCTGAATTGGACAATTACTACTTCTGACAGAAATGTGGGGTGCTACCATTGACTCCTGGTCCTGGGGTAAGCCAAGAGAGTATGAGGTGAAGGCGGAACCAGAGAATGGTTACAGCACAGAAGGAAGCCATTCAACCGTGCGTGCCCATTGCCGGCTCTTTGCAAGAGAAACCCTGTTGGTCCCAGTCTCCCAGAGAATCGTAGAATTGTTATAAGTGGAGGAGGCCATTCAGCCCACAGCTGCCAGTCCTGCTTGCCGTCCAATTACCCTGCAGGAATGTACATAGATGTACAGAGGAAGGGACGGGGCCTGGCTGTGGTACGTCCTGTGATGGAATAGCCCGTTGACCTGCCCCGTACATGAGGATTGGCCACCTGTGCGGTGCAGGAGAGCGACATTGCAACTGGAATTGTACCATACTAAGAGCCTGAGGCCCTCAGCAGAGTGCAGTGCACAGGGAGGAAATAAAGATGGGAGTTTGATTTAATAAGTCTGTTTTTGCGCTAACTGGCAGGTGATTAACCTCTTTTTATTTTCCATTGATGTTTCTTGCTTAGTCACCAGCGTTTACTGAAAATCACAAACAGCGGAAGCTTTGAGTGCTGATGGTTCAGTGACTAATCTCCCCAGCGACTGATGCTTTGAAATCTGATAGTTGGGCCGGTTGATTGTTGGGGAGAATTAAAGGCTCACATCGCTGGTTAAACATTGGACGCACAGTACCAACTGCATCAATAGGTGAGTTTACAAATTGTTTGTGCTGAGATTTTGACAAAACGATGAGGACAAATCAAGTCAACAAAGAGGATGCGTAGTAATCATTTCATTGCAAACCATCCTGGTTTCCTTTTTATGTTGGGGGTTTCAGTCCTTTCGTTGGCAGCGAAATCCAGGTCATTAATCCTCTGACAACGCATGCCGCTCCCTCAGCACCAACACTCCGACAGTGCGGCGCTCTCCCGGTACTGAGGGAGCGCCGCACTGTCGGAGGGTCAGTACTGAGGGAGCGCCGCACTGTCGGAGTGTTGGTACTGAGGGAGCATTGCACTGTCGGAGTGTTGGTTCTGAGGGAGCGCCGCACTGTCGGAGTGTTGGTACTGAGGGAGTGCCACACTGTCGGACTGTTGGTACTGAGGGAGCGCCGCACTGTTGGAGGGACAACACTGAGGGAGCACCGCACTGTCAGAGGGTCAGTTCTGAGGGAGTGCCGCACTATCAGAGGGTCAGTCCTGAGGGAGTGCCGCACTGTCGGAGGGTCAGCACTGAGGGAGCGCCGCACTATTGGAGTGTTGGTACTGAAGGGGTGCACACTGTCGGAGGGTCAGCACTGAGGGACCACCGCAGTGTCAGAGTATTAGTACTGACAGAGTGGCGCACTGTTGGAGTGTTGGTCCTGAGGGAGCGCCGCACTGTCGGACTGTTGTTACCGAGGGAGCATCGCACTGTCGGAGTGTTGGTACTGAGGGAGTGCTGCACTGTCTGAGTGTTGGTACTGAGGGAGCACCGCACTGTCTGAGTGTTGGTACTGAGGGAGCGCCGCACTGTCGGACTGTTGGTACTGAGGGAGCGGCGCACTGTCGGAGTGTTGGTACTGAGGGAGCCCCGCACTGTCTGAGTGTTATACTGAGGGAGCGCCGCACTCACTGAGTGTTGGTACTGAGGGAGCGCCGCACTGTCGGAGTGTTGGTACTGAGGGGGCGCCGCACTGTCGGAGTATTGGTACTGAGGGAGCATTGCACTGTCGGAGTGTTGGTACTGAGGGAACGCCGCACTGTCGGAGTGTTGGTACTGAGGGAGCCCCGCACTGTCTGAGTGTTGGTACTGAGGGAGCGCCGCACTGTCGGAGTGTTGGTACTGAGAGGGCGCCGCACTGTCGGAGTGTTGGTACTGAGGGAGCATTGCACTGTCGGAGTGTTGGTACTGAGGGAACGCCGCACTGTTTGAGTGTTGGTACTGTGGGGGCGCCGCACTGTCGAACTGTTGGTACTGAGGGAGCCCCGCACTGTCTGAGTGTTGGTACTGAGGGAGCGCCGCACTCACTGAGTGTTGGTACTGAGGGAGCGCCGCACTGTCGGAGTGTTGGTACTGAGGGGGCGCCGCACTGTCGGAGTGTTGGTACTGAGGGAGCATTGCACTGTCGGAGTGTTGGTACTGAGGGAACGCCGCACTGTTTGAGTGTTGGTACTGAGGGAGCCCCGCACTGTCTGAGTGTTGGTACTGAGGGAGCGCCGCACTGTCTGAGTGTTGGCACTGAGGGGGCGCCGCACTGTCGGAGTATTGGTACTGAGGGAGCATTGCACTGTCGGAGTGTTGGTACTGAGGGAACGCCGCACTGTCGGAGTGTTGGTACTGAGGGAGCCCCGCACTGTCTGAGTGTTGGTACTGAGGGAGCGCCGCACTGTCGGACTGTTGGTACTGAGGGAGCGGCGCACTGTCGGAGTGTTGGTACTGAGGGAGCCCCGCACTGTCTGAGTGTTATACTGAGGGAGCGCCGCACTCACTGAGTGTTGGTACTGAGGGAGCGCCGCACTGTCGGAGTGTTGGTACTGAGGGGGCGCCGCACTGTCGGAGTATTGGTACTGAGGGAGCCCCGCACTGTCTGAGTGTTGGTACTGAGGGAGCGCCGCACTGTCGGAGTGTTGGTACTGAGGGGGCGCCGCACTGTCGGAGTGTTGGTACTGAGGGAGCATTGCACTGTCGGAGTGTTGGTACTGAGGGAATGCCGCACTGTTTGAGTGTTGGTACTGTGGGGGCGCCGCACTGTCGAACTGTTGGTACTGAGGGAGCCCCGCACTGTCTGAGTGTTGGTACTGAGGGAGCGCCGCACTCACTGAGTGTTGGTACTGAGGGAGCGCCGCACTGTCGGAGTGTTGGTACTGAGGGGGCGCCGCACTGTCGGAGTGTTGGTACTGAGGGAGCATTGCACTGTCGGAGTGTTGGTACTGAGGGAACGCCGCACTGTTTGAGTGTTGGTACTGTGGGGGCGCCGCATCGTCGAACTGTTGGTACTGAGGGAGCCCCGCACTGTCTGAGTGTTGGTACTGAGGGAGCGCCGCACTGTCTGAGTGTTGGCACTGAGGGGGTGCCGCACTGTCGGAGTGTTGGTACTGACAAAGCGCCGCACTTTCGGACTGTTGGTACTGAGGGAGCCCCGCACTGTCTGAGTGTTGGTACTGAGGGAGCGCCGCACTGTCTGAGTGTTGGTACTGAGGGAGCGCCGCACTGTCGGAGTGTTGGTACTGAGGGGGCGCCGCACTGTCGGAGTGTTGGTACTGTGGGGGCGCCGCACTCACTGAGTGTTGGTACTGAGGGAACGCCGCACTGTTTGAGTGTTGGTACTGTGGGGGCGCCGCACTGTCGAACTGTTGGTACTGACAAAGTGCCGCACTTTCGGAGTGTTGGTACTGAGGGAGCGCCGCACTGTCGGAGTGTTGGTACTGACAAAGCGCCGCACTTTCGGAGTGTTGGTACTGAGGGAACGCCGCACTGTTTGAGTGTTGGTACTGTGGGGGCGCCGCACTGTCGAACTGTTGGTACTGAGGGAGCATTGCACTTTCGGAGTGTTGGTACTGAGGGAGCGCCGCACTTCGACAGTGCAGCACTCCCTCAGTACCAACACTCCAAAGGTGCGGAGCTCCCGCAGTACCAGCACTCCAACAGTGCGGCACTCTGTCAGTACCAACTCTCCGACAGTGCGGCTCCCCCTCAATACCAACACTCAGACAGTGCGGGGCTCCCTCAGTACCAACACTCCGACAGTGCGGTGCTCCCGACGTACCAACACTTCAACAGTGCGGCACTCCCTGAGTAACAATACTCCGACAGTGCGGCGTTCCCTCAGTGCTGACCCTCCGACAGTGCAGCGCTCCCTCAGTGCTGACCCTCCTACACTGCGGCACTCCCTCAGTACTGACCGTCTGACAGTGCAGTACTCCCTCAGTACTGACCCTCTGACAGCGTGGTGCTCCCTCAGTGCTGTCCCTCCAACAATACGGCAATCACTCAGTGCTGTCCTTCCGAAAGTGCGGCACTCCCTCAGTGCTGTCCCTCCGAAAGTGCGGTGCTCCCTCAGTGCTGACCCTTCAACAGTGCAGTGCTCCCTCAGTGCTGACCCTCCGACAGTGCGGTGCTCCCTCAGTGCTGACCCTTCAACAGTGCAGTGCTCCCTCAGTGCTGACCCTCCGACAGTGCGGTGCTCCCTCAGGGCTGACCCTTCAACAGTGCAGTGCTCCCTCAGTGCTGACCCTCCGACAGTGCAGTGCTCCCTCAGTGCTGACCCTCCGACAGTGCAGTGCTCCCTCAGTGCTGACCCTCCGACAGTGCGGTGCTCCCTCAGTGCTGACCCTTCAACAGTGCAGTGCTCCCTCAGTGCTGACCCTCCGACAGTGCAGTGCTCCCTCAGTGCTGACCCTCCAACACTGCGGCACTCCCTCAGTGCTGACCCTCCAACAGTGCGGGGCTCACTCAGTGATGACCCTCCAACAGTGCGGCACTCCCTCAGTGCAGACCCCCTGACAGTGCGGTGCTCAAGCAGCACTGACCCTCTGACAGTGTGGTTCATTCAGTGCTGACCCTCTGACAATGTGGTGCTCCCTCCGTGCTGACCTTCTGACAGTGCGGCGCTCCCTCGGTACCGACCCTGCGCCAATGCAGCAATCCGTGAGAAAGTAAAATGTGAGAACAATGATTATGCAACCCTGCCCCAGCCCCACACCCAGGTTGATGGGAACCCCACAGGATGCAGTATCCAGACGGATATTAAATCAGAATTCCAAGCTGGAACTATAGTCTCCACTCACTGGATCTATCTGGAGAGGGGGCCAAATTCTGCAACTTCTGCTCGAGAGGTGGGAATGCTGGCTCACCTGACCGGCTAAGTACTTCAAACATTTTCTGGGTTTTTTTCTGATCTTGAACATTCACCAGGTTTTTTTTTGTTTTTAACCCAACGATGTCATGAAGCCATTTCACCCGAAGCCCATTAATGAAGGCCTCTCTCACCCCTGGGGAAACTGCATGTCTCCCAATCATTAGTCCTGGTCTCTGGCATTCTCACGACCATTTCTGGAATTGAACGAGTGTGAATCTTTACTTGGATGAAAATCACTAGATGTAAACAAGTAAATCTAGATCTAGTAGTGCATAGTTTATCTGAGATGTAACGAATAACTATCATACCACAGACACAGGGTTAGCAGAATGCTGGGCCAACTCCAGCAAGTTAAAACAAGGCTCTGGTAAATCGCAATTATATCTTAAACAATTTTTCATCTCTTTCCTTCCAAGCCCGAAGATATGTTACATCAAAGAGCAATTTAAAAAAAAAAACACCTGGACCTGTTGAAAACAACAGAATTCTTGATCGCGGCAGCTCTGGTTGTGGACAAGACAAGGCCGTTCGCAAATCTGCCCTTTTCTTTTGACCTGTTTGTCGCACTCTTCAAGATATAATTCAGAAATTATATTTTCCATTCCAGATGCCCATTTTCAACATCAAACTGAAGAGAGGCTGGGGAAGTGGCCATGTCGCTGGATGTGTAACCCAGAGAACCAGTCGAATCCCCTGGGTTCAAATCCCACCCTGGCAGCCAATGGAACGTAAATTTGATTTAAAAATCGGGAATTCAATACCGGTCCCAATAATGGCGACCATGAAACTATCGGCCATTGTTGTTAAAAACCCATTTGGTTCACTAATTCCCTGGAGGGAAGGAAGTCTCTAGTCCCCTCTACCGCGACTACATTTAGGGCCGGGTATCCTTGAAGAGGGAGCACGCGGTATCCACCAGCACCATCGAGGCCTTCCATGACCAGTCGGCACCGTGAGGACTGAGGTGAATTATCAACCCTCTTAGTCATACTGTAATTTGATATTTTAAGGTTAATTTATTCATTGTTTAATACAGTATCCTTTAAGGGGTTGCCCATTTAATTTGTCCCTCAGTTTGTTTGATTTATTTTAATCAGTTAATTGTTTTAGCCAAAAACAGGAGAAATCTGCCACCCTTGCCTGATCTGGCCTACATGTGACTTCAGATGCACAGCAATGTGGTTGACTCTTAACTGAACTCTGACATGGCCTGGCAAGGTATTTAGTAATCATGAAAGGGCAACTGTCACTCTGATGAAGAGAACCGCAGAGGATATACGGACTTACTGAACCCCTAAATCAAACCTGTAGTTTCAAAGATGGCTGAGGATGTAAATTATGTCACTGGTTCAGTTGCTGGTGGGTGATACTAAGAGAGACAGACAATGGAATCATACCCATTCTCCAGACAAGGAAACATCAAAAGCTTGGAAGCTACACAGAAACTAACGTCCATCTCCTGTGGAGATAACGGGAGCTGGTTGTCATCCCAGCAGGAATGATATTCTGCGAGCAACGACACAGATCGATTTGTAGATTTTGTGCCTCCCTGGGACATACAAAGACTGGGATAAAAGCCAGCTGTAAAACCTGGTCATTGTCAACTAGCGCTGGGTATGTCAGCCTGTCAGACCGGAGGAAAGACAGGAGCAGACATTTGCAAGTTCTGAAGGTAACTCTATCTGATTGCTGATGTAAGGCAAGTTAGCAAAGCTACACCTAAAAAGAAATCAGGGCAGCTTCTCAGGCAAACTGTTTCAAGTCCGTTAGCGTACCATCAGCCTTCCCACCCAAGATGCTCCGTCCCTGAAAGGCTGAGTTCCCGATGGCGTGGGCCACGAGTGGTCTCAGCGGTCTGGAACCTGGAATACCAGCTGTTTCCAGCGCTGCACACCCATTCCGGATCCGTGCCGCTGGCTGGAGAGCTTCTGCTTAGGCTGGGGGGACTGGTGGGGGTTGGCCAGGGTGTGGGCTGTGGCGTCGCGGTGGACGGGTTAGGATTGTGAGCACTGCCGCCGCCATGTTTTCCGGCACGACCGGTGCTGGCTGTCAGCCCTGCACACGCACGGCCCGGGACCCGGTCATTCTCCGGCCATTTTCCACGCGATCCACGGGAGTTTCACATGGTGCCGGTGCTAGCCCCTCACCGTTACCGGAATCGGTGAGGGGTTCGTGCCGATTTTCCTGTCGTGATCTACCCGCAGATTCTCTGTGGATGCCGGCACTTAGCCACTGGAATGGAGAATTCCGCCCAGGCGCTTTGGAATTCCATTGTGGGTAAGTCCATTGAGAGTGCCAATCTGCCGGAGATAGCCACTCTGAGAAAGTTACGGGCTAATTACGTTTCCTTTGTTACAAGCTCTAATAATTTCTTGTTTAATGAACTGCCAAATGACAAAACTACTGTTAGGGGGCCCGTAAACTATTCCCACCAGTGTTGCCTGCCTCCTACTATTCCTAATTTCTACCCACAGCGATTCTACATCATGGTCATCTGAGGCTAGATCCTTTCTGGGCGATTTCCACAGTAACTTCATTGCAGTGTTGATGTAAGCCTACTTGTGACAATAATAAAGATTATTATTATTATTTCTCACTAATGACCTTATGCCGTTCTTTACTATTAAGGCTGCCCCTCCTCTTTTGCCATTCTGTCTGTCTTTCCAAAATATGAAGTAGCCTGGAATATTTATTTCCCAATGATGATCATCTTGTAATCATGGCCGGGATTCACCCCTACCTGGCGGGGCGGGGGGGGGGGGGGGGGGGGGGGGGGGGGGGGGGGGGGGGGGTCCCAGTGTGTCAGAGTGGCGTGAACCACTCCGGCGTCGGGCCGCCCCAAAGTTGCGGAATTCTCCGCACCTTTAGGAGCCAGGCCCTCACATTGAGGGGCTAGGCCCACTCCGGAATGGTTCCCACTCCGCCGGCTGGCGTGAACGGCCTTTGGTGCCACGCCAGCCAGGGCCGAAAGGATTTCGCCGGCCGGTGTAAGTCCGCGCAGCTGCTGACGTCAACCCGGCGCATGCGCAGGGGAGGGGGTCTCTTCCGGAAGAAAAAGAGTGCCCCACGGCACAGGCCCGTCCGCCGATCGGTGGGCCCCGATAGCGGGCCAGGCCACCGTGGGGGCACCCCCCGGGGTCAGATTGCCCCGCGCCCCCCCAGGACCCCGGAGCCCGCCCGCACTGCCAATCCCGCCGGTCAGGTAGGTGGTTTAATCCACGCCGGCGGGAGAGGCCTGTCAGCGGAGGGACTTCGGCCCATCGCAGGTAAGTTCCTCTCCAGCAAGGAGCAAGGAGATGTTGTTTACCCTGGAAACAGGCATTCAGCACAACCTGCAGAGCTCCCGCTCATAGCTACCCCTCCAACTCTCCTGCCTTCCTTTCATCCTCTTCACTCCCACCATTTGATAGCATTCTTCACCATACTGCCATGGTCAGCCCACTCATCCACCTTGCAGTCCTTCCCCTCAGCCACACAGGTAGCAGCCACCTCATGCCTGTCTCCTCCATCACCGCATGTTGGTTCCCCTGTCTCTGACCGCTGACCAATTCTAAGGCTCTGCCCAATGTAAAGGTTGTGACTGCCTCCTGGACATAAGTGCCCAGAAACTCTCGCCCTCCCTGATGCCCCGCAATGTCTGTGGTGCACGATTAACCGCCACTGAAGCGAGATTGTAGTCCAATTGAAGGCTTTAATGAACAAGTAGTTACCCCAGCAGCTCCGGTACAGAATGACTGCTGTGGGTGAAACACAGACTCTTATGCTCCGCCTGCTGGGCGGAACCAGCAGGCAGGTTCTATCACTCATACTACAGTATAAGGTACATCCCACCCAGGTACCGCTATACCCCTAATATAGCCTTCACAGTCTGCAAAGCAACTTTGAGCCAAAGTTGCCTCACACTTCCTGCAGAAATGGTTGTCTGAGATTGCACTGCATACCACAGATTCCAACAAGCTACAGTCACAGAACATCGCCAGACCTGCCATTTCTGGCCAAACATGTTTATTTAATTGGTCAATTAGTTCATCATTTATGCAGATAAAGTAACAGGAAATTGCACGCACGTAGCTTGGAGACAAAGGGGAAAACTCATCAACTACTGGCCGGTGAGAGGAAAAAGTAGAAAAGGCAACATCTCCTTGGCCCTCTGCATTGAATTTCCACCTGAACTAAGATCCTGAGACTATGCACTGTCCACTTCTCACACTGGCATCATCCCCTCTCCATGCATCCCCTTACTCTGTGCAGTTTTAAAAACCTCTGATGAGTGACTGGGCAGCTTAACTTCCTGATACAGGAATTAACACCCATTGAACCAGCTGATTGACAGATAACTGCCACTACCAGGCAGCTACCACAAGGCTATTTTACTCACTTTATTTATTAATAAGGCTGCCCTGTGATTATCCCTCTCTCCAGTCACTCCATCTGGACCTGTAAAGACTTAATTACCTGCGAAAACTCTCATTCAAAGAATCGTCTTGCACCATTAACTGTCTATATATGCGTTTCTGGAACCCACCTCTTCATTCGCTTGAGGAAGGAGCTGCGCTCCGAAAGCTAGTGATTCAAAACAAATCTGTTGGACTTTAACCTGCTGTTGTAAGACTTCTTACTGTGCCCACCCCAGTCCAACGCCGGCATCTCCACATCTTATTTATTACTGGAATGTGTGCATTGCTGGCTAGGCCAGCATTTATTGCCCATCCCTAACTGCCCTTCAGAAGATGGTGGTGAGCTGCCTTCTTGAACTGCTAAGGCTCATGTAGTGTGGGTAAATCCACAGGATGTTGGAGGGGGAGTTGCAGGATTTTGGCTCAACAACAGTGAAGGGACGGCGATGTAGTTCCAGGTCAGGCTGGTGTGCGGTTTCGAGGGAAACGTGCAGGTAATGTCTGTTGCGCTTATGCTTCCAGATGATACTGGTCATGAGTTTGGAAGGTGCTTTCAAATGAGTCTTGGTGAGTTACAGCACTGCATCTTGTTGAGAATATTCCATCATACTCCTGACTTGTGCCTTCTGGATGGTGGACAGGCTTTAGGGATTTAGGAGGTGTGTCACTCTCCACAGAATTCCCAGCCCCTAATCTGCTCTTGTAGCCACACTGCTTATATGGTAGCACAGTGGGTAGCACTGTTGCTTCACAGCTCCAGGGTCCCAGGTTCGATTCCCGGTTTGGGTCACTGGCTGTGTGGAGTCGGCACATTCTCCTGTGTCTGCGTGGGTTTCCTCCGGGTGCTCCGGTTTCCTCCCACATGTCCCGAAAGACGTGCTGTTAGGTAATTTGGACATTCGAATCTCTCTCTGTGTATCTGAACAGGCGCCGGAATGTGGCGACTAGGGGCTTTTCTCAGTAACTTCATTGCAGTGTTAATGTAAGCCTACTTGTGACAATAAAGATTATTATTATAAATAAAGATTATTATTATATAGCTAGTCCAGTTCAGTTTCTGGTCAATGGTAACACCCAGGCTGTTGATGGTGGGGGATTCAGTGATGGTAATGCCCTTGAACGTCAAGGGGAGATGGTTAGAGTCTCTCTTTTTGAAGATGGCCATTGGCTGGCACTTGTGTGATGTGAATGTTACTTGCAACTTATTAGCCCAACCTGGATATTGTCCATGTCTTGTTGCCTTTGGACACGGACAAATCATTTTGCAAATTGTTTGCAGTTTTAAAGTTCTATGTCAGAACCCGACTCTTAATCTAAATTGAAACTTGAGAAAAAACTTACCAAAGCTGAACCAAATGCTGAACTATACGCTTCGTCGACATATCACTCTTGTTATGGGCCAGGGTTTAGAGAACCCCAAAGTGTATCATGGAGTTCACCTGACCCACAACTTTTACTAGATTGTGGTATGGAGAGCATACTGCCCACTCTACAGGTGTGGTACAGCAGAAACGGAAAAAGTATTTTTTAAAGCAAAACAATGTTTATTCTATTAACTCAAGTTAACCTTTTTAAAACAAACACTGAACATCTTAGCAACCATTAATTCAAATACAACCCCCAAAGAATACAACACTAAGTAATCCTTAATAACTTCCCAAACAACATCCAGAAGACAGAAGAAACACCTCTTAACAGAAGCACATTAGGACTTCCGGTTGCGGCAATGAGCGAGTGAGCCGCACATTCGGGGGCTCTCACTCCGGCAGGGCTTAAGGACCTGATTCCACGAGATAGCGGGACTGTGGAGCGGCAAAAGGATGGCCAAGGAGGTGCGGAGGAGCGGGCAGCGCTGAATGGAATCGCGGGAGAGTAGGAAGCAACGAAAACGGGAGAGGAAGGGACAAAGGCAAGATGCAGGGGAAGCTGACCCGGGAACCGGAGCACCCGGAGGAAACAGTCACAGAACATCGCCAGACCTGCCATTTCTGGCCAAACATATTCATTTAATTGATCAATTAGTTCATCATTTATGCAGATAAAGTAACAGGAAATTGCACGCACGTAGCTTGGAGACAAAGGGGAAAACTCATCAACTACTGGCCGGTGAGAGAAAAAAGTAGAAAAAGCAACATCTCCTTGGCCCTCTGCATTGAATTTCCACCTGAATTAAGATCCTGAGACTACGCATTCTGTCCACGTCTCACACTGGCATCATCCCCTCTCCATGCATCCCCTTACTCTGTGCAGTTTGAAAAACCTCTGATGAGTGACTGGGCAGCTTAACTTCCTGGTACAGGAATTAACACCCATTGAACCAGCTGATTGACAGATAACTGCCACTACCAGGCAGCTACCACAAGGCTATTTTACTCACTTTATTTATTAATAAGGCTGCCCTGTGATTATCCCTCTCTCCAGTCACTCCATCTGGACCTGTAAAGACTTAATTACCTGCGAAAACTCTCATTCAAAGAATCGTCTTGCACCATTAACTGTCTATATATGCGTTTCTGGAACCCACCTCTTCATTCACCTGAGGAAGGAGCTGCGCTCCGAAAGCTAGTGATTCAAAACAAATCTGTTGGACTTTAACCTGCTGTTGTAAGACTTCTTACTGTGCCCACACCAGTCCAACGCCGGCATCTCCACATCTTATTTATTACCGGAATGTGTGCATTGCTGGCTAGGCCAGCATTTATTGCCCATCCCTAACTGCCCTTCAGAAGATGGTGGTGAGCTGCCTTCTTGAACTGCTAAGGCTCATGTAGTGTGGGTAAACCCACAGGATGTTGGAGGGGGAGTTGCAGGATTTTGGCTCAACAACAGTGAAGGGACGGCGATGTAGTTCCAGGTCAGGCTGGTGTGTGGTTTCGAGGGAAACGTGCAGGTAATGTCTGTTGCGCTTATGCTTCCAGGTGATACTGGTCATGAGTTTGGAAGGTGCTTTCAAATGAGTCTTGGTGAGTTGCAGCACTGCATCTTGTTGAGAATATTCCATCATACTCCTGACTTGTGCCTTCTGGATGGTGGACAGGCTTTAGGGATTTAGGAGGTGTGTCACTCTCCACAGAATTCCCAGCCCCTAATCTGCTCTTGTAGCCACAGTGCTTATATGGTAGCACAGTGGGTAGCACTGTTGCTTCACAGCTCCAGGGTCCCAGGTTCGATTCCCGGTTTGGGTCACTGGCTGTGTGGAGTCGGCACATTCTCCCGTGTCTGCATGGGTTTCCTCCGGGTGCTCCGGTTTCCTCCCACATGTCCCGAAAGACGTGCTGTTAGGTAATTTGGACATTCGAATCTCTCTCTGTGTATCTGAACAGGCTTTTCTTTTCTCAGTAACTTCATTGCAGTGTTAATGTAAGCCTACTTGTGACAATAAAGATTATTATTATAAATAAAGATTATTATTATATAGCTAGTCCAGTTCAGTTTCTGGTCAATGGTAACACCCAGGTGGTGGGGGATTCAGTGATGGTAATGCCCTTGAACGTCAAGGGGAGATGGTTAGAGTCTCTCTTTTTGGAGATGGCCATTGGCTGGCACTTGTGTGATGTGAATGTTACTTGCAACTTATTAGCCCAACCTGGATATTGTCCATGTCTTGTTGCCTTTGGACACGGACAAATCATTTTGCAAACTGTTTGCAGTTTTAAAGTTCTATGTCAGAACCCGACTCTTAATCTAAATTGAAACTTGAGAAAAAACTTACCAAAGCTGAGCCAAATGCTGAACTATACGCTTCGTCGACATATCACTCTTGTTATGGGCCAGGGTTTAGAGAACCCCAAAGTGTATCATGGAGTTCACCTGACCCACAACTTTTACTAGATTGTGGTATGGAGAGCACACGGCCCACTCTACAGGTGTGGTACAGCAGAAACGGAAAAAGTATTTTTTAAAGCAAAACAATGTTTATTCTATTAACTCAAGTTAACCTTTTTAAAACAAACAGTGGACATCTTAGCAACCATTAATTCAAATACAACCCCCAAAGAATACAACACTAAGTAATCCTTAATAACTTCCCAAACAACATCCAGAAGACAGAAGAAACACCTCTTAACAGAAGCACATTAGGACTTCCGGTTGCTGTAATGAGCGAGTGAGCCGCACATTCGGGGGCTCTCACTCCGGCGGGGCTTAAGGACCTGATTCCCCGAGATAGCGGGACTGTGGAGCGGCAAAAGGATGGCCACGGAGGTGCGGAGGAGCGGGCAGCGTTGAATGGAATCGCGGGAGAGTAGGAAGCAACGAAAACGGGAGAGGAAGGGACAAAGGCAAGATGCAGGGGAAGCTGACCCGGGACCCAAGATGGCGGACCTGCGGACCTCGGACCCAGCAATCCAGCAAGCGCTGGAAAATATGCTGCAGGTCATTAAAAGCAGCTTTGAGTCGTTGACGCGGGATATCTTGGACCCACTTCAGAAGGCAGTGGATCAGCTGAACCAGAGGCTGGATGCCAAGGACGAAAATGTTAAGGAGCTGGGAGAGGCAGTGGAGGAGCAGGCGGTTGTGCCCTTTTAACTGGCCTATTTAGTCCCCTGACATTCCAGGTGATCAGCCTGGTTGGGGGGCACAACCCCCCCCCCCCCCCCCCCCCCCCCCCACCCCCACGCCGGTCAGCCACAACCTTTTTCGGGCCCGCCCCCGGCCCGTGCGCTGCGCCATTCTTGGCTCGCCTCTTGGCCGCCTCCACCCCCGACCTCCTTTCCATTACCTACTTCAGCTCCCTCCCACGTCAGCAGAATAACACCCCCCCCTCCCCCACCTAGCAACATCCCCCGGTAGCCCCGCCCCTGCCATCCATTGGCTGTATTCTCTCCCCCCCCCACCTGACTCCCTTGACTAGCCAATCTGCTAGCTCGGTGACTCATCACTCCGGCGTCCACGTGTCTCATTCCCATTGTTTCCCCGACCTTATCCCCACTCCCCAGCATACCATCCCCACTCCAAACCACTGGAGCAATCTCACTAACACAGGAAGGTCAAACAAAATGTAAACCTCAACCCGCCCCGCGAGGCTGCTCCAGGTACAATACAGTTCCCGCCACGTACACAGAAAAGTGTTAATCCACGTCCCTTTCCGAGCATCAGTAAGGTAACCCCGCAATACCCCATTACCCCTACAACCCCCACCCGAAACAAACCTAACAAACCATAAACATAAATAAAACGAAAGCCCCCAACCCACATCTTTAATCCCCAATGCTGCCCGGCCACCCCTTTGTTGCAGTACCGGCTCCAGTGCACTCAGCGAGCCCAACAAAAGGTACCCATCACAGCAGAGAGACCCAGGAAAATAAAATAAAAGCAACAAAAACAGGAAAAAGATCCTACGAGAGGGGGGGGGGGGAGAACTCCCCCCCCCCCCTCCCCCCCAGGCAAAAAATTGCCCACACAAAAACAGAAGAAAGAAAACCCCAAATACCCCACATGGCACCTTTAAAACAGTAAACAGTCTAGGCACAATCGGCGTCCCTTCAAACTGTAGTTCTCGGACCCTAGTTTGCGTCCATGGAACCTCTTTTCGGGACCAGCCCCTGATCCATCGCTTCTTCGGGCTCAGGGAAGTAGTGATGTTGACCCTGATGCGTAACCCAAAGACGGACCGGGAACAGCAGCCCAAACTTCACATGCTTCTTGAACAACACCTCCTTAACTTGTTTAAAGGCTGCTCGCCGCCTAGCCACCTCCTGGCTTAGCTCCTGGTATATACGAAGAACACTGTTATTCCACGTGCTGCTCTTGGCGCTCTTTGCCCACCGCAGCACCCGCTCCTTTTCCAAACCTGTGGAACCTAATCACCATCAGACGGGGGGGAACCCCCCCGGACGCATCTGTCTCGCCTGCACTCTGTGTGCCCCCTCCAGCTCCGGCGGTCACGGAAAGGCTTCAGGCCCCCATCAGCTGCATCAACAGGTCCGCCACAAACGCTGTGGCATCCGCTCACTCAGCCCCCTCCGGGAGGCCAATGATCCTCAAATTTTGGCTGCGGGCTCTATTTTCCAACTCCTCTACTCTGTCCAGCAGTCTTCTCTGCCTCTCCTTCAACCCATCGACTTCTAGCGCCGCAATCGTCTGCACATCCTCCTGCTCCTCCCACACTCTGACATCACTGATAAACACCCATTTCTTCAAGTACTCTCACATGACACTCTGGCATATTTACCTCTCTGTGTGTCCACTTACTCCATCTCAATGGTGCCCCGATGTCATCCAAAGGACAGCAGCTCCAAAATATCAAAACACCTTTAGTGCTGAAGTCTAAATACCATTCAATCGACGGTTTCCAATAGTGAATGATGTCAGTCCAGGGGTCATTGGCCAGGTGGTCGAAGAAGTGTCTCCCTTTCCCCGTGACACTATCAAGGTTGAAGTCAAAGGTCTTGCAAGCCATGGTAAACATCCTCACCTATCATTGGCATATCAAAGTGCTTTGTCTTGCATTGTTTATACTAGTCTATCTAATTGATTTTTAAGTACACTTTATTGGCACGAATTCTGTTGGCAAAGCTCCCACACTGAATTGTGCTAGCTTTTAATTTTTTTGCTGCTAATGTTTTGCAAAGATTGCAAGTATCTTGCAAAATGTTCTGGCTACAGTGCCATTGACATCTTTGAAGCTCACTGTTCAGGTAAATGTGACATAGCAAACCTCTGGTTCGCATTTTGTTCAAATGGTGGCTTAATGGAGATCGGCTGCAGAGGTCAGAGTTCTGGGTATCAGTGGTTGCCAGAGGAATTTATAATCAGGGTTCCAGAAGTTTCAATATCAGAGCTCGAGGGCATGTGGGTCAAAGTTCTAGACAGAAAATCACAGAAGGTGTAAGAGACCTCATCCAGCATCAAGACAAGATGGACTCAACATCAGGGCACAAAGAATCAAGGGACAGGAATGGAGGGGGGGAGACCAAATCAGGAAACATGAGTTTAAGTCAGAGAGGTTGGAGATAAGAAGGTCCCAAGATCAAGGTCAAAGGACTTGTGAACATAGCCAGGAAACCCACAAACAAGGATAATACATAGTTTTGCAGGAAACAGTGTGAAACGTTACTGAATTTTTGATGAGGACATTAAATGAAGATCATGATTACAGAATGATTAATAGCACAGAGCGACCTGCCCAATCTTTGGGACAACTTGATGGGTCAAAAGACTTTATTCATCCTTCTGTGACCTTCATGACCTTCTGTCATTAAGCGATTCGATTTTGTGCAAATCAACAACAAAATGGCTGGCCAGTGGCACCATCTTGTGTCAGGAGTTTGCAGCCCCAGTCTCGCTACACCGGTTCTCCAATCAAAGAAAAAATCAACGCAGGGAGATGCCAAGTTACATCCAGGCAGTTCTACACAGCGGAGCGAAATAGTCAGAAAGTCACTCACTCAAACTGGCTGGTACGGGGAAGCCATCCATAAACATTGCCCATAGGTGCATTGTGGGGCTAGAAGCATGCGGGGAGATAAGTGTCTGAGGGGATGAAAAATACGAGAGTGATTAAGATATAAATGATCCTAACCCTAAACTTACTTTATTAATAATAATAATAATAATAATAATAATAATCTTTATTAGTGTCACAAGTAGGCTTACATTAACATTGCAATGAAGTTACTGTGAAAGCCCCTAGACGCCACACTCCGGCACCTGTTTGGGTACACTGAGGGAGAATTCAGAATGTCCAATTCACCTAACAACACATCTTCTGGGTCTTGTGGGAGGAAACCAGAGCCCACCAGAAGGAAACGCACGCAGACATGGCGCGAACGTGCAGACTCCGCACAGGCAGTGACCCAAGAAGCCGGGAACCGAAGTCGGGTTCCTGGTGCTGTGAAGCAACAGTGCTAACCACTGAGCTACCATGCTGCCCTTGAGTCAAGAAAGCCTTAAGGAAAAGGTGACAAAATCTGCAAAGCCTGATGCGACCATCAATTCACTCGAGACAAGAGTAGAAGTAAACCGTGGCTTTAATCAACTTTGAACAGTGCCTGCCTGCAACTGAACCAATATTGAGAACCGTCTACAGGTCGACTGCTCTTTATACCTCCCTTCAAGTGGAGGAGCCATGGGCAGAGCCCATATATGCCCCAACATGTTCCCCTATGGATAATGCCATACAATGGCCCATAGGAGAAGCCCACAAGGGCAACAGCATAGCACAGATACAAATACAAGGGCAACAGCACAGATACAAATACACTGGTGGATTATTGGCATAATACATTCACCACAAAGCCCGAGTTACATTAATCATTTATTGAGGGAATGAGATCAGTTACTGCATATACATTCCACCCAGAGTTGTCGAATGATTCCTATTAAACTTCATTGTGCTGTGTTACATGATTGATGTTGCCAGTAGAGATTTTATGAACTATTAATCGTGCTTTCTTATTACCAGGGCAATAAATACCTTGAGGCTGGGACTTAATCTATCCTCATTAAGGTGGGGGGCACAAATGGAGACTGTTTACATGGTAACTCAAATCTATTTTGCTCAACAATAAGCTGTATCATATTTTCAAAAACAAAATCTAAAATTTTAGCAACCCACAAATCATAACATTGAAACACTTGCCCTTATGAAACAGAGCAGCTTCTAACTTGCCATATGCACCATAGCAACAGGTTCACCAGCAATATTATCCAAATGTCATATAATTCAGGGCATTAATTTTTTTTAAATTATAGATTCTTGGGATAACTGAGGCTGAATTTGAGAGGCTGAGTGGTTTACTTGGAAATTACCAATTGGGCGGCAGGGTAGCACAGTGGTTAACACTGTTGCTTCACGGCGGCAGGGTCCCAAGTACGATCTCTGGCTTGGGTCACTGTCTGTGCGGAGTCTGCACGTTCTCCCCATGTCTGCGTGGGTTTCCTCCGGGTGCTCCGGTTTCCTCCCACAAGTCCTGAAAGATGTGCTGTTAAGCCATTTGGACTCTTGGTCTGACAGCACATGGATTGCAACAATTCGAGAAGGTGGCTCACCACCACCTTCGCAAGGGGTAACTAGGAATGGGCAATAGATGTTGGCCTTTCCAGCACTTCACGAGAATAAATAGTGAAAAAACATGAAATGCCCCGAATTACATGTCATTTTTAAAATATGGCTGGTAAATCTGATGCTGTGTTGCACACAGTAAATTGGGGGGGGGGGGGGGGGGGGGGTTCTGTTTTATAAGGACAAGGCTTTCACTTCTGACTTGTGGGTCATTAAAATTTTAGATTTTAATGTCTGCAAAGACTTCTCCTAACTCATGTGCAATCTGTGCAGTCACATGGCCCTGTTTGAGGATGTGCCGAGAGTTTATCCAACATGCTGATTAACATTTTTTTCTCAAACATCACCATCAAAAGCAAATCATCCGGCAATTGACTTTCTGCTGGTGAGATCTCGCTGAGAGTGCTAACATATCTGTCATCTCAGATCAAGGTAATTCATTGCATTTGAAGCACTTTCGGGATATTTCTGGGAATTGACTACATACATACAAATTCGTCTTGGTTTAGTGAACGTGTGATGAGAGTTCAAACTGACAGATGGGCTTGCCTTCATCCATGGCCAGTTTCTCCAATCAAAGTGCAATTGTTGCCCCACTGCTAATTGAGGGCACAGCACCCAGGACACTCATCAACACATAGTTACACCGAACCAACAGCTGAATCCAGGCTTAACGTCTGACTCGCAACATTGATATTAAAGCAGAGACGAGCTTTTAAGCAGTTTTAACTCATGTCTATGGAGCAAGGCTATGCAGCAGAGGGTGGCTCCTATGGGCACTGGAGTAGCATCGTAGGTACTGAAGGGGAAAGGATCATCGTACCACAGGCTCTCAGTCAGTATGAGGCGGATGGCTGGAGGGCCAATCTATCCTTTAATCCGCTTTTGAAGTCATCGACTCTCATGGGCACCAGGCCCAGAACCTCAGTCAAATGCTAATCTTCATGTGAGAGTCTGCAGGCTATTTGGCAGTGGATGCCATCACACCTCACACACACCTCACACACACTCTTTTCAATTGGAGCTGACACTGAGTGGACATACGTAGCCCACAAATATGGGTGGCACAGTAGCTTGTGGAGATTAGGGTTCGGTCAGCATAAAATGGGCTTTGCAACTCTCTCAAATTTGTTTTCTTGGCGACGCACAGCGCCCTACTCACTCATTAAATAAAGCTCAGAGTCCACCAATGCGGTTGACTCTTAACTGCCCCTCAAGGGCAATTCGGGATGGGCAATAAATGCTGGCACAGCCTGCGACGCCCACATCGCATAAACAAATTTTTTAAAAATGTAAAAATTAAAAAAGCAGGGTAGCATGGTGGTTAGCATAAATGCTTCACAGCTCCAGGGTCCCAGGTTCGATTCCCGGCTGGGTCACTGTCTGTGTGGAGTCTGCACGTCCTCCCCCTGTGTGCGTGGGTTTCCTCCGGGTGCTCCGGTTTCCTCCCACAGTCCAAAGATGTGCGGGTTAGGTGGATTGGCCATGCTAAATTGCCCGTAGTGTCCTAATAAAAGTAAGGTTAAGGGGGGGTTGGGTTACGGGTATAGGGTGGATACGTGGGTTTGAGTAGGGTGATCATGGCTCGGCACAACATTGAGGGCCGAAGGGCCTGTTCTGTGCTGTACTGTTCTATGTTCTATGTTCTATGTGGTAAAAAGATCAAAGGAGAGAGTATGGATTAAAATCTGTGGTCACTGGGAAAGGAAAACTTTCAACAAGGTTTCCTCTGCTCTTTACTTTGGTGAAGCCCTAAATGTGTTCAAAAAATATATTCAAAATTTAAACCGCATTAGTTTAAATTATCCGCTCAGCAACCGCACTATGACACAAATTTTAAAATAGCAAAATTAGGAAAAAGGAGGGGTGTCCGAGGGGAGCATTTGAATCAAACGGTAATAGTAGAGTGATATTAGTTATCGAGGAAGGATATTAAAGTGGGCAGTATAAACAGGGACCAAAGCTAATTAAAATGCATTTTTTGAGGCAGAGACAGACTGAGAAGGTCGATAGCTGGGATTGATCTAAAAATGAAAGGAGGGCTTATTAGGTTGAAAGGTTTTTTCACAGGGTTACATATTGTCATTTTCTTTCAAAGGGATGATCAGGTCGTAGGTCGCTACTTCAGTAACTCACACAAGTGGCGTTCCCCCTTGTGGGACTCTGGGCAATTAACATTGGCTGGCTATTTATTTATGCAGATCGTCGTATGTTCATCATAGAATTTACAGAGCAGAAGGAGGCCATTCGGCCCATCGAGTCTGCACCGGCTCTTGGAAAGAGAACCCTACCCAAGGTCAACACCCCCACGCTATCCCCATAACCCAGTAACCCCACCCAACACTAAGGGCAATTTTGGACACTAAGGGCAATTTATCATGGCCAATCCACCTAACCTGCACATCTTTGGACTGTGGGAGGAAACCGGAGCACCCGGAGGAAACCCACGCACACACGGGGAGGATGTGCAGACTCCGCACAGACAGTGACCCAAGCTGGAATCGAACCTGGGACCCTGGAGCTGTGAAGCAATTGTGCTATCCACAATTCTACTGTGCTGCCGTGTTCTTACACTATTAACACAAGCAGACATCTAGCATGTGATGCAAGATGTATATTTCTTGATTTTGGCTCGGAGGCCGTTGAGGTATAGGAAAACCTGAGGACCACCCTGTACTCGTTTTGGTAACTAAGATTGACAGGAGCTCAACCTCAGGCCCACCCGTTGCTGTAGTTCACCGCATTGAAACAAAAGGGCCTAACAATTACTCAGCATGCACTGGAACAATTTCTTACATCTGAAAAACTGCTTGCTTGGCACTGATTGAATCAGACAGATTAATCCTTCGGACGGATGTTAGTGACTTCTGAGTTCGCAAGAGGGTGAGGTCATATCGTGGTGGAAATAAAAAGTTGGCTTAACATGCGGCCAAAAGTTAGGAGCACACAGGTATACTGCTGGCCACGTTGTGTGGCGGAGTAACGTGGGCTCCTTTCTTCTGCAGCTTCTCTGTCGTGTAAGAGGGGCAGATTGGTACGAGTTGAGTTCACGATCAATGCTGGGAAAGGGAAAATGCTGGAAAATCTCAGCAAGTCTGGCAGCATCCGTAGGGAGAGAAAAGAGCTAACGTTTCAAGTCCAATGACTCTTTGTCAAAGCTAATAGACAGAGAGAGTGGGAAATATTTATACTGTGGAGTAGGAATGAAAGATGAGTCATAGCCACAGAAACCCAGGGAAACTAGGTGCTAATGGCCACAGAAACCAAGGGGAAAGAGTGCTAATGGCAGTCCCCAGAGAGGACAAAAGATGTGAAAGGTCAAACAGCAGGGAAACTAACATCAGCCGCCTGGCTGAACTCGTTCTATCTCTCAACAACTTCTCCTTTAACTCATCTCTCTTTCTCCAAATCAAAGGTGTAGCAATGGGTACCCGCATGGGTCCTAGCTACGCTTGCCTTTTTATGCGGTGTGTGGAACATTCCTTGTTCCAGGCCTATCCGGGCCCCCTGCCACCTCTCTTCCATCAGTGCTGGGACGTTCTCCTTCACGCAAAGAGCAATTTCTACCTGTACTGGTGCCTGTGGAGGAGAATAAAAACACTCCGGAGTCACTCAAGAGGCACTGTGACAAGGGATTATAGGCCTCGAGGGAAGGGTGGGTTCCTCGGACTGAATGGCCTCCCTCTTCTTTTTTTTTTCTAAAAATTTAGATTACCCAATTATTTTTTCCAATTAAGGAGCAATTTAGCGTGGCCAATCCACCTACTCTGCACATTTTTGGGTTGTGGAGACACGGGGAGAATGTGCAAACTCCACACAGACAGTGACCCAGAGCCGGGATCGAACCTGGGACCTCAGCGCCGTGAGGCGGTTGTGCTAACCACTAGGCCACCGTGCTGCCCTATGGCCTCCCTCTTCTGTAAATATTTTGGAAATTGTGCATTTCATAGAATCTGCACCGGCTCCTGGAAAGAGCACCCTACCCAAGGTTAACACCTCCACCCTATCCCCATAACCCAGTAACCCCACCCAACCCAACACTAAGGGCAATTTTGGACACCAAGGGCAATTTATCATGTCCAATCCACCTAACTTGCACATCTTTGGACTGTGGGAGGAAACCGGAGCACCCGGAGGAAACCCACGCACACACAGGGAGGATGTGCAGAATCCGCACAGACAGTGACCCAAGCCGGAATCGAACCTGGGACCCTGGAGCTGTGAAGCGATTGTGCTATCCACAATGCTACCGGGCTGCCCACTAACCTGGTGCATTCCCCATGGCAACACCTCTACCAATCAGAGTCCCCACTTGCCAACCAATCAGCTCCCTCTTCCCATACTGTATAATATTACAGTAAGAAGTCTTACAACACCAGGTTAAAGTCCAACAGGTTTGTTTCAAACACGAGCTTTCGGAGCACGGCTCCTTCTTCAGGTGAATGGAAAGGCTTGTTCCAGAAATGTTTATATAGACACAGTCAGAGATGCCCCGGAATGCGAGCACCTGCAGGCAATCAAATCATCAAAGATGCAGAGAGAGAGGTAACTCCAGGTTAAAGAGGTGTGAATTGTCCCAAGCCAGTTCAGTCGGTAGGCCTCTGCAAGTCCAGGCTTGTTGGTGGGGGCCGAATGTAATGCGACATGAATCCCAGATCCAGGTTGAGTCCGCATTCATGCGTGCGGAACTTAGCTATAAGTTTTTGCTCAGCAATTTTGCGTTGTCGCGTCTCCTGAAGGCCTCCTTGTAGAATGCTGACCCGGAGATCAGAGGCTGAATGTCCTTGACTGCTGAAGTGTTCCCCAACTGGAAGGGAACAGTCCTGCCTGTTGATAGTCGCACGATGCCCGTTTATTCGTTGTCGCAGTGTCTGCATGGTCTCGCCAATGTACCACGCTTCGGGACATCCTTTCCTGCAGCGTATGAGGTAGACTACATTGGTCGAGTCGCACGAGTATGCGCCGCGTACCTGGTGGGTGGTGTTTCCACGTGTAATGGTGGTGTCCATGTCGATGATCTGGCATGTCTTGCAGAGATTACCCTGGCAGGGTTTTGTGGTGTTGTGGTTGCTGTTCTGAAGGCTGGGTAATTTGCTGCAAACAATGGTTTGTTTGAGGTTGCGCGGTTGTTTGAAGGCCAGTAGTGGGGGTGTGGGGATGACCTTGGCAAGATGTCCATCCTCGCTGATGATGTGTTGGAGGCTGCGAAGAAGATGTCGTAGTTTCTCCGCCCCAGGAAAGTACTGGACGACGAAGGGTACTCTGTCAGTGGTGTCCCGTGTTTGTCTTCTGAGGAGGTCGGTGCGGTTTTTTGCTGTGGCGCGGTGGAACTGTCGATCAATGAGTCGAGCGCCATATCCCGTTCGTACGAGGGCATCTTTCAGCATCTGTAGGTGTCTGTTGCGCTCCTCCTTGTCTGAGCAGATCCTGTGTATACGGAGGGCTTGTCCATAGGGGATGGCTTCTTTAATGTGTTTCGGGTGAAAGCTGGAGAAGTGGAGCATCGTGAGATTATCTGTGGGCTTGCGGTAAAGCGAGGTGCTGAGGTGACCGTCCTTGATGGAGACGAGTGTGTCCAAGAATGGAACTGAATTTGGAGAATAGTCCATGGTGAGTTTGATGGTGGGATGGAACTTATTGATGTCATCGTGTAGTCGTTTCAGTGATGTCTCGCCGTGGGTCCAAAGGAAAAAAATGTCATCGATGTATCTGGTGTATAGCATCGGTTGAAAGTCCTGTGTGGTGAGGAAGTCCTGTTCAAACTTGTGCATGAAGATGTTGGCATATTGAGGTGCAAATTTGGTCCCCATGGCTGTTCCGTGCGTCTGGATGAAGAATTTGTTGTCGAAGGTGAAGACGTTGTGGTCTAGAATGAAACGGATGAGTTGCAGAATTGCGTCTGGAGATTGGCAGTTGTCGGTGTTGAGGACTGAGGCTGTTGCAGCAATGCCGTCGTCATGGGGGATGCTGGTGTAGAGTGCCGAGACATCCATTGTGACGAGGAATGTTCCTGGTTCAACTGGTCCATGGGTGCTGAGTTTCTGTAGGAAGTCCGTCGTGTCGCGACAGAAGCTGGGTGTACCTTGTACGATGGGTTTCAAGATGCCCTCGATGTGGCCAGAGAGGTTCTCACACAGGGTCCCATTGCCTGAAACGATAGGACGGCCTGGTGTGTTGGCCTTGTGTATTTTCGGGAGGCAGTAGAGATCTCCAATGCGGGGATTACGTGGGATGAGAGCACGTAGGGTGTTCTGAAGGTCTGGATCTAAGGTCTTGATCAGTCTGCTGAGTTGGCGGATGTGTTCCTTGGTTGGATCTGCGGGTAACTGCCTGTAGTGTTCCTGGTTGTCGAGTTGTCGGTATACTTCTTTGCAGTAGTCTGTTCTGTTCAGTATGACGGTGGCCCCTCCTTTGTCTGCTGGTTTGATGACGATGTTGCGGTTGGTCTTGAGAGTGCGGATGGCGTTGCGTTGTGCTTGGGTGACGTTTGAGGCTGCCTTGTGATTGCGAGTGATGAATCTGGCATTGACACGACTTCTGACGGCTTGAGCATACATGTCGAGTCTAGGGCCCCTCCGGTAGGCCGCTGCCCTAGACTCGACATGTATGCTCAAGCCGTCAGAAGTCGTGTCAATGCCAGATTCATCACTCGCAATCACAAGGCAGCCTCAAACGTCACCCAAGCACAACGCAACGCCATCCGCACTCTCAAGACCAACCGCAACATCGTCATCAAACCAGCAGACAAAGGAGGGGCCACCGTCATACTGAACAGAACAGACTACTGCAAAGAAGTATACCGACAACTCGACAACCAGGAACACTACAGGCAGTTACCCGCAGATCCAACCAAGGAACACATCCGCCAACTCAGCAGACTGATCAAGACCTTAGATCCAGACCTTCGGAACACCCTACGTGCTCTCATCCCACGTAATCCCCGCATTGGAGATCTCTACTGCCTCCCGAAAATACACAAGGCCAACACACCAGGCCGTCCTATCGTTTCAGGCAATGGGACCCTGTGTGAGAACCTCTCTGGCCACATCGAGGGCATCTTGAAACCCATCGTACAAGGTACACCCAGCTTCTGTCGCGACACGACGGACTTCCTACAGAAACTCAGCACCCATGGACCAGTTGAACCAGGAACATTCCTCGTCACAATGGATGTCTCGGCACTCTACACCAGCATCCCCCATGACGACGGCATTGCTGCAACAGCCTCAGTCCTCAACACCGACAACTGCCAATCTCCAGACGCAATTCTGCAACTCATCCGTTTCATTCTAGACCACAACGTCTTCACCTTCGACAACAAATTCTTCATCCAGACGCACGGAACAGCCATGGGGACCAAATTTGCACCTCAATATGCCAACATCTTCATGCACAAGTTTGAACAGGACTTCCTCACCACACAGGACTTTCAACCGATGCTATACACCAGATACATCGATGACATTTTTTTCCTTTGGACCCACGGCGAGACATCACTGAAACGACTACACGATGACATCAATAAGTTCCATCCCACCATCAAACTCACCATGGACTATTCTCCAAATTCAGTTCCATTCTTGGACACACTCGTCTCCATCAAGGACGGTCACCTCAGCACCTCGCTTTACCGCAAGCCCACAGATAATCTCACGATGCTCCACTTCTCCAGCTTTCACCCGAAACACATTAAAGAAGCCATCCCCTATGGACAAGCCCTCCGTATACACAGGATCTGCTCAGACAAGGAGGAGCGCAACAGACACCTACAGATGCTGAAAGATGCCCTCGTACGAACGGGATATGGCGCTCGACTCATTGATCGACAGTTCCACCGCGCCACAGCAAAAAAACCGCACCGACCTCCTCAGAAGACAAACACGGGACACCACTGACAGAGTACCCTTCGTCGTCCAGTACTTTCCTGGGGCGGAGAAACTACGACATCTTCTTCGCAGCCTCCAACACATCATCAGCGAGGATGGACATCTTGCCAAGGTCATCCCCACACCCCCACTACTGGCCTTCAAACAACCGCGCAACCTCAAACAAACCATTGTTTGCAGCAAATTACCCAGCCTTCAGAACAGCAACCACAACACCACAAAACCCTGCCAGGGTAATCTCTGCAAGACATGCCAGATCATCGACATGGACACCACCATTACACGTGGAAACACCACCCACCAGGTACGCGGCGCATACTCGTGCGACTCGACCAATGTAGTCTACCTCATACGCTGCAGGAAAGGATGTCCCGAAGCGTGGTACATTGGCGAGACCATGCAGACACTGCGACAACGAATAAACGGGCATCGTGCGACTATCAACAGGCAGGACTGTTCCCTTCCAGTTGGGGAACACTTCAGCAGTCAAGGACATTCAGCCTCTGATCTCCGGGTCAGCATTCTACAAGGAGGCCTTCAGGAGACGCGACAACGCAAAATTGCTGAGCAAAAACTTATAGCTAAGTTCCGCACGCATGAATGCGGACTCAACCGGGATCTGGGATTCATGTCGCATTACATTCGGCCCCCACCAACAAGCCTGGACTTGCAGAGGCCTACCGACTGAACTGGCTTGGGACAATTCACACCTCTTTAACCTGGAGTTACCTCTCTCTCTGCATCTTTGATGATTTGATTGCCTGCAGGTGCTCGCATTCCGGGGCATCTCTGACTGTGTCTATATAAACATTTCTGGAACAAGCCTTTCCATTCACCTGAAGAAGGAGCCGTGCTCCGAAAGCTCGTGTTTGAAACAAACCTGTTGGACTTTAACCTGGTGTTGTAAGACTTCTTACTGTGCTCACCCCAGTCCAACGCCGGCATCTCCACATCATGTATAATATTATGCCTCCCTTGGATTTTTTTATCCTTGCGAATTGTCCTGAGTCCAAGATGAAAAGCTGCAACAAAAACACCATTTCAGTACTGCCAAATGACCTTCAAAATTGTTCTTTGCCACTACAACGTGCATTTATAGAGTGCCTGTTAAAGCAAAACATCCCCAGCTGATTCACAGGAGTGATTAACAAACAAAAGCTGAACCTGAGCCACTGAAGGAGATATTAGGCCTGGTGAACAGAGGCTCAGTTAGGAAGGCAGGACTTCAGCACAAAATGAGAGAAAGGTTTAGAAGTGCAGGGAGAAAACTCCAGGATTCAGGGCCTAAGGAGCTGAAAGCACAGCTAACGATAGAGGGAGCAAAATGCAGGAAATGCAAGTGGCCAGAATTGGAGAAGTGCTGAGATCTTTGTGGGGCTGGAGATAGGGCCAGGGAGAGGCTCTAATGAGATCAGGAACTGAGTGACTGGCAGAACCCAAACTGGGCGTCAGTGACAAGGTTATTGCTGAGAAAGTGTTGCTTGATAACTCTGTCAACAACACCTTCCATCACTTTGCTGATGATCACGAGTAGATTGATTGAGCAGTAATTAGCTGTGTTAGATCTGGTCTACATTTTGTGGGAAATTTTCCACATTATCAGATAGATACCAGTATGGGGCTGGTTTAGCTCACTGGGCTAAATCGCTGGCTTTGAAAGCAGACCAAGACAGGCCAGCAGCACGGTTCAATTCCCGTACCAGCCTCCCCGAACATTTGCCGGAATGTGGCGACTAGGGGCTTTTCACAGTAACTTCATTGAAGCCTACTCGTAACAATAAGCAATTTTCATCAGGGGCTGGTTTAGCACACTGGGCTAAATCGCTGGCTTTGAAAATAGACCCAGGCAGGCCAGCAGCGCAGGTTCAATTCCCGTACCAGCCTCCCCGAACAGGCGCTGGAATGTGGGGACTAGGGGCTTTTCACAGTAACTTCACTGAAGCCTACTTGTGACAATAAGCGATTTTCATTTCATTTGTAGCTGCACTGGAACAGCTTGGTTAAGGGCCCAGTTAGTCCTGGAGCACATGGGCTGGATTCTCGGCCGGCGTAATGCTCTGTTTTGCCGGCAGCCCGGGGGTTTCCCAACGGTGTGGGCCGGCATAACGGAGCATCCCGCCGGCGGGGTAAAACAGAAATGTGGCGCGGCAGAGCGGAGAATCCAGCCCCATGTCTTCAGAACAACTTTCTCATTCATTCACAGGGTAAGGGGGTCGCTGGTTAGACCAGCATTTATTGTCCACCCCTAATCGCCCTTGAAAAGATGGCGGCAAGCTGCCTTCTAAAACTGCTACAGTCCACTTAGTATGGTGCACCCACAGTGCTGTTAGGGAGAGAATTCCAGGATTTTCACCCGGCAACAGTGAACCGACTGTAATATTTTTCCAAGATCTGCCTGGGCTGCAGACGCTGAAGGGAAAAGCGGGAGATGGAGAAAGGCAGCGGCTGGATGTAAGAGGTGACTGTGAGGTGCCTGTGTGAAATATGGAAGAACTGGAGCAGTCAAGGGCAGGCGGGGTGGGCAAAGGCAATGGCCTTTGATCCCATGGAACAGGAGAGTGCAGGTGCATTAGCCTCTGGGCTGTGACCCAACAGAAGAGGATAGTTATTGAGGAGACAGCAGGCACTTCAAACAATTGCCGGAATTTCATCAAAACCCTCAGACTTTGCAGTGTCCAACACCTCCAGCCATTCCCTTGTATTATGTGGAGTGAAACAAATTGGCTGAAGTTTGGCATCTATGATGTTGGAGATCTCAGGAACAGGTCCAGATGGATCACCCATTCAACACTCACTGGCTCACGGTGGTTTCAAATGCTCCAGCCTCATCCTTTGTTGATGTGCTGGGCTGGACTCACCCACCGTTGAGGATAAGGATATTCTAGAAGTCTCTCCTCCTCTTAGTTGTTTAATTGTCCATCACCATTAATCTGTTCTGCTGGAGTGGAACAGGGCATACCCTGGTGCCTGGGCATTGTCTGTAAGGTATGATTCCTTGAGCATGGCTATTTGAGTCTGTTGCTTGACTAGCCTGTGGGACAGCTCTCCCAATTTTGACACAAGTGCCCAGATGTTTGTAAGATTTCATTCTTTTATCAACTTTTCTGTAGCAGTTAGATACAATTTAGTGCCTCATTCGTCCATTTCAGAGGGCAGTTGTCACCCTCATTGCTGTGGGTCTGGAGTCACATGTAGGTCGGACCAGTTAAGGACAGCAAATAAGACCATATGCCATAGGAGCAGAATTAGGCCATTTGGCCCATCGAGTCTGCTCCGCCATTCAATCATGGCTGATATTTTTCTCATCACCATTCTCCTGCCTTCTCCTCCTAACTCCTGATTTCCTTATTAATCAAGAAACTATCTATCTCTGTCTTAAAGACACTCAGTGATTTGGTCTCCACAGCCTTCTGCAGCAAAGAGTTCCACAGATTCACCACCCTCTGGCTGAAGAAATTCCTCATCTCAGTTTTAAAGATCGTCCTTTCAGTCTGAGACTGTGGCCTCAGGTTCTAGTTTTGCCTACTCGTGGAAACATCCTCTCCACCTCCGCTCTATCCAGGCCTCTCAATATCCTGTAAGTTTCAATAAGATCCCCCTCATCCTTCTAAACTCCAACGAGTACAGACCCAGAGTCCTCAACCGTTCCCCATACAAGCTCTTCATTCCAGGGATCATTCTTGTGAACCTCCTCTGGACCCTTTCCAAGGCCAGCACATCCTTCCTTAGATACGGGGCTCAAAACAGCTCTCAATACTCCAAATGGGGTCTGACCAGAGCCTGATATCGCCTTAGGAGAAACCCATACTCTTGTATTCTAGCCTACTCAACTTCAGAGAGTTCCTTCTCAAAAGGGTATTAGTGAACCAAATGGATTTTATTGACAATCAGCGGTTTAATGGTCATCATTGCTGAGACTAACTTCTGATTCCAGATTTGTTCATTGAATTTGAATTCCAGCTGGTGGAAATTGAACTGATGTCCCACATTATTCTGAGTTTTGGATCATTGGTCCAGCGACATTACCACTAGCTCAGTCTCCTCATAGCATTATACATTCTGATAATATTAATCAAGGCCATTGGGCCCCTGGACTTTTTTTAATCAAATAAGACGGGCACGAGGATCTTTTCAGATTTTGTCTCCTGATTTTTCATCTCTCCTAGGAGACCACAAGGCTTTCGGGTGGGTTGGGATTTCACATACTGTAACAGACAAGTTGGGTGGGTCAAGCTCGATCGATCAGAATGTGCTACCCAACAATATTCATGAGTTCTTAACTGCAAATACACTGAAGTTATAATCCTTGAATGGAGCCTCATTAGGGATGAGTCAGGCACAATTCTGTAAATCTATGGATCAATTTCCAGATCTGGGTTCTCCTGTGAAATGAAATGAAAATCGCTTATTGGCACAAGTAGGCTTCAAACGAAGTTACTGTGGCAAGCCCCTAGTCACCACATTGTCCGGGAGGCTGGTACGGGAATTGAACCATGCTGCTGGCCTGCCTTGGTCTGCTTTCAAAGCCAGTGATTTAGCCCTGTGCTAAACCAGCCCCTGTGGTGAGGCACAACTTAATCTCCTAGGGTGATTTGCATGTCTTCGATAATGCCCTGTGGTAACGTGTGCCAGATTGTAACCAGGAAAATTTCTCCTTCCATCTTCTTCCTTTATGCTTCACAACAGAGACCTCAAGATTTCAATTTATTTCTTGTTTGAATTTTATTTTATAATTAAAAAACGCAACAACACACTACACAGAAATCATCTTTATTGAGTTACTTGTTCCACAGTAATTCCAAACTGGTATTTGAAAGAGGCATTTCAAAAGATTAATCTATTTCTGATGTAGCTGCTAGTAACAAAGTTTCGGAAAGTTGTGCGCAATTTGTTCTCCTGAAGTGTTGAAAATAACTTGCCAAGTTCTCTCGAGGAGATCGACAGGTCCTTCCCGAATAAAAAAGTCCCTTTAATAAATGGTAGCAGTTCCCTTGAAAGCTGGCTTTGTGCAAATGAACAGATTTCTAGATAAACAGTACTGCTTTCTCCACAGCCAGCTTGGCCAATGTTGCCAAGTGTGCCCTCAGGCAATTTCCAAAGTTGCCAGGGCAACGTCAAGTTCAACGGTTTAATTCAATCTCCCCCCCCACCCCCCACAAATCTCCTCCTTCACTTCCTCTAAGCTTCTAAATGACATATCATTCAAACTCCCAGTAACAATAACAATGGCAGTCCAGCTCATCAGCCAGCCCGGCACAGCTTTTGCAGTCTGCTGCTCCATCGTAGGCCAAAGGAAGCCGTTGTCCAAGATGCTGACAGCTTGCTGTGAAAATACCCTGTAAAGCAGAACAGAGGGTCACATTACTCTTAAGGTAGCAGGGCAGGTAGATAACATGGTTAAAAAGGCATATACAGGGCAGCACGGTGGCGCGGTGGTTAGCATTGCTGCCTAACGTCGCCGAGGTCCCAGGTTCGATCCCGGCTCTGGGTCACTGTCTGGGTGGAGTTTGCACATTCTCCCCGTGTTTGCGTGGGTTTCACCCCCACAACCCAAAGATGTGCAGGCTGGGTGGATTGGCCAGGCTAAATTGCCCCTTAATTGGACAAAATTAATTTGGTACTCTAAATTTATTTTTTAAAAAGGCTTATACCATACATGTTTTTATTAGCCGAGGCATAGAGTTTGAGAGAAGGGAGGATATGCTGGAACAGAATGTTGGTTAGACGACAGCTAAAGTACTGTGTGCAGTCCAGTAATACACATTACAGAAGGGATGTGATAGCTCTGGGAAGGGTTCAGAGGAGATTTACCAGGATGTTGCATGGGCTGGAAAGTTTTAGTTATGAAGATTGTACTTGTTTTCCTTGGAGCAAAGGAGACTGAGGGGGGGGGGGGGGGGGGGGAACCATGATTGAGATGTATAAAATTATGAGGGGCATAGATAGAGCAGACAGGAAGAAACTCACCCCCTTGAGGGATCAATGATCAGGGGGCTGAGATTTAAGGTGAGGGGCAGGAAATTCAGAGGGGATGTGAGGGGAAACCTTTTTCACCCAGAGGGTGGTGGGAGTCTGGAACTCTCTGCCTGAAAGGGTGGTGGAGGCAGAGACCCTCATGACATTTAAGAAGTATTTAGGCAGGGGGGGGGGGGGGGGGGCAGCACAGTGGCGCAGTGGTTAGCACTGCTGCCTCACAACGCTGAGGTCCCAGGGTCGATCCCGATTCTGGGTCACTGTCTGTGTGGAGTTTGCACATTCTCCTCACGTTTTCTTGGGTTCGCCCCTCCCCACAACCCAAAGATGTGCAGGGTAGGTGGATTGGCCATGCTAAATCGCCCCTTAATTGGAAAAAATGAATTGGGTACTCTAGGGGTTGGTTTAGCTCACTGGGCTAAATCGCTGGCTTTGAAAGCAGACCAAGCAGGCCAGCAGCACGGTTCAATTCCCGTACCAGCCTCCCCAAACAGGCGCCGGAATGTGGCGACTAGGGGCTTTTCACAGTAGCTTCATTGAAGCCTACTCGTGACAATAAGCGATTTTCATTTCATTTCATTTATTTTTTAAAAAAAAGAAGTATTTAGATGTGCACTTGTGATGCCAAAGCATGCAAGGTTATGGACCGAGTGCTGGGAAATGGGATTAGAATAGTTAGGTGGTTGTTTTGACTAGCGTAGATGCAATGGGCCGAAGGGCCATTTCTGTGCTGCTGACCGCTATGACTGCAACTATTTCATTGTTTGTGACTTGTAACAGGAGAGCGAAACAGTGATGGGTTTTCAAGGGTTTGGCGTTGAATGAAGCCCTTGGCACATCCAGTGGCGCGATCAAAGCGTTTTACAATCCGGTTACTAATGTTACCATTAGGAACAGATGCCATTATTGGTGTGAGGTGGTAACGCATTGGCATTGTCACTGAACTAGTAATACAGAGGCCCGGGGTAATGCTCTGGGGTTCGAATCATGGTGAAATTTGAATTTAAAAAAAATCCGGCATTATAAGTCTAATAGTGACCATGAAACCATCGCCATTAAACCCATCTGGTTCACTAATTTAGGGAAGGAAATCTGCCACCCTTACCTGATCTGGCCTACATATAACTCCAGATCCACAGCAATGTGGTTGCCTCTCACATGGCCTGTGAAGTGGCCTCGCAAGCCATTTAATTCAAGGGCAATTAGGGAAGGCCCAGCCAGCGATGCCCACATCCCATGAATGATTTTTATTTTTAAATGACTGGTGTTGGTGGGAGGGTGATGATATATATTTTACTCACACTGTTGACATACAGCAATGCTGATGCACCAGTAGACGCTTTGTAGGGAAGGAGAAAGGGTGAAACAGGTTCAGATCCAATTATCTTAAGCATCGTGTTTGCACAATGATCTGATTTGGTCCTGTTTAACCAGATCAGCCATGGTTTTATAGAGTGGCGGGGCAGTCTCAAAGGGCCAAATGGCTTACTCCTGCTTCTAAGTCCCATGCTCCAATTTCGGTGGCACTATATTTCAGTCAAGAGCTACCAGGAACTTTCTAAATATTCTTTTCGTCCTCCTCTTGCCTCACTAACCGGATTCCAAACCCAAGCCCCAACCTCCAATCTCTCCTGAAGTCACCGGTTTACGTTAGGGAACAGTCGCGTGGCCAGCCTCCAACACCTTCTCCAAGTGATCATTCACTTTATTCAACAGCAAATGTTGGAAACCCTTCATTTTGCAGCTGAACTGGGGAAAATCAGTAGATTTTCTTTTGAGTCATTTGTCCACCAATAACCCCCCCTCCCCACCTAACAAAACCAGTTGAAACTGGGACTGGGGATGGCCTCAATGGCTCCGTACTACACCGGCAACTTCACCCACAAGACCACCGAGGGAACATACATCACCAAGGGGGCTGGTTTAGCACAGGGCTAAATCGCTGGCTTTGAAAGCAGGGCAGGCCAGCAGTGCAGGTTCAATTCCTGTACCAGCCTCCCGAAACAGGTGCCGGAACGTGGCGACTAGGGGCTTTTCATAGTAACTTAATTTGAAGCCTATTTGTGACAATAAGCGATTTTAATTTTTTTTAATTTTCAAGAATAGAGGGAAAGAAAACAGGATTTTTTAAAATTTAAAGTACCCAATTCATTTTTTCCAATTAAGGGGCAATTTAGCGTGGCCAATCCACCTAGCCTGCACACCTTTGGGTTGTGGGGGCAAAACCCACGCAAACACGGGGAGAATGATCAAACTTCACACGGAGAGTGACCCAGAGCCGGGATCGAACCTGGGGCCTCGGTGCCGTGAGGTTGCAGCACTAACTACTGCGCCACTATGCTGCCCAGAAAACAGGATTTTTAATCAAATGTTTACAAGAGGTTTATAACACCAGGAGGTTATTCAGTCCCTTGTCCCTTTGCTACAATCTAAAACGGTTCTAATCCCTCCCCAACACCCTGTATCTGTCCGTTTCAGCCATGTGTGTGCACTGACAGCATGTACTGCATTGACCGGTGTTTTCCGACCACTGGATAGAAGACAGGTACAGTTGATAAATTAAACCAAACCATTCCTCACATCTCCGGGGAGAACTGGCTTCTGAACAATGCTCCCATCGAAGATTCATGCCTGCTCAAGGAACACCACCTCATCATCCATAAGACTGTAAGACCATAAGACACAGGAGCAAAATTAGGCTCATATGTTTCTCATCCCCATTCTCCTGCCTTCTCTTCATAACCCCTGACTCCCTTATTAGTCAAGAACCTATCTATCGCTGTCTTAAAGACACTCAGTGATTTGGCCTCCACAGCCTTCTGCGGTAAAGAATTCCACAGATTCACCGCCCTCTGGCTGAAATAAATCCTCCTCTTCTCAGTTTTAAAGGATCATTCTTTCAGTCTGAGGCTGTGCCCTCAGCTTTCAAGTTTTTCTTACTAGTGGAAACATCCTCTCCACGTCCAGTCTATCCAGGCCTCTCAGTATCTCTTCAATGAATCCCCCACTCAAGCTTCAGCGAGTACAGACCCAGAGTCCTTAACTGCTCCTCTTATAACAATTAGGCACTTTACAGCCTTCTGGACTTTCAACAAATTTCAGACCATGAACTCTGTTTTTTTTATTCTTTTTTTTGTGCCACATGCTGTCTTCATGTTGTTTTTTATGTTTTAGCTTTCAGACAGAGCTGTTCATTATTCTGGCTTTTGCACTCACTCTGGACAAATGCTTTGTTTCTTTATTACAACCACCATTACCATACCCTTTGCCCTTTGTTCCATGACATTTCTGTCATTAATCTCTCCCACCCTCTACCCTGTCCCAGTTTCCCTTTTGTGCTTCCTCCACAGCCACCATCTCCCACCACACCGCACTCACCATAAAACACATCGCATTTCTACCTTCCTTCAGTTCGGAAGCACAGTCAAATTCAATTCTGCCTCAAACTCTGGGCATGATTCAGTGACCCCCATTGCCCCCGGCACGAATCCAGGCACAATGGGTGAATCACACGCAAGCCCCAGGTCGGGCCCGGAGCCTGGCAGGCAGATCGCAAGACAGCCGGCTCACTCCGCCGGCAAGATCTGGATCTTGTCCACCGAAGGCAAGATCCAGGTCTGAATATTTAAATTAACCATACGGTTCACTTAAATACCTGGACGCTGGATTCACCCAGTGTCTGGGATTCAACGGTCGCGCCTGGGAGAACTTGCCAGGGCGCCGTTTAGTACTGGTCCACACAAACGTGGACCAGGCATAACAGCACCTCGAGGAGTCCCCAGACCAATGGAGACCCCCCCGGGAGCTTGGGGACAGGGCAAGGTGGCACACGGGCACCAGGGTACCGGGTGGCACTGCCAGGGTTCCAGGATGCCAGTGTTCAGGCCAGAAGGGGCCATGCCTAGTAGAGGAGATTGAAGGGGGTTCCTGGGGGAGGTGAGGGGACGGTGCCAAAAGAGGAGGGGAGGGAATATTGGGGCTGCCAGACAAAATGGCACCTCGATCTGCTTGGACACTTTCTTGCTGGTGAGCTTAAGTGTGCCTTTGGTGGGGAGAAACTCCCCGAGGCTAAAAAACAGCCGTTGGATAACCCTCCAGCCGCCAAGAAACATGCCGCTAAATGCACCATGCAGCAGACTTCAACTTGAGTCTGCTGAATCGTGCCCTCTGTCTCTCTCTCTCTCTCTCCACTGATGCTGCCAGACTTACTGCGTATTTCTAGCATTTTGCTTTTATTACTCTCATTGGACTCGTTGGCTTGTAAACGCACAATGTACGGAAGAAAAGAACTGAGGTTTCAACAACTGTACAATTGTAAAGTCGCATGTGCTGAATAGTTTAAGAAGTATCCAAACACATTTGAAATTGGCTTTGGGAGTTTTGAAAACAGATGCCACGGGCTAGGTGTCTGACTCGTGTATAAATAGGTTTCTAGAGAACTCTCCATTGACTTGGCAGTTAAAATGTCCAATATTCTTGCTTTTGATTGCAATCCAACAGCCCCTGTTGAAAGCGTGCATAGCAGGATTGGACTCAGTGCCTGCTACTATTTAACTGTCTACTGTTTGGAGAGGGATGCAAAGGACAGCAGAGCATGAGGCACAGAAAGGAGAAAAATGCTCCTTATTTCACCTCTTACTAAATGAAACCAGAGCGGAAGGCAATAAATCTCTTTGACTGTCAACCAGGCTGATAAAGTGGAGTACTTTCATCGGAGGAACTTATGACGCGAGGAAAACTGGCAAATAAACTGTAACAGCAGTCAGACTCAGGGAAAAACAGCCACATCAAAATCTCACAACTATTGTGGGAGGACAACTCTGTTGAGTTTCGTAACTCCTCCAATATCTCAGCTCACTGGTATCACCTTCTTTCCACTGGCTTCTGAGCTATTTTGAGAGAGACTGGGAAGCAGGCTTCACTTTGGCATTCAGGGCCTCCAGGAGCCAGACAAGTAGGGTGGCAGAGTCGGGCGGCACCGTGGCTAGCACTGCTGCCTTGCGGCACCAAGGACCCGGGTTCGATCCCGGCCCCGGGTCACTGTCCATGAGGAGTTTGCACATTCGTCCCGTGTCTGCATGGGTCTCAGCTCCACAACCCAAAAGGATGTGCAGGGTAGGTGAATTGGCTAAATAGTCCCTTAAATGGGGAAAAAAAGGAATTGGGTACTTTAATTTTTTTTTTAAAAGTAGGGTGGCAGAATCTAAGAACACAAGAGATAGGAGTAGGAGTGGGCTATTCAGATCTTTGTGTCCACTCCACCATTCAATGAGATCATGGCTGGCCTTCGACATTAACACCATGTTCCTGCACTATCCATTATCCTTTGAGGATTTTAATATGTAGAAATCTATTCATCTCTGTCCCAAAGCAATTCAATGAATGAGCCTTCACAGCCAAATCAAACAAGAAAATTGCATGAGCAGTCAAACAAAAATACTGTAATGAAAAGTACACAAGTAGGGTTTCTCTTTGCCCAGCATTGATGACATACATTCTCCCTAAAGGGACTCAATCCACTTAAACAAAAACTAAGAACAATTTGGGGGCAAGTTGGGAAAAAGTAATCTGGGGAACCCTCATGTGTTGGGGTATAACTTGACACCAGGATCAACTAGGATAACCCTTGATGTCTTTTATCAGTTGATGCAGGACTGCATGGATTCGGATGTGAAAAATACCCACCCCTAACGTTGTTGTCCAACCCTCCAAGCAGAACCAAGGGCACAATTCAACTAATTGGGAACAAAGTCGCACAGCGAGCGCGTTTAGCCATGTGTTTCCCGACACTCGCAGCGACTCACGTTGTCTAAGGGGCCTCAGGGCAGCACGGTAGCACAGTGGTCAGCACTGTTGCTTCACAGCGCCAAGGGCCTGGGTTCGATTCCCGGCTTGGGTCACTGTCTGGGCAGAGTCTGCACGTTCTCCCCGTGTCTGAATGGGTCTCAGCTCCACAACCCAAAAGGATGTGCAGGGTAGGTGACAATAATAAAGATTATCAGTGGAGAACACGCAGCCGAGGCCACACAGCCCCACTTTGTGCAGTGAGCTCCACTCGCTGCAACACCACAGTGTAGCGAAAGATCAAGACGCCATTTAAAAATGGCGTCCCGATCTGCTAGGTCCCCAAGGCGACTCCTGACCACTCGCTCACCCCCAACGCACTACGTGATCCTGTGGGAGACTACCAAGAGTACCGTTCCAGGTGGTCCCCATTTGTGGGGACCAATACTGAGTGGCGCTTTCCCGAGATCACAGAGGCGAAGGGGATAGATCCCAAACCCTCAGGTACTTCGGGAATCTGCGCATTAGAGTGAGACTAGCTGTCTCGCTCTAATATGCAGATTTGCCAAAAAGTAATCCCGCCCACAATGAGCGGGATTTACATCACAACGTTTTGCCAGATCGCACTGCATCTCGCAAGGCGTTGCGAGCTGGGTAGATCCCGGGGTCTCGTGGAGTCGGCCACGCTGCACCGAGCTTCTTTTCGGGCGCGTGGCCATTGGATCGCGCCCCAAGAAGATAATCAACCCATGACCTTCTAATCAGTGCCACCAATCAAGTCAGGTCAATGTGAGAGAGTCAATTTAAGAACAAGGAAATACTTGAGAATACATTAGACATATTTCCCAGTATAGAAAGCATTGAGAATTTTAAGTTTAGCATTTTATAACTTGCTGCAGTGTTAAAAGGACAGGAAATTTCAAGGTCAATAATCCCGAGGCTCCCTCTCCAGAGATACGCTTGGAGAATAGGAAGGTGTTTTTTTATTTTATTGGACACCTTGATCCAAGTTAAAGTCACTGAATTCAAGAAAGGTTGGGGGTCAAAGCCGTTTTTTTAAAAAAAGCTTACAAATAAACGAAAATATAGCATTATGGAGGAGGACGGTGCAACAGTTACAAGTTACAATTAAAGGTCAAAGTTTCACTTGTCTGCATAGGTACAGATACTTTCTCTGGTCTTGAATTGGAGAAAAAGCCTTCCTGTCTGGGTCAACCATTCTTTAAGGTATTTATAGACTAATTGCACCTCTCAAGGGTATTGTTATCTGATAGTTCTTCCTTTCACCTGGCTCAGAACCCGAACATGGCCCTTTCCGGCAGCCTTTGGAAAACAAGTCAACCGACGACAGGAAAAGTACAAAGGAGTCTTTGCCAGTGAGCGGAAGATCACCTGAATGCGATTGCTAACAGAACCACAGAAGTTTTCCTGGGCTTAACAACACAAATACAGAAGACACCATAGTGCTCTGCCTGTGCAAGAGTCCTTTCAATGGGGGTTCTGGGGAACTAGGTGCTGCAGTGGTTTCCACCTTGGCATAGCTTGGTAACGCCAAAATGCAGAAGTATAGCCGTAACTTGACAGTCCAGTGCTGGAATGCGGGCGGTCCCTCATAGGGGCTCAGGTAACATGCATTTGCTCTAGCACCCAGAGTCTCTCTCCCCTCTCCCCCCTAAAGAATCATGAGCGGATACTCTTTAAATTATATTCTTTCTGTTATCTTAAGCAAGCCTGGACCTTTCTCTCCTGCCTGTTGCCTACAACAAGTGTGCAACATAAATTAGACTAGTGAACACATCTAGTTCCTTGCGGAGTTTTTTTTACCCTGTGGTAGAGGCATTGATCCATTACGCTCCCAAATGCAAAACGGTTCTTTTATGAGCTCATCTATGCAAAATGCTGCAAAAATTGGCATATTAGTTATACTTGCAAAGAATAAAGACACAAAATCTAATCCAAGGATAGCTACATTACTATTAGTACTTCCTGGTGTAGTCCCATGTTATTCACTTAATGACATTTAGAAACGCACTGGTCTTTGATATGTTAATTAATGCAAGTTTATGTTTTCATTACTGGAGGCAAAAAGTGAGAAAAAAAAAAGTAATTTGGTGCAGAAGTCTAATGCCAAAATTAAACAAATTTTCTGCATAATTGCTACTTTGAACCAGAATGGTAAAGATTGCCTGCCTAGTGTGATATATGGTGACACAGGCTTGAGACACTGTTAGTGCTCCTTTGTCAGAGAATGAGGGACGGCCATCTGATTAGGAAGGATGTCGCTGCCAAGAACGACATTGTCCTCAAACAACACCCACCCACAGCTTACCTGTCAGCGGCAATAATTGTTTAGTGATCAGGAGCCAGAACGACAACCAATTTTGCTTCCTCCTGAAAACAGATCTGGAAACAGATTACAGTTTTCGTACTGTCCCACAGTTGAGATGACCTGATTCAACACAGGGAGGGAAACTGAGAGCAAATCCTCCACATTGGATAGAATATTTGCTAACTGAAACATTACAGGTGTGAGGTATGGGTTAATAAACCCGCCCTCCTTTCTCGTCCCCCTGTATCCAACAACTTTGAATAATAGCACAGAGAACACAGAATCCTTTGTAGGGCTGACCAGGCAGTCTTATGTAGCAATGTGGAGCAGCACAGATTTAATATGACCTGTCTGGTACACAAAGCCTGGCAGGTTTGCATTGTTCCCTGATCACAGAGCACAATCAGGTCTGCTGTGGTGGAGACCAACTTGCCAGGGGACTTGAGAAACCGATGGTTTACAGCGGTTCTGAAAGCCATCTTCTGCCTGAGTCTTGGCGTTTGCCGAGTCCATCAGAGAGGCTTCATTCAGTTCAACTAAACTAGGTCTGCGTATTGTCCCCAGCCTTGGTACAGCTGGTCATTTTCTGAAGATACTTTGACTCTCAGAATAAAATCAACCTGCATTCTTAAATCTCTCTTTCCTCTTTGTTCTAGTGATGTAAAGAGCTCATTTAATACTCATTACTTAAAGCTCCATTACTGCTGGGCAAGGGTGCATATGCAATGTGTAATGCAGCACAAAGACAACTGCACTATGAAGACTCAGATCCAAATTGCCAGACTGCACACAGTTAGACAAGTAGAGCTCTCAATTTCACCAACAGCTTTGTTTCACTGAGCCTGTGGTAGACAGAAGTTGGGGGGCGGGGGAGAGAGAGAGAAAATCAGCCAGGGGTATCCATTCAGTCGCTCCCACAACAAATGCGCAGGCCTGTGGGCGATGGATGAGGAGGGCATTGAATGACCCACACACCCACCCAACTCCACACCAACCCCGTGTAAGCTCACACATGAATAATGACATTTTACGGGTGAAATTGAAAGGTACATCTTCAGGAGAGAAGATGAAACTTCAAAAAAGTTATTAAATATTCATTTGCATATATTAGGTATTATGAATAAAATATTAAGTTAAAAATTATACCTGTAAAATGTAGATCACTAGTTTTAGGCCATTTTAAACTTAGCACAATTCATAGCTCTTTCTCAAGGAGCAGAACTATTCAAAGTCTAAAACTTATTTAAAACAAAACGACTATTCCAGTTTGGCACAGATTTAGCTGACATTGGGTTTATGGATTTCATTCCAAGTTCCCAGCTACTTCCATCGTTCCTATTTTGGATGCTACTTCCATGATTAGGGAACTAAGTAATTAGGGACTAACAATGGCATAATCATTGTCTGCCATCTGATCTTTGATCTCTCAGTGATTTTCAATTAGTTCTTACAGGGCAGGCACTTTTTGCCTTAATTTGTTGAATCACTCTTTCTCGTTAATTTTTGCTTCTCCGGCAGTTGTCAGTCACATGCTGGGTTACAATTCCCACGATGCAGGCCGTCTTCTAAGAACTCACGCAAATGACCAAGATTCACACGTGGAGCCAGACAGAAAATCCCAGCAAGGTCTTCAGTTGGGAAGAGCACTGTAGCTAAATTTGACCTCACACCTGTCGTCAGTGGTTTGCACACAGGCTGGTTCCAGGAGGGGCGCCCACAGGAGTGAACCTAAACAGGAACTGGAGTAAGAATTAAGCCTGGGTGGGCAGCACGGTGGCGCAGTGGGTTAGCCCTGTTGCCTCATGGCGCCGAGGTCCCAGGTTCGATCCCGGCTCCGGGTCACTGTCAGTGTGGAGTTTGCACATTCTCTCAGTGTTTGCGTGGGTTTCGCTCCCACAACCCGAAAGATATGCAGGTTAGGCGGATTGGCCACGCTAAATTGCCCATTCATTGATGGAAAAAATGAATTAGGTACTCTAAATTTATTTTTAAAAAATTAAGCCTGGGCTCTGCTGGGGCCAATCGCAATTCCCCAACTGCTGAGCTGGCTGAAAGCACCAGTCCAAAGCAGATTCTAGGGTATGAATCCCAGCATCTATGAGCCTGCACAAATTTAGCTACCGTGCTCGTCCCGACTGAAGACCTTGCTGGGATTTTCTGTCTGGCTCCACGCGTGAAACTTGGTCATTTGCGTGAGTTCTTGGAAGACGGCCTGCATCGTGGGAACTGTAACCCAGCATGTGACTGACTGTTTGATGGGGGACTGAAAGAAGCTATGAGCTGACAAAGGGAAGAATTTGCTGATGATCATTCAATCATTGGACACGTGACATGTCGAGTAAATCACATTTGTTATTTCCTTTAAGATCTTATCCGAATTCTAGTGGAATGAGACAAAATTGTTGCATAATACAAATTGGGGCACTCGCACGATGGTTTGGCCTGTTCAAAAATCACGGCTGCCGAGGTAATTGTGAAAGGAGAATCTGGAAATGTCAGATGTTGGCTGAGGGCACATCCCATAATGAAGGAAAAATTATTACATGTAGCAAATATGTATAAGGTGCGATCGAACGGCCTCGTTGCTCGACTTGGTGACACGATGAGGCCGTTAAATCTCGCGAGAGGCCTCTTGAAAGGTTTGTGGTACTCAGAACACCTCACGAGATCTAACGAGATTGTGCGAGATCCAGGTGCCATTAGGCTTATTTAAATATGTCTATGCCCGATTGCCTCTAGGGCAGGGATAGAACACCCCTGCCTGGTACACCTTGCCATGGTGCCGTTTAGCACAGGACCACAGAAACATTGACCGACCAGGCGTAAGGGCACCTGGGGTGTTCCCCAGGCAATCGGAGACCCCCGGGTGGTACCCTGGCACTCCAGCTGCCACCCAGGCACTTCCATTCTGGCATTGCCTTGGTGGCACTGCCAGATTTGCTGGGGCACTGCCAGCGTGCCTGCCTGGCAGTGTCAAGGTGCCAGAGTGCCCATGCCAGGGATCGGCCCAATTTCAAGAAATTATTCACAGGATGTGGGTGTTGGACATCCCAAATTGTCCCTTGAGAAGGTGGTAGTGGCCCCCTTTTCTAAACTGCTGCCGTCCGTGAGGTGTAGGTATACCCACAGTGCTATTAGGGAGAGAGTTCTAAGATTTTGACCCAGCGACAGTGAAGGAACAGCGATATATTTCCAAACCAGGATGGTGTGTGACTTGGAGGGGGACCTCCAGATGATGGTGTTTACAAAATCACAGACTCTTTGCAGAAGGAGGCCATTTGGCCCATCAAGTCTACATTAGTTCCTTGAAAGAGCATTCTACCTAATCCCATTCCCCTGCCTTTTCCCTGTAACATTGCGCATTCTTTCTTTTCAGGAAGCCATCCAATTCCCTTTTGAATACCTTAATCAAACCTGCATCCACCACCCTGGCAGGATGTGCGTTACAAATTTCAACCACCCACTGGATGTAAAAATCATTCCTTCAACCTTTGTCCATTATTTTGAATCTGTGCCCTTTGATTCTTTTTTTTTTTTTAAATTTAGATTACCCAATTATTTTTTCTATTAAGGGGCAATTTAGCGTGGCCAATCCACCTACTCTGCACATTTTTGGGTTGTGGGGACGAAACCCACGCAGACACGGGGAGAACGTGCAAACTCCACACGGACAGTGACCCAGAGCCGGGATCGAACCTGGGACCTCAGCGGCGGGAGGCGGTTGTGCTAACCACTAGGCCACCGTGCTGCCCTTGCCCTTTGATTCTTGATGTAGGGGCAAGAGGTTTAGAGGGGATGTAAGGGGAAACCTTTCACCCAGGGGCTGGTAGGAGTCTGGAACTCTCTGCCTGAAAGGTTGGTGGAGGCAGAGACCCTCATAACATTCAAGAAGTATTTAGATGCGTGCGTACGACACCTAGGCATACAAGGCTATGGCCAAATGCTAGAAAATGGGATTAGAATACTTAGGTAGCTGTTTTTGACTGGTTGAAGGGTCTTTTCTATGCTGTAGACCTCTACTACTCTATATACCGCTGAGAGGAAACAGTCTCTTACTATTTACCCTGTCCAGACCCCTCAGGATCTTGAATATCTCCATCAAGCCTCTTCTCAGCCTTCTTTACTCCAAGGAACAGCGACTCAACTTCAACAATCCATTCCCATGGATCTGCTGCCCTCGACCTTCTGGAAGGGAGATATTGCAGGTTTGGAAGGTACTGTGGAAGCAGCTTAGTGAGTTGCTGCAGAACAATTTGCCACTGTGCATTGGGGATGGAGGGAGTGAATCTTTAAGGTGGCGGATGGGGCATCAATCGAGCGGCTGCTTTGCTCTGGAAGCATCAATTATTTGAGTTCTCATGAATGTTCACCAGCAACTTAAGCTCTGAAGCGACCCCACTGCCTTTCCTCCGTCAAGTTCGCGACACAAAGTCAAACCTTGGCAAAATGATATTCTTTTGCCTCGAGTGATGCACAGCCTTGAGAGGATAAAAATAAACTGTACTAATAAGAAGGAAACAAAATACAGTTTGAACTGTACCCCCACCTCTTGAGGTGTCCATTATTAGTATAGTAATAACGATATTCTTATCCTGAAAAGGTATATTAATAAAGATATAAAGAATGGTTTCAAGAGAAACCTTCTGATTTTAAAAACATGTTGAAGGGATATGGGGAACGGGAAGGGAGGTGGATTGGATTAGATTTTTTGTCACATGTACCGAGGTACAGTAAAAAATATTGCTTTGCATACAGTTCAGCCACAGTACAAGGTACAGTGACTGAGGGGAGCTCAGTGAATAGGCCCAGTAATACTAAAAGGAAAAAACGGGAAGTAAAAACTTAAATGGAAAGCAAAGCAGCAGGTTATTGCATGAAGATATGGGTTCAACGATAAGGAAAATTAGGAGAAAAGTTCAAAGGAAAAATAACTTAGGAGAAGTTACTGATAGAGGTGTTAAGACTCAAAACGGAGGTATAAAAACCAACATAAGAGTACTTTACCTGAATGTTCGTAGTATTCAGAATAAGGTAAATGCGTTGATGGTGCAAATCATCGTGAATGACTAGGATTTAGTGGCCATTACTGAAACATGGTTAAAGGATGGTCACGACTGGGAGTTAAATATCCGAGGGTATTAAACTATTCGGAAGGACAGAGTGGATGGTTACGGAGGTGGTGTAACTCTGTTATTTAAGGATCACATCCGGGCAGTAGTGAGGAATGACATGGTGCTATGGAGGATAAGATTGAATCCATATGGGTGGAAATCAGGAATAGTAAGACGAAAAGGTCACTGAAAGTAGTAGTCTATAGGCCATCAAAGAGTAACGTGACGGTGGGATGGGCAATAAACAAATAAATAACTGATGCATGTAGAAATGGTACAGCAGTTATCATGGAGGATTTTAATCTATGTCGATTGGTTAAACCAGGTCGGCCAAGGCAGCCTTGAGGAAGAGTTTAGAGAATGTATCCTCGATAGTTTCTTAGAACAATATGTAATGGAACCTACGAGGGAACAAGCAATCCTATATCTGGTCCTGTGTAATGAGACAGGATTGATTAATGATCTCATAGTTAGGGATCCTCTCGGAAGGAGTGATCACAATATGGTGGAATTTAATATACAGATGGAGGGTGAGAAATATTAAAACATGCTGCTGTGAAGAGGGACCTGGGTGTCCTAGTGCATGAGTCGCAAAAAGTTCATTTACAGGTGCAACAGGTGATTAAGAAGGCAAATGGAGTTTGTCCTTCATTGCTAGAGGGATGGAGTTTAAGACTGGAGAGGTTATGCTGCAAGTGTATAAGGTGTTAGTGAGGCCACACTTGGAATATTGTGTTCAGTTTTGGTCTCTTTGCCTGAGAAATGATGTGCTGGTGCTGGAGGGTGTGCAGAGGAGATTCACTAGGTTAATCCCAGAGTTGAAGGTGTTGGATTATGAGGAGAGGTTGAGTACACTGGGACTGTACTCGTTAGAATTTAGAAGGATGCGGGATGGATCATACAGAAAAATATAAAATTATGAAGGGAATAGATAGGATAGATGCGGGGAGGTTGTTTTCATTGGCGGGTGAAAGCAGAACTAGGGGGCATAGCCTCAAAATAAGGGGAAGTAGATTTAGGACTGAGCTCAGGAGGAACGTCTTCACCCAAAGGTTGTGAATTTATGGAATTCCCTGCCCAGTGAAGCAGGTGAGGCTCCTTCATTGAATATTTTCAAGATAAAGATGGATAGTTTTCTGAAGAAGAAAGGAATAAAGGGTTATGGTGTTCGGGCGGGAAAATGTAAATGAGTTCACAAAAGATCAGCCATGATCTCATTAACTGGCGGAGCAGGCTCGATGGCCTACTCCTGCACCTAGTTCTTATGCTGAAATAGGGTTGCATCAAAAGGTATCCTGTGGGATAATGACTCCCTGATCACATAATTTCACACTGCGCAAACTCACAAACAACCTAGGCCTGCCACCTTCGGATTTGAAGGGCACCCTGGAACGGCAAAGTGTCTCAAACATTTGGGCATCAGGTGGAGCTGACCATTTAATGCTGCTTCTATGCAGCACCCACAGGAGTGACATTCTCCACTAACAGGCTGCTGCTGTCAAATCAAAAAGACGATCTGACTATCACACAAATGAGTCATGTGGTATTTGAATTTTAGCATCAGTGTGATGCTAGGTATGTGCAGACAGAAAGAATATGTGCACACATTGCGCCTGTTTCAGCTAAACAAAATGAATAAGTGGCACCCATTCAATGGCTCATTCCTCAGGGCAATCCCTTGACCAAAGAGTCAAGCTGCTGGGCTTAAATTTCAAACAATGCATGACACTTAACTGTCAGTCGCCATCAACTGGTGCATTCTCCATGGCAACACCTCTATCAATCAGAGTCCACTTATCAACCAATCAGTACTCTCATATAGTACAAATGTGCTGCTTTTCCTTACATTTGGTAGTCTTGGGAATTGTCCTGATGAGTGCAAAGTGAACATCTTCGACAAAAAAATGTTTTTTTCCAGCAATACTCAAGTAACAGAGCTCATTGTAACACACTGACTTTTAACTTCCCCATAATTGACTAGAGGAAATTTCTGCTCATCTAATATTGGATGTTGGTTAAGCAGCTGATAGTAATAATAATCTTTATTAATGTCACAAGTAGGCTTACATAAAACACGGCAAAGAAATTACTGTGATTTCAGATGATTTTCACAATGATTTCAGATGATGTCACCAAGGGGCAAAAGTAGATGGGGAAAGGGTGGAGGTTGAGGATAGATCCTTTCGAGGACACAGGTGATGGTACAGAAGCGAGAAGCCATTTCAGGTGAGTTTCTGCTCATGATAAAATAAATAATAAAACCAGATAAGTGTAGTCCCACCCAGCATCAGAAATATAAAAGAGACACAATAAATTCTTCTAAACCCCCCCCCCCCCCACTAGAGTGGTGAGAACATTGATCATGTTAATGGAGGGACTGGCTGTATCGACCAACAGACGAGGGAGAGGAATAGGACACATTGGTGAGGGATAAAAATATGGTTGAGAGGTTATAAGACCAAGGAGCAGAATTAGGCCATTCAGCTCGCTCGAGTCTGCTCCACCATTTAATCATGGCTGGTATGATTCTCATCCCCATTCTCCTGCCTTCTCCCCATAACCCCTGACCCCCTTATTAGTCAAGAACCTATCTATCGCTGTCTTAAAGACACTCAGTGATTTGGCCTCCACAGCCTTCTGCGGCAAAGAGTTCCACAGATTCACCACCCTCTGGCTGAAAAAAATTCATCCTCATCTCTGTTTTAAAGGATCGTTCCTTCAGTCTGAGGCTGTGCCCTCAGGTTCTAGTTTTTCCTACAGGTGGAAACATCCTCTCCACGTCCACTCTATCCAGGCCTCTCAGTAAGCTTCAATGAATCCCCCTCATCCTTCAACGAGTACAGACCCGGAGTCCTTAACTGCTCCGCTTATAACAAGCTCTTCACTTCAGGGATCATTTTTGTGACCCTCCTCTGGACCCTTTCCGAGGCCAGCACATCCTTCCCTAGATATGGGCCCAAAACTGCTCACAATACTCCAAATGGAGTCTGACCAGAGCCTTACACAGCCTCCCAAGTACATCCCTGCTCTTGTATTCTAGCCCTCTCGACATGAATGCTAACATTGTATTTGCCTTCCCAACTGCCGACTGAACCTGCAGGACTCCTATATGGATTATAAACACATGCAAACACTTGTTTGGCTAAATGTTCACCTGTAGTGCTGTAAAATTACACGTGGCGCAAACTTTCTAATCAAAACATAGAAAAGTTTCAGCATTCAGTTTTATTTTTCCAATTTTTTCTCCTGATCAATGAGCAACAACAGCAGTCCTTAGTACTTTATGCAACTGGCTGTTCTCCCTGCGTCAACATGATATTCGTTCTTGGAAGGCGCTGGTAGTCCTGAGCCTGTGCTAAAAATTCACAGGCTTCAATTGTAATGTCCTACCACATGGTCGAATGTCATGCCGACGATGTCCGGTAAAGAATCACATTAAGACTGGCCTCTTGGGTAATGTACCGATGCCTGTACTTTTTTTTTTGAAGTCAGCAGCTTCAGGAGAGGATGCCTGAAAACTATGGAGGGAGGAAATTAAGATAGATTTGGGCGCCAGCACATTGAAGGAGAATGCTATGGAGTATTAGTGTCAGCCAGGGCTCAGTGGGTGGCATTCTCACAAGAGACAGAGGTTGTGTCTCCCCTTCCAAAGACTTGAGGACAAAAATCTAGACTCACGCTCCAGTCCGGCAATGAGGGAATTTCACAGTGCTGGAGCAATCATTTTTTGAATGAGAGTTCCCAGGCTGTCTCAGATAGATGGCTATTATGGGTTCTGTTTATTCATTCATTCATTCAGAGGATGTGAGCATTACTGGAATAACCGACATTTATTGTCCATCCTTAATTTCCCTCGAGAAGGACTGAAGGGGCTTGACAGGATAGAAACCAAGAGAATGTTTCCTCTGGTTGGGGAACCTAGAACACATGAGCACATTCTCAGGCTATGGGGTTGATTATTTAGGACTGAGACGAAGAGGAATTTCTTCAGTCAGAGAGCAGTACTTTATTCAATTAGATCATAGAATTTACAGAGGCCATTCAGCCCATCTGGGTCTGCACCGGCTCTTGGAAAGAGCACCCTACATAAGCCCACCGTATCCCCGTAATCCGGTGACCTCAGCTAACCTTTTTGTTTTGGACACCAAGGGCAATTTATCATGGCCAATCCACCCAACCTGTGTAGTTACCTCTGTATATGTTAATACATGATTAGTTAATGTGCAGTCAGATGATCACTAGGTAGAAACACTAACAGGAACTATATAAGGGGTTTCCCGCTCTTTCTTAGTTCGTGTGTGTGTATTGCAGCTAGAGGATACAAGTGATCAGAGTTCAGTGTATTATATTAATTGTTAATTTAATCTAATCTTAGTTAATTGTATTACTAGTCAAAATATTAAAGTAAAAGAACTCACAAGTATATTATTTTGTTACTCAATAAATTATTTGTCATCAACTGGAAGACTTTAATTATTTATCATCAAGTTATATACAACTCGGCAAGACAATTATATATATATATAAATCTCTGTAATAGAACAGCCTGGGTGGGAACCCATATTCACAGTGGGCAGTCAGCGGCATGCGTAGCTGCATTGCTGCCTGGCAGGCTGCAGCAATGGTGTTCTGTGCCTGTCCATCCCGGTCCCATATGCCCCCCCCCCCCGCCCCCGGGTCGGCCCCCACAACGCCACCCAGTCGTAGCAGAAGTCCCCCCCCCGCCACCCAGTCATGGCAGAAGTCCCCCCCAGCTGGCGCCCCCCCCCCCCCAGTCGGCCCCCACTACGCCACCCAGTCGTGGCACAAGTCCCCCCCCCCCAGCTGCCCCCCCCCCCCGCCACCCGCCACCCAGTCGTTGCAGATGTCCCCCCCCCCCCCGCCACCCAGTCGTTGCAGAAGCCCCCCCCCCCCCCCCCCCCAGTCGTTGCAGAAGTCCCCCCCCCCCCCCCCCCCACCCCCCCACCCGGCCAGTGGCATAACTGTCAGCACACTACGGTGATGTTGGACACTTTCTGTACCCCCTCATCAGTGACGCCACCTGTTTCGCGATGTTTAAAAGCACAAGTGTCCCTCGCCATCAGTAACCCCCCCAGTGGAGGCAGAGGATCGCGGAGGCCCCGGAGAATACCGGGTCAGATATGCAAACCACGTTTACTGTCCGTGCAGAGTAGAGCATTGAAGCCACTGGCGAGGCACCGGCGCTGACCACTATTTCGGCGTCAAAGCCGATTCTCCGCCCAATCGCCTTTCCCGATTCCGGCATCGGAGAATCCCACTCAATGTTTTGGCCTCAACTGCCTCTGTGGTAGTGAATTCCACGGGCTTATCACTCGGGTGGTAACATTTCTCCTTATTTCAATCCGAAATGGTTTACCCCGTATCCTTAGGCTGTGACCCCTAGTTCTGGGCCCCTCCACCATCGGGAACATCCTTCCAGCATCCAGTCCCATTAGAACTTCATAGGTTTCTATGAGGTCATACCTCATTCTTCTAAAAAAGACGAGTTACCTCTGGTGCCTGCCTGACCACTATTTATTCCACACTGAACATCACGGAAAGAGGTCGTCTGTTAGTTAACATAAGGGGATCAGGGGTTATGGGGAGAAGGCAGGGGAATGGGGATGAGAAAATATCAGCCATGATTGAATGGCGGAGCAGACTCGATGGGCCGAGCGGCCTAATTCTGCTCCTATGGCTTGTATTACAGCTTTAAGAACTTATTGAACAAAAATTGGCAGCATTTCAACCAACAAACAGGCATCAACAAATTGGCTGTGAAGTGCTTTGGGACGAATGGGATCAAGGACTATGGGGAGAAACCAGGGTTAGGCTGTTGAGTTGGATGGTCACCCATGATCGTGATAAATGGCAGAGCAGGCTCGAAGGGCCAAAAGGCCTCCTCCTGCTCCTATCTTCTTTGTGTCTCGTGGTTTCAAAAGGCAATATGTCAATGCTAGTCACTCGGTATCACAGAGCTTGAATATTGTTGAAGTTTTTCATCTTGCACTCATCAGGCCAAATACGAGAATTGCCAAACTTCAAACAATCACAATTTGTTCTACTACAAATGAAAAAGGGGGCTGATCAATTGCTCATGGCAATACCTCAGCCAATCAGAGTTGACTTGTGAACCAATCAGCACCCTTTTATCCTGTAGTGGAACAAATTGTGATGGTTTGAAATTTGGCATTCTTGTATTTGACCCGAATGAAAAGCTTCTGCGACATGTCTATTTTTTTTTCAACCATGCAAATGCTTCATTTTATTTCATGCCCCTTCTGCCCGACACCCACCTAGCTCTCCCTTCCTTCCACTCGGTGTCAAGTCGATGAGGGTCAGGCGGGAAATTGCTTCCAGGTGCTGACAAAGGCGGTGGGGATGAGGGAGTAGGGCACTGTGGTGACGCTGTTCCAGGTGTCTGAGCTCGGGTCGTAGCAGTCCAGGCTCTTGCAGCGCTGGGTTCCGAAGTAGCCGCCCACCACGTAGAGCTTGTTGCCGGAGGCCACGGCGTGGCAGCTCATGCGCTTGGCCGTCATGTCGCCCACCCGCGTCCACTGGTTGGTGTCACAGTCGAAGCGGTAGGCCGAGGCTGCCGTGAACTCGGTGTCGCCGCCCATGATGAAGATCTGGCTGCCTAGGGCGGCGGCGGCCGTGTAGCGCCAGGGGTGTGGGCAGGTGGCCGGCATGGCCCAGCGGTCCTCCAGCGGCTCGTAGCGCTGCACCCGGGCCAGCCGCTCGGCCTGGGGGGGGCCGGCCGCAGCGGCGGAGGTGCCGCCGAAGACGTAAAGCCGGCGCTGGGCGCTCACCACCGCCGCGTTGCTGACGCCGTGGGGCAGCGGGGCCACCATGGCCCAGGCGTTGGCAGACGGCTGGTAGCGCTCCACCTGGGTGAGGCAGGCGGAGGGTGAGGCGGGCGGGCAGGCCCCGTGGCCGCCCAGCGCAAACACGCCGCCCCTCAGCTCCGCGGAGCCATGGCCGTAGCGGGCGACCAGCATTGGCGCCACTTTGGACCAATCTCCAGCCGCCGCGTCATAGACCCAGACGTCTCGCGAGACCCCGTTCTCCGGGCCCCGCCCCCCACTGACGTAGACACGGCGGCCCAGTGCGCAGGCACTGAACTCCTTGCGCGGGCTGGGCAGCGTAGCCTTGGCCACGATGCGCCCCTCCCCCCGGTCCAGCTCGTACACTTGGTCGCACAGGAAGGTCCGGCCGCCCAGGATCAGCAGCGTGTGGCCGGCCCGCCGAGGCCGCGCTAGGGTCGGACTCTCCGTCGGTGGTCCTGCTTCCTGGCAACGGCGGGCCTCCTCCACTAGCCGCCGGCTGAGCGGGTCATCCTGCAGCCAGTGCTCGGCCGCGGCCCACTCCTCCAGGTAGGCGGCAGGCAGCAGGGCCAGGCGCACGTGGCGCAGCAGGCCGGCCAGGCAGCCCCGCCGCCCAGCCGGGTCGTGGCGCACCCAGCGCAGGACGGCCCTGTGCACCGTGCGCTCGTCCTCGGCCTCCAGCTCGTCGCAGGCCAGCAGCTCGGCCAGGGTGGCGGCGGGCAGGCCGCACAGCTCCTCGGCCCGGCCGGCTGCCAGCTGGTCGAAGTGGGCCAAGCAGGCGGCCCGGGCCTGCTGGCGGAGGCGGCGGCACTGGTGTGCGTCGGAGAGGAGCAGCAGGCCCAGGCAGTTGGAGGGCCGCAGCCGCTTCTCCAGGAAGGCGGCCGCCGCCTCGCGGATGTCGGGGAACTGCAGCATGTCGCCGGCCTGCAGCAGCCACTCGGCGTTCTCCTCGCTGATGGCCAGCCGCGCCGAGTAGGCGTAGTCGAGCAGCAGCTCCAGCGCCTCAGGGTGCACGCTGTCCCGCAGGTCCACCTCCCGCTCGCTGCTCTCCCGCAGTCCACCGCTGAACATGGCCTCGAAGTAGCGGCTGCAGGCGGCCAGCACCACCCGGTGGCACAGGAAGGAGCGCCGGCCGGCCCACAGGGTCACGTCGGTGAAGAGGCGCTGCCTCCGGAGACTGTCGAGCTGGGCCAGGACACTCTCCGGGTGGGAAGCTTTGTGGAACAGGGAGATGTTGCTGCTGGAGGAGACGCCGCTGCTGCCCCGGTTCCTCCGACTCTCATGCTCGCTCACCGACATGGTCAAGATTACTCTGCAAAACACAAAACAAAAGGACATATGCTTTAGGGCTTGTTGTGAAAAATCGGAAGAATATGACATTTGAAACATCAAAGTAACAAAAAGAGTGTCTGAGAATCAAAGGGAGCAGCCCCGCAAAGGGTTAACAGCAGCAGCCTGTTTTGAAAGCAGACAACTTCACAAGCAGGGAAGAGAAAAGATAGGAGCTTCATTATAATCTACAAATTAGAAAAGTCCTTGGATTGACTTAAACTCTTAAAAGTTATATGAAAGGAAAGAGTATTTCACAAATCTTGAAGCAATGGAATTTATTAAACAATTAAGAAAGACAGCCAGAATTTATAAAGTGTAAAGATAAGGAACAACTGCCAAGTATGAAAAGTTACTGATACCCCTAATAAAGTGAAACAACTGATTTACAAATTAAGAAAAACTAAAAGGCGACAAGGCCACACTAAAGCTTATATCATTTTGAAGTTAAAACCTTGTAGAAGATGAATAAGGCAGATAAAGTTGGAGTCGGAAGGAATAACCCTAATATGGCATTAGCTTAACCCGAAAATGACCCGAGTCAAATCTAAGAAAACTCATTAAGAGACACATAAATCCAAATGAAATGCTAACTAAGACACAAACAGATTAATTACATGTCAAGAAAAGCGAGAAAAGTTACAATCAGGAATGGCGAGCTGGTGAGGAGGTAACTGTGAGAGTTTGGCTCAAGTTAGAATCAGAGCATGATGGGAAATGGATTGAGAGTTTGGTCAAGTTAAATCAGAGCTTGATGGGTAATGGAATGTCAGGTTTGTATACCAGCTTTGTGAAATGAATTGTTCCTGTGAGAAGGCGTTATCACAACCTTGATTGTCTGTGAGAATCTGTGGTGGGAACGAAACACAGCCGGGGGAAGATTCACTCCTTAGGACTTTTTGATAAAGAATGACTATGCTATGAAACTAACTATTACTAATCTTGGGAAGAAAATAATTACTTAAAGGAGGGGTGTAATGAGCTAATTGTATCACTAATGATTGAAAGCTTGATGGGTTTTGTAAGAATATATAGTCAACTGTAACTAAGAGAAGTTTGCTTTTTCATTTGCTGTAACTCAGTTACACTTGTGCTACAGCCCCGCGGTAAATAAACGGCTCTTTGAACTTATCTGGTGTTCGACTGATGATTACCTCTGGACTGCAAAATTTAGTATTATCAACTGCACAGGGTAGCGCCATGCTTCTGAATCACTAAAATTTAATGTTCAAACTGTCCAGCAGACAGGCAACAGGATGCCAGGTGCAGAGATTAGGTGGCCCCAAATTGCTATAAAAACTGGGGGAGATGAACAGAGTTTTCAGACTATCTTTCTCGGTGATGGGACAAGCAACATCGACAGACCGAGCAGCCCAGAGAATCGAACAGAAGACCAAAAGTTAAAGAACACTGATTGTCAAGATAGACTTGAAAGTCTGCAACTGGTCCGAACAGGAAAATACCTTTTTTTAACCTTTCTGTAAAAGTAGTTATTCTCTTTTAATTTGAAAATAAAGTTAAGTTCAAATTTATAACCTGAAAAAGTGGTTACTAGTATTTTCTTTAAAGTTTACTTTACTTCACTTAGCAAACTGGACCCATGTGTAAGTTACTGAGTGGTAAGTAAATAAAAGTCTTCTGCGAAGATAGGGGTTATACCGGGGGATAACTTGAAATATTAGTTTGACCTGAATAGCACCCCCCTTACTGCGTAGGAGTCAGGGAGTGAGAATCCCTGCTCACCATTTAGAATAAACCAGCCCTTTTTGGTATAGGGGGAATTCCAAGAATAGTGGTGAGGCAAAAACTACAGGTTTCATTAGAGTATATATCTCACCGAAAATCAGTAGGAACCAGGAGCAAGAATACCTAAAACATGTTTCTGCATCGTTCTTTCATGGGACATGGCTCAGATTGGCCTGGTGTCTCCAGGAACTGAAGACCAATCTACGGGGCAGTGCTGTGTGCAACCCTGGTGAAAAATCATCGGGATATCAATTTTTTTTTAGTCATTTTCTTTGATCGATTCTCTTCAACAGATTTTAAAATGGTGTGTTGTGTGGGGGTGGAGGCAGTCAAGCATCAATCAATTAGGGCAATGAGTCTTTTTGCTTTCCAATTGATGTCGGAAGGCAGTGCATCACAAAGTTGCCCAATGAATGTCTGGAGCGTGGGTGCAAGTCATGCGATGAAACCTCCAGGAATATATGACCAGAGGCTGACCAGAACCCCCACCCCCCTCTGGTGGCTGATGGTGGTGATTTAACCAAATGTCAGGTGAGGGGGCAAGGTTTAGAAGGCAGAGCCTTCCCGAATAAACTCAGCCGGTACGGGAACTGAACCCACGTTCTTGATCTTGCTCTGCATCACGATCCAGCCAATTGAGCTATAATCAATCACTTTTGCATCCCTAAATGTAGCAGGCATGGGGTAAATGGTGTGGTTGTGTTAATATCCCTTAGACCAGTAATCTAGAAGCTCAGGGTAAGATTTGGGGACATGGGTTCAAAACCCACCACAGCAGTTGGTGGAATCTAAACTCAATTAGCATAATGTTGAATACAAAAATAATCACAGGAATGTTGACCATTAAACCATCATTTTCCTGTTGATACCCACCTTGTTCACTAAAGTCCGGAGGGAAATCCGTCATCCTTGTGGTGAATGTGATTCACACTATATATAGTTGCCAATATCAATCCATGTATATATGTTCGTTATCTATCCTTTGTAAGATCAATGCTGTATATAGTAGCCAATATAACTCCGTGTATATATGTTCACTATCCACCATTGTAAGTGCAGTTGCACTATCCGACCACCAGGGGGAGTCGCTCTGGGAGTACGCGAGAGTTTGTACTGGGCTCCTCCCTTGGCTCCGCCCAGGACTCCTCCCCCTGGGACCGATGTATAAAGATCAGTGCCTTAGAACCAGCCTGCAGTCATCTGGAGTTCAATGACGAATAGGCTGGCTCTGTTGTAAGTGTATGTTGTAAGCCTCTGTTCAGATCTAACTACACATGTTCGCTGAATTGATGGTTCCATCAATCCTTACCCTGGTCTGACCTACATTGGACTCCAGACCCACAGCCACGTGGTTAACTCTAACTGTTCTTGGAAATGGCCAAGCAAGCCACTTAGTTCAAGGGCAATTAGGAATGCCCACACCCCAAGAAAGAAATGCAAAACATGTTTTTGGGTTTCAAGAAAACAGTTCTGTTAATTTTGCACATCTCAGAAAATTATCCTGGAACAAGTCTAATAAACACACCTGATGTTTAAGGGCCAGAGCAAACAGGCAAAAGAAAACACAAGCGTCAAGATTGGAAAACCTAAAAGAACAATCCTGGAAAAGGGCAGCTATTGGGGCAGCCTTTGTTTCTCAAAACAGCTCCTCCTTTAAAACACCGACGCGCATCCGTTCTGTTTGGAATGCATTCTACTGTAATGCCAGCTTGAACCTTGTTAAAACGGCTGCTTGCCACCCGAGGACAAATCACAATTACAGATCCAACTATTTTTCATAGTCAGCAACAACTCGATGCAAGTTTGAAAAGGATGTGAAATCGCAACTACTCAAGGTAGAATCAATCTTTCCTGTCTGTTTTCTCCTCTTGCCTCATGAAGATGCTTGCTTATGTTAAGGTTTGGTTCCATGGTTACTGACACCGCAAGCTAAATCTGGCTATTCTTAGAACCGTAGAATTGCTAGAGTGCAGAAAGATGCCATTCGGCCCATCGAGTCTGCACCAACACGCCGAAAGAGCACCCTACCTAGGCCCACTCCCACACCCTATCGCCATAACCCCACCTAACCTACACATCCTTGGACACATCCATGGCCAGTCCTAACCGACACATCTTTGGACTGTGGGATGAAACTTGAAAAACTGAAGTCGTGTGGCGTTCAGGGTGTACTAGCTAGATGGATAAAGAACTGGCTGGGCAACAGGAGACAGAGAGTAGTGGTGGAAGGGAGTGTCTCAAAACGGAGAAGGGTGACTAGTGGTGTTCCACAGGGATCCGTGCTCGGACCACTGTTGTTTGTGATATACATAAATGACCTGGAGGAAGGTATAGGTGGTCTGATTAGCAAGTTTGCAGATGATACGAAGATTGGTGGAGGAGGGCTGTCAGAGAATACAGCAAAATATAGATAGATTGGAGAGTTGGGCAGAGAAATGGCAGATGGAGTTCAATCCAGGCAAATGCGAGGTGATGCATTTTGGACGATCTAATTCAAGAGCGGACTATATGGTCAATGGAAGAGTCCTGGGGAAAATTGATGTACAGAGAGGTCTGGGAGTTCAGGTCCATTGTACCCTGAAGGTGGCAACGCAGGTCGATAGAGTGGTCAAGAAGGCATACAGCATGCTTGCCTTCATTGGACAGGGTATTAAGTACAAGAGTCGGCAGGTCATGTTACAGTTGTATAGGACTTTGGTTCGGCCACATTTGGAATATTGCGTGCAGTTCTGGTCACCACTTTACCAGAAGGATGTGGATGCTTTAGAGAGGGTGCAGAGGAGGTTCACCAGGATGTTGCCTGGTATGGAGGGTGCTAGCTATGCAGAAAGGTTGAGTAGATTAGGATTGTTTTCGTTGGAAAGACGGAGGTTGAGGGGGGACCTGATTGAGGTCTACAAAATTATGAGAAGTATGGACAGGGTGGATAGCAACAAGCTATTTGCAATAGTGGGTGTGTCATTTACAAGGGGTCACGATTTCAAGGTGAGAGGGGGAAGGTTTAAGGGAGATGTGCATAGGAAGTTTTTTTACGCAGAGGGTGGTGGGTGCCTGGAACGCTTTGCCAGCAGAGGTGGTAGAGGCGGGCATGATAGCATCATTTAAGATGCATCTAGACAGATATATGAACGGGCGGGGAACAGAGGGAAGTAGATCCTTGGAAAATAGGCGACAGGTTTAGATAAAGGATCTGGATCGGCGCAGGCTGGGAGGGCCAAAGGTCCTGTTCCTGTGCTGTAATTTTCTTTGTTCTTTGCTCACCCAGAGGAAACCCACGCAGACTTGGGGAGGAAGTGCAAACTCCACACGGACAGTCACCCCAGGCCGGAATTGAACCCGGGTCCCTGGAACTGAGGCAGCAGTGCTAACCACTGTGCCACCATGCCACTCTTCAACACCTAGCCAATGTGTTGGAGGCCTCGCTGACAGACGTATGTGAACATCAGAGTATGTGGATATCAGATACAGACAGAAGAGATGTGTGTGTGGTGTGCGCCACAACTGAATAACCTGCCGGTGCACCCTATCTCAGTTTGTCTTGGCCATACTGATAGCTATTGATCCGTGCGTGGCTTAATATCCGTTAGCACTTTCGAGCCAGGTGGTGGGATCGAGAAAGATTAGAAAGAAATGTCAGCATTTGAAGCATGAGAGAACTTTAGATTTCTTTGAAGAGTTCCATCAGAATCCTTGAACAACTTTTCTCCTTTTAGATGCGGTTTCATTTTTGGACTCTCAGTCCACCACACGTCTAACTTTGATCCAAACACAATCACAAGACAGACCGCTAAAGTAGCATCCCTGTCAAAAGAGGATTCGTCTCCTCAAGAAAGGTCGGAGGTAGCTTATCAGAATTGAACATGCCAACGATGCTATCCTGACTTGTCCGGCAATTTCATAGAAATGAAAATCGCTTATTGGCACAAGTAGGCTTCAAATGAAGTTACTGTGAAAAGCCCCTTAGTCGCCACATTCCGGCGCCTGTTCGGGGAGGCTGGTACGGGAATTGAACCGTGCTGCTGGCCTGCCTTGGTCTGCTTTAAAAGCCAGCTCTTTAGCCCCGTGCTAAACCAGCCCCAGCTGGCAACCAGCTAAACCAGAAATGAAGGACATTCTGCAATCCCGAGAGGTCCAAATTTGGGAATGTTTAGCCGTTTCACATTGAGCTCAAATTTGCATTGAAAACCTGTCTGCTTTACAGCATTTAGCACAAAATAATCGAATATGATGACTTGTAGTAAACGGCGCGATAGGAATTGAATACAAACATACTCGCAATTGATCATCATTACGACTTCTCACGCCAATCTGCTACAATGGCAAAAATTCTCATTTTCAGCAGAGTGGTGCAGCGGGAAAAAAGGGATGGAAGCCACCGTCCCCAAAGGCTGCTTTTGTCCCCAAAGCCACTTGAGCAGAGGTTAAGGGGTGGGTCCTGCGACTTCATGCTACCAATGGTGACCACCAGGAGCAAAAGCCTGATAATAATATTTAAATCTATTCAAATTGGAATCAAAATCAGGCTTCCCATGACTTCATTGGTGGGTAGGGGGGGAAATGGACAATTGCAACGGGAAATCCCAACAGCGTCAAAGCGGTTTTGGGACTCCCGCAGTATTCTCCACCCCTGCCGTCGTTCCCCACCCCCCCCCCCCCAAAAAAAACAAGAGCGGAAAATCCGCCCCATAATTTTCATCTCTGAAAAGACATCCTACGGACTCAAAATGTCAACTCGGTTTCTCTCTCCACAGATGCTGCCGGACCTGCTGAGCTTTTCCAGCACGCACCCTCAGTATTTTGCTTTTGTTGTGGTCAAGTGAACGTTTGGGTAGCTGCTGCTGTGTCTCTCACAAGCACATCCACATTCAGGTGTCTCTGTCTATGATCCTCTGCAGCTGGTGGCTAGACGGACTCAACAACTCTCCCACCTTTGATATCAACCTTTTGGGGAGACTACGGACGATTGCTATGTTGTGTATTTGCAGCGTCAGTGAAGTCCGACTTCACAAGTTCCCTAGCTGGAGCTCAATTTTAAAAGAAAATACTTTGATTTATCTAGCACCCTGACACTTTATGGAGAGGCTTCAAAGTGCCTCACCCAATGAATCAGCCTTTGAGGTGCAGTGATTACTATTTAGGCAAATGCCACAACAAACCTGCATCAGCAACATCTCAAAACTGTGGCAAGATAAGTGGGCCGTTTGTTTTCTGGTTCATGTGTTAAGGAAGAATTGTTGTCTACCATACTCCATGCTCTGTGGAGGTCTTGCAGCCAAAATAGTAGTTCCCTGCCACTGAATCGGAAGCTCCGAGTCCAACATGAGGGCTTGTTGACCATGGAAGAATTGTCCAATGCAGTTCAAAGGGCTGATAATCAGCTCATGAATCCTTACACCTCTTCCCGCACTATTCCAAAAGTGTAAAAAGCAGTATGGGTGTGAAGATATGCTTAAAAAAAACAAGTTTTTCATGGCTTTTTAAAAAAAAAAGTCCACACGAATATGCAAACAGGGCCTTGTTTTCTCAAATGATCTCACAGGAGGTGGGGGACACTGACAAGGCCAATATTTATGGTCCATCCCTGCAGAGATGGTGGTGGGCCTTGAAGCACTAGTTCTTGTGGTGATGGTGCTTCCAGAAGGGATTTTGGCTCAGTCACAATGAAGGAACATTCAAAATATGGTGTAAGGGCGGTGTGTGAGTTGGAGGTGATGGTGTTCCCCTGCTCTTGCTCCTCTTAACCCTTACTGGTTGTGGAGCTGAGAGGGGTCAGTTAAGCAGATTCAATGAGTGGCTACAATGCACCTGGTAAGTACAATGTATGGAAGTGGTGGTGGGCATCTAGATCTAGGTACATGGGGGGGGGGGGGTTTGGATATCAAGTCTCATCAAATGGATGACACCTCCAACAATGAGCTATCTGTCAGCATAACTTTATAACATCAGCATCCAAATAATGAGCTGAAACTCTGCATCTTTTCACTCAGGCAGGTGTCTCGTCAATCAAGCCAAACACGCACATTTCTGGAGGAGCTCGGTGACGCCAGTTTTTTTGGCTTGAGGGAATGCATTGGGTATGTGGTGGGTACGTGACCAAACTTTCCAGTCTGAGGATTTAAGCCTGATGACAACGTGCATATTTCGTCCTCTTGCCCTCTTCAGGATGTAATTGGCAGGAGGAAACTTTTGCTACATGCTTACGGTTAGGGTCTCACAGGCGTTGCCCCTCCGCAGTGGATCTTCCCAAGAACATTCCAGCCATCTACTGCTCTTTGGGACATCACACAACAAGAGCCACCAAATGTCTGACTCAAAGTGAATTTCCCAGCACAAGCCAGAGACAGGAAATGTTTTCTTCGTAAATCTGCACTTTATCTGACATTTGAAAAGTTCGACAATTCCCGTTCCAATAATTTAATGCATAATCCCATCCCAATAGCTTCCTCCTTTAACAGAAGATTTAATAGCAAAGCATTTGGAAAACAGTGACCTGGTCGGACAGAGTCGGCGTGAATTTACAAAAGGGAAATAATGATTGACAAATCTACTGGAATTCTTCAAGGAGTGGAGCTGATGAGGCTTATTTGAACTCTTTCGGCAAAGTCCCACATAACAGATTAGCGTGTAAAATTAAACCACATGGTATTAGGTGTAGTGTAAGGACCCTGCCTGATGATTCCCTTATTTTCCCTTCCTTTATTTTTTCTGTTACCATTTTAATCTATGGATGCTTAATAAACATATATCTTTCCAGTCAAGCATCAGAGAGAATGAGTAAACCAAGAAGTTACAACATAGTATATGGTGCTGCTCATTTTGGAGAACAAGACCAGAGTTCATGGGAACCCAAGAGATGATGTGGGTCATGGTTCGATTGATTGGGTGGCCAATGAATTTGCCAAAATGCCATATTCTGCCCAGTAACAGGTGATGATTGGATCCTGCCTGAGTGGGATGATGTCTAGAGACCCATGGAGGTTGGTTTTCAATCTTGGCCACTCAAGGGAATGATCTCTCCCTCCCTCTCTCTCTAAATCAAAGACTATTTTCCCTTTAACTTATGGTTTTCAACCCTCCCCTCTGTGCATGTCTGTCATATGGGTGTGTGTATACAGGGTGGGGGGCAAGTTAAGGTGGGGGGGATTGGCATTAGACAATAGTTAACCAGTTGTATTGAGAATCATCATAGAATTTACAGTGCAGAAGGAGGCCATTTGGCCCATCAAGTCTGCAATGGCCCTTGGAAAGAGCACCCTACCCAAGCCCAAACCTCCCCTCTATCCCCGGAACCCAGTAACCCCACCTAACCTTTTGGACACTCGGGCAATTTAGCATGGCCAATCCACCTAACCTGCACATCTTTGGACTGGGAGGAAGAGGTGCACCCGGAGGAAACCCACACAGACACGGGGGGGGGGGGGGGGGGGGGGGGGGGGGGGGGGGGTGCAAACTCCACGCAGACACTCATCCAAGGCCGGAATTGAACTTGGGATCCTGAAGCTGTGAGGCAGCAGTGCTAACCACTGTGCCACCCATTTGCTGCATATTTTATTGTAGTTCTTGTTCGAAATATAAAGTAATTTACAAACCTGGTCATTAATGGACAACAATGGGCCAAAAACGTCTGGGGATTTTCGAAGAATTATTGGTGAGTTCAACTGTGTTGCACATCCGGGTCAAGTGGGGCTGGAATTGGCCATGCACTAGCCCAGTGTGAGGTAACAGTAGTGTATTGAGATGGATAGAAAACTGGTTGGCCAACGGGAAACTGGTTGGCCAACGGGAAACAGAGTAAGAATAAACGGGTCTTTTTGCAAATGGCAGGCAGTGACTAGTGGGGATCAGTGCTCGGAACCTAGCCACAATATATATGAATAATTTAGATGGGGCAACTATCTCCAAATCTGCAGATGAAACATAAAAGGGGAGTTGTGAGGAGGATGCAGAGATGCTTCGGTGTGATTTAGACAAGTTGAGTCAGGGGTGAGCGTGAGTAAATGTATTACAGATGCAGAATAATGTGGATAAATGTGAGGTTATCCACTTTGGTAACAAAAATCACAAAGGCAGATTATTACCTGAACACCTACACATTGGAAGAGGGGAACGTGAAATGAGACTTGTATGCCCTTGTACACCAGTCACTGAAAGAAGCATTCAGCTGCAGTAGGAACTAAAGAAGGCAAATGGTATGTTCACAGCGAGAGGATTTGAGTACAGGAGCAGGGATGTCTTGCTGCAATTACACAGGGCCTTGTGAGACCACACCTATAATATCATGTGCAGTTTTGGTCTCCTTGGGCAAAATTCTCCGATGTCCGTCGCAATGCCCGGGACCGGCGGGCAAAAACGGCGCTGATGACTCAGGCGTCGGGGCCCGCTAAACTGCGCGTATTCTCCGGTCCCGAAAGGGCCAGCAGCGGAGTAACGTTTTACGCGTCGGTTTCACCCGCTGCGGAAGTGGCGCGTCGGTTGACGTCGGGCGACATCATCAACGCCGCCCGGCGAGACATAACATAAATAGTGCCCCCCCCCCCACCCGCAAGAACTCCAATCATGGCTGGGCGCCGCTCAGCCCCGAGGTTCCAGGACCGCGACCCACAGGTGCTCCTGGACGCTGTTGAAGAGGAGGGAGGAGCTTTATCCTGGAGATGGCCGCAGGGTCGCCCCACGCCTCAGAAAGCACCTGTGGAGGGATGTGGCAGAGGCCGTCAGTGCTGTGGGTTTTACCCCGAGGACAGGCACCCAGTGCCACAAGAAGATAAATGACCTCGTCAGGGCAGCCAGGGCGAGTCCCCCTCCCCGTGACCTTGACACTGACCTTGACATTCACCCTGCCCTTGACCTTGACCTTGACCCTTCCCTTGACCTTCGCCCCGCCCTTGACCTTCACCCCGCCCTTGACCTTCACCCCGCCCTTGACCTTCACCCCGCCCTTGACCTTCACCCCGCCCTTGACCTTCACCCGGACCTTGACCTTCACCCGGACCTTGACCTTCACCCGGACCTTGACCTTCACCCGGACCTTGACCTTCACCCCGCCCTTGACCTTCACCCGGACCTCGACACCGACCTTGACCTTCACCCCCGACCTTGACCTTCAGCCTGACCTTGATACCGACCTTGATCTTGACACGGACCTTGACCTTGACCCTAATTTGGTCACTAACCCTAATGCGTCGTGACCTCTGCCAGGGGATATGGGGTGGTGACTCATATGGACCGACCCGAGGACATTGTGCTGATTATTCCTGCACTGCTGCCGAGTCCTTGGAGTGGGGCCCGTGGCGCTTCACCTCTGACACCGGCTGGTGTCAGTCACCTTCCTAGTCCAGGGAACAGGTTGTCCCAACTCTCCTGCGTGGCATTCAGCAGTGTCTCGAGCTCTACAGCTGCGAATGTCGGTGCCACTCTTTATGGTACGATCTTCCTGGCTGCAATGAAAGTGTGTGGGGAGAGGAATGCTTATATGCAGCTGAAACTTTTCAAGCTCTCGGGTGCCAATCAGGACAGCAGCAAATTCAATGTTTGCTTTGGTTAGAATTGTACTAGTTCCACTGGGCACCGGTGCTGGCCCCTTTGCACGTCCTGAAAGGCTCCGACACTGGCGCTGCTATCAGGACAGCACAGCAACACCAATTCAGTCCCAGCATCTGCTCTTAGTCTCCAGGACGAAGATTTCAGGCCAATTTATATTAATGACAAGGGAAGTGAATGCACTTTTGCCATAATTGTGGACGACACATTAATAGGTGTGATGGCACAAGTCTACAGAGGAATATGGACAGATTAAGTGAGTTGGCAAAAACATGGCAGACGGAATATAAATAAGGAAAACGTGAAGTTCTGCACTATGGTAGGAAGAATAAAGGAGCTGAATATTATTAACATGGAGAAAGAGTGCTGAAAGCTGCAGAACCGTTGGATTTGGGGGTCTCCAAGCATAAATGAAAAAAAGCTAGCATGCAGTTCACTAGATAATTAGGAAGGCAAATGGAATATTGGTCTCACGTCTAACACTGTTGTTTTTACCTCTGCTACCCACCCGCCCCCCCCCCCCTCCAACAGGACAAGCGTTCTTACAACAGGGAGTGTCAGAGGATTGGAGGGGGCATTGCGGATGAGAGACCGCTTACCACGCATGAGGAAAGGGCCCTGGAACTGGCAGGCGGACCTGAGGACCGGGAGGTTTCCGAGGCAGAGGTCGGGGGCCTGCCAGCAAGTGAGCCACCGACGGCCCTTCCCCCCTCTCCCATATCCCCCCTCCCCATATCCCCCGATCTCCGCCCGAGTGTCTAACCATGCTGCTGTCTTGTGTATTGCAGGACCAAACATCGAGGCACCCGTCCCTGCGGATGCCGACCGCCCGCAGGATGCCCCAGGGCAGCCACGGGAGAGGGAGCGACCCAGCCTCTCTGGCCTGCCACGCCTCCAGCCCCCCCCCCCCCCCCCCCCCCAGGGTGGGAGAGGCATGCAGCTAAACACAGACAACGCAGCGATGAAGGGAGCTGCCAGAGGCCCCCGTCGCACCCGAGCCTGGACACCCCTACCCAGGACACTGCCACCCATGAGACGGGACTCACTGAGCGGATGGGTGAACACCAGGGGACCATGGACTCGGACTCGGAGGATGCGCACATCACAACGCCACAGCTGTCTCCAACACCCTCCACCATCGCAGAGACACTCACCCCTAACTACGACTTGAAGATGGAGTTCCGCATGAAGCCCGAATGCCTCCGCATCAGCCCGCAAACTCCGAACTCTGCAGAACTTTCCCAACTCTGGCTGACTTGCCTTGAAGGGTTCCTAGCATCTACAACCACCCCCCCACCGGGGCACAGAAGCTGCACGTCCTCCACTCCAGTGTGGGTATTGACGCTTACGCCATAATCAAAGAGGAAACGGATTTTGATGACGCTATACAAAAGCTAAAAGGACAATTCATCAAACCGATCAACAGGGTATTCGCTCGACATCTGCTGGCCACCAGAAAGCAGGTCCCCGGTGAGTCTCTAGACCAATACGCCCGGGCCCTCTATTCCCTGGGGAGAGGTTGCGCCTGTGTAACGGTGTCCGCTACAGAGCGCATGGAGCTACTCATCAGAGACGCTTACGTGGCTGGGATGCTGTCTCCCGTGATCCGCCAGCGGATGCTGGAAAGAGACGAACTCAGTTTAACGGAGACGCTGACTCTCTCCGCCTCCCTGGAGGTCGCAGATCTAAGCGCTCGCACCTATGACCCTGGCCAGGCCGCCTCCTGGCACGCTTCCCACCAGCCACCCACCGCTCCCGGCCTCCCTCAGGCTTGTGCCACGGGGCGCCCCGATAAATCCGCAGGGCCCCGCTGCTACTTTTGTGTGTACGCAAAACACCCTCGCTCGCGCTGCCCAGCCCGCTCCGCCCTCTGTAAGAGCTGCGGGAAGAAGGGCCACTACTCCACGGTCTGCCAGGCCAAAACGCTGGCTGCAGCGCTTCTGGAAGCTGCACAGCACTCTCCCCCCCTCCCCCAGGCCTCTGCAAACGGCCTGTGTGCCTCTCTCTCTCCCCCAGGGCCCCTCCAGCCGCTCCCGACTCGCGCCCCGCCGGCCAACAAGCGCACCACCCCGGCCCCTCCAGGCCTCTGCCTGCCCGCCGCCCACGTTTCTCCCCCCCCGCCCCCGGGCCCCGGCGCCCGACCGGCCCGCCTCTCCGGGCCCTCCCGGTCCCTGCCTGCCCGCAGCGCGACTCTGCCCCCCCCGCCCCCGGCCCGCGCGCCTTACCTCCTCCCGCAGCTGATGCGCCTAACCGGCGTCCTGGAGCCGGCTTCCGCATCCCCACAGCTGATGCATGTTACTCACCTCCTGGAGCCGGACTGCGCGTCCCCACAGCTGCTACACCCGGCTCGCCTCACCGCTCACAGCGCCGGCAACGCTAGCTCCGCCACCAGCGGCCACAAGGGCTTCCTGGGCGCCGCCATCTTGGGGTGCCGAACCCACATGCGGGTCCTGGGCGCCGCCATCTTGGGGCCCCGACCCCACGTGCGGATACTGGGCGCCGCCATCTTGGGGAACAGACCTCACATGTGGATCCTGGCCACCGACTTCCAGATCTGCCACGCAAGGTCCCTCCAGCATCGAATCGGACAGCGATGACGGATTTTCTCCACGGCTCGCGGCCGTTCACCTCACATATGGATCCTGGCCACCGTCTTCCAGATCTGCCACGCAAGGTCCCTCCAGCATCGACTCGGATGGCGACGACGGATTTTCTCCACGGCTCATGGCCGTTCAACTCGACCAGTCTCATCCACGCACGCTCGCCAAAACGACTACGCTGATCCACCTCAACGGCCACGAGACGGACTGCCTGCTGGACTCCGGGAGCACGGAAAGCTTCGTTCACCCTGACACGGTAAGACGCTGTGCGCTCCCTGTCCATCCTGTAACACGCAAAATCGGTTTAGCCTCAGGTTCGCACTCCGTCCACATCACCGGGTGCTGCATCGCGGCCCTTACGGTCCAAGGGAAGGTTTTTAAAAATTATAAATTCTTTGTCCTCCTTGACCTTTGCGCACTGGCACTCCTAGGACTGGACTTCCAGTGCAACCTGCAGAGCTTGACTTTTCAATTCGGCGGCCCTATACCCCCTCTCACTGTCTGCAGCCTCGCGTCCCTCAAAGTGGACCCTCCCTCCCTGTTTGCTAACCTCACCCCCGATTGCAAACCCATCGCCACACGGAGCAGACGGTACAGCGCCCAGGACCGATCCTTCATCAGGTCCGAGGTCCAGAGGTTGCTGACGGAAGGGGTCATCGAGGCCAGCAACAGTCCCTGGCGAGCCCAAGTGCTGGTGGTCCGGACGGGGGAGAAAAACCGGATGGTCATCGATTACAGCCAAACCATCAATCGGTTTACGCAACTGGACGCGTATCCTCTTCCCCGTATTTCTACCATGGTAAACGAGATCGCGACATACAAGGTCTTCTCCACTGTGGACCTTAAGTCCGCTTACCACCAGCTCCCCATCCGCGCGAGTGACCGACTGTACACCACGTTCGAGGGTGACGTGCGCCTCTACCACTTCCTTAGGGTTCCATTTGGTGTCAGGAATGGGGTCTCGGTCTTCCAACGGGAGATGGACCGAATGGTCGACAAGTACGGATTACAGGCTACCTTCCCGTACCTTGATAATGTCACCATCTGCGGCCACGACCAGCAGGACCATGATGCCAACCTCCAGAAATTCCTCCAAACCGCAAAACTCCTTAACCTCACGTACAATAAGGATAAATGCGTGTTTAGCACCGACCGCCTAGCCATCCTCGGCTACGTAGTGCGTAACGGAGTGATAGGCCCCGACCCCGAACGCATGCGCCCCCTGATGGAACTCCCTCTCCCCAATACCCCCAAATCCCTCAAACGCTGACTGGGGTTTTTCGCATACTACGCCCAATGGGTTCCCAACTACGCGGACAAGGCCCGTCCCCTCATGCAAACCACGACCTTCCCGCCGTCGACGGAGGCCTGCCAGGCCTTTAGCCGCATCAAAGCGGACATCGCAAAGGCCACGATGGGTGCCATCGACGAGGCCCTCCCCTTCCAGGTCGAGAGCGACGCATCAGAAGTAGCTCTGGCGGCCACCCTGAACCAAGCGGGCAGACCCGTGGCCTTCTTCTCCAGAACTCTCCAGGCTTCCGAACTCCGCCACCCATCTGTGGAAAAGGAAGCCCAGGCCATAGTCGAAGCCGTGCGACATTGGAGGCACTATTTGGCCGGCAGGAGGTTTACCCTCCTCACAGACCAACGGTCAGTAGCCTTCATGTTTGATAATGCACAAAGGGGCAAGATCAAAAATGACAAGATTTTACGGTGGCGGATCGAGTTGTCCACGTACAACTATGATATCTTGTATCGTCCTGGGAAGCTCAATGAGCCTCCTGATGCCCTGTCCAGCGGTACCTGCGCCAGCGCGCAGATAGACCGCCTCCGCTCCCTCCACGCAGACCTCTGCCATCCAGGGGTGACCCGCCTACACCACTTCATTAAGACCCGCAACCTGCCCTACTCCATCGAGGAATTCAGGTCAGTAACCCGTGGCTGCCACATCTGCGCAGAGTGCAAACCCGCACTTCTACCGCCCCGAGCGCGCACACCTGATCAAAGCATCCCACCCCTTCGAACGTCTTAGCATTGACTTCAAGGGGCCCCTTCCCTCTAACAACCGCAACATTTACTTCCTGGCGGTTATCGACGAACACTCCCGCTTCCCCTTCGCCATTCCCTGTCCCGACATGACCACATCGACCGTCATTAAGGCCCTACTCTCCATCTTCTCACGGTTCGGCTACCCCGCGTACATTCACAGCGATCGGGGGTCCTCATTTATGAGCGACGAGCTGCGTCAATTCCTGCTCGACAGGGGCATCGCCTCTAGCAGGACGACCAGCTATAACCCCCGGGGTAACGGACAGGTCGAGCGGGAGAATGGTACCATCTGGAAGACCATACTACTGGCCCTCCGGTCTAGAAATCTCCCTATTTCCCGATGGCAAGAGGTGCTCCCCGATGCACTGCACTCTATCCGCTCACTCCTCTGTACTGCAACTAATCAGACACCTCATGAGCGTCTTCTTGTTTTCCCCAGGAAGTCGTCCTCCGGATCCCCTCTCCCGACGTGGCTGGTCACCCCCGGCCCCATCTTGCTCCGGAAGCATGTGCGGGTGCACAAGTCCGACCCGTTGGTGGAGCATGTCCAGTTACTCCACGCTAACCCGCAGTATGCGTATGTGGAGTACCCCGACGGTCGGCAGGACACGGTCTCCCTCCGGGACCTGGCACCCGCCGGCGTGCGCCCCGCCCCCCACCACAGACCCCCCCCCTCCCCTTTTTCACCCCAGCACCCCACTCAGCTTCCCCATCCCTCATCCATGGCGTCTCCGCGGCCAGCTCAGGTGACGGAGACCATTCAAGGTCCATCGCTCCCGGACTCCAGGATGTCAGCAGGACCATCAGCCGATCCGACGACAACTCCTCCACTACGGCGCTCGGCCAGGACGTCAAGGACCACCAAAAGACTGATTGAATCCCTCTAGAGTTCTACAGCCCCATGGACTTTCTTTTGTAAATATTGTTATGTCTGGGCCAGTGGCAAGCCCCCAAATTCGATAAGGGTACGGAGAGAAAATTATTCTCCCGACGGCTACTCATACCATCAGTTCTCCCCCCCCCCCCCCCCCCCCCCCCGGGTCTCGTTCACACCCCCCCCCCCCCCCCCCCCCGCCTTCCTTCTCCGTAAGGGGTGAATGTGATGATATGATCTGCATACTCGTCTGCCATTGGGCCAGAACGTCGGCTTACCATTGGCCCTGGTCGGTCATGTGCCTCTCGACCGATTGGCCGAGAGGCTGAGTTAACCACGCCTCTATTAACGAGGTATAAATGCTCCAATGCCTGACGATCGTCCCTTTCCACTGTAGACGATCGCAGAGCTGTGTTCTAGTTAATTAAAGCCAGACTTTGGTAAATCACTCGCCTCGCGTGCAATCGATGGTACATCATGTAGCCAGCTTGCCCGCATCCCATGAATGAAGACAAAAAAAAAGAAAAATTCAAACAAGTGTAAGGGCAACGAGAAGTAAAAACATTGGTTTGATCCTCACCCACTTACCAGCCTAAGGGTCAGTGAGGTCTATTCTAGTGTCCTATCACCAGCCTAGTTGAGACCCCGTTTACTTCAATCCAGGTCAGGGATTTAACAATGCAGTAGATTTACTGAGTCATTTATTTGAAATATAGAATCAAGTGCATCCTTGTGGTATAATACTATCTGAACGAATGTTTGAAAGCTTTTTGAGTCCTACTATCCATACCAGAAGGGATGTGATGAACTAAACAGCATAGAATCATAGAGTAGTTACAACACAAAATGAGGCCATGTCTTTCCCGAAATGTTTCTTACAAATATCTTGATCCATACCAGGGTAATGAGGTACTAGGGATGAAAAATGGTCATTGGCTAGTTGGGCAATTTCACAATAACTTCTAATGGGGGGTATTTCACCCCCCCACCCCACACCCAATCCCAACCTTAAGCTCTTCCCCAACATCGCATTGATGTTATGATGATAAATTGATGGCCATGTTTCAGAGGGCCTGACAATTTGTCACCCACCTTGGCCCACCCCCAGTCTTCTTACCAAAGTGACTACCGGCAAAGGGTTAAAATCGAAGCAAATGTTTGTTCCTGGATCAACACATAACTGAACTGATGCCAGGTAGAAAGACAAGTCAGAACACCCAGTACAATAAGCTACACTTTCATTCATGACATTCAAGCACCAACTTAGTAATTTTAATTAGAGATTGTCACAGTGATCCACCATGTAATCAACACACAGGTCAATTCAGCAGCAGTCCCAAAATTAGTCACCAATTAACTGACTGTGCCTTGGTGGAATACTGTTTCACAGATAGCACTGCCCAAAATGACCATTCATCTTTCAGGAGCCTGGCAGCTCAGATATAAATTTGGCACAGCCTCTCGAATCAGACCGTGGGAATATTGGGCTTTCAGCTTCTTACCCCCTTTAATTTCTGCATTTCCAAACGATGAGTCTTGAGCGTGACATCTTGTGGTGCAGTGGGTAGCGTCTCTACCGCTGGGCCAGAAGCTCCGGATTCCGACTTCAACTTCATGACTCCACGGAAGGAGAGTTCATAATGTGGCCAAACAGGCCTGTAAACCCTTCCAATGGCAGGCGGGAAGTGCAGGAGAGTTTCCTGGTCAGCCATACTGCAGAAGGCAGTGGTAAACCACAGCAGGGCTTTACCAAGCATAATCACGGACCAATCCAAATGAAAGTCAATGGTTGCCAATACCCTCATCAAGGAATGGTACTCGGAGGAGGAAGATACTCTTTGATGTGTTGGGTATGCGAGGACTGCGTTTACCATAGCAGTCAGAGAGACAGGCTACCAACACTTGTAGAATTACAACTCTATTTTATTTAACTATGAGCTGTTAAACATACTTACACTGTGGGTTGACACTATGTTAAGTTGACTGGAGACCCGAGGCTAACCTGACCAGACTATACTGCTAGCACATGGTAGATGTTCGTGTTGCTGATCACGAGCTCTGGCTGTCTCAGAGGCTGGATCCCGAGAGAGCAGGTAAACTAGTGCCCTCTGGCTTTATAGTGGCCGTGTCCTGTCTGGTGATTGGCTGCTGTGTTCTGTGTGTTGATTGGTCATTCAGTGTGTCAGTCAGTGTCTGTCTGTGCACCATCATATACTTGTGTGTATATTCTGACACTCTTGACCAGAAATAAATTGCAAGGCATTTTGATGAGAGTTAGTTTTCCTCAGTAAGTGACCTTTTCTTGGTCCTGGACTTTTCCGTAGATTCCCTGCAGTGCAGGCGGCCATTTGGCCTATCGGACTCTGCACCGACTCTCTGAAAGAGCACTCTACCTAGGCCCATTCCCCCGCCCTATCAACGTAACCCCACCTGACTTGCTCATCTTTGGACTGTGGGGGGGGGGGGGGGGGACCAGAGCACCCGAAGGAAACTCACGCAGCCGGGGGGGGGGGGGGGGGGGGGAGAACGTGCAAACGCCACACAGTCAGTCACCCCAGGCTGGAATCGAACCTGGGTCACTGTTACAGTGAGGCGGCCGTTGTCATTGGAGTTTTCTCCCCACAATTTTCCTGTGCAGCTGCCACTCCACTCCCAGTTCTCTGGTTGATAAATGCACCGCCTAGTGTGATACGGAGCCACAGGAGACGTTTTTAATTATCAGCCTCTGCGGAGTTAGTTAGGTACTCCCAACAGCAGCAGCTCCACAGGTGCTACATTTAGCATCAACACTTGCAGAGAGGACTAAAATTGTTGCCCCATGAGAAAGTGTAGGTGTGTGATGTCAGGTATTTTTTTTTTTTTAAATTTAGAATATCCAATTCATTTTTTCCAATTAAGGGGCAATTTAACGTGGCCAATCCACCTAACCTGCACATCTTTGGGTTGTGGGGGTGAAACCCACGCAGACACGGGGAGAATGTGCAAACTCCTCACAGACAGTGACCCAGGGCCGGGATTCGAACCCGGGTCCTCAGCGCCGTAGGCAGCAATGCTAATCACTGTGCCACCGTGCCGCCCGTGATGTCAGGTATAGCGGGTTGGGTTTGAGATCCATCTCCGAGGTTAAACAGCTACTTCCCATTGAAGTTCATCCATGAAGAATGGAATATGAATGGGATGCGACAGCAAGTATATGCCAGCACCTTTGGAACTGAATGTGAGAATGGCATAGCACCTGCTGGGGGCTTCCTATCACCGTTTAAGTATAAGCAAAATGTTGCAAAATGACTTTTCTGAGTCACGATACACTGCATCAAGGAAGCATGGAATGAATAATTCACACCAACATTTAGAATGACTGGTTTCGGAGCGCAGCTCCTTCATCGGGCGAGTCACTCACCTGAGGAAGGAGCAGTGCTCCGAAAGCAAGTGATTCTAAACAAACCTGTCGGACTTTAACCTGGTGTTGTAAGACTTCTTACTGTGCCCACCCCAGTCCAGGAGTTGTGAGGTGAGGGTGGAGAGGGGAGGTGCACCTCCTCAAAACCAGCATTGGTGGTGGAAGGGTAGCAACGACAAGCAGGCTCTTTGAAACAATCATATGCGAGGGGAAAATAGCATTACTGCTGAGCTAACCAGTTAGAATGAACATCCAGTACATGCAAGTAAAAATGTTCAACCCGAATTTCGTCCCTAGTCGGATGCACTTGCTCTCACTGCATAGCCATCAACAACAAAGTATGATTCGATTTCCTCCACCCACTCCCCTTCCCTCGCCCCAGTCTGTAGCCTATAGGAGCAATAGATCAATCATAATGCGCCCGCCGTTACCTTGTCAACTGCAATTCAGGGGAAATAAAATGCCCTAGCTAAAAGTAATCGATTATAATCCGGTTAAACAGTGGATGAGAAAGCTGGGCACTAGCCTGAGTTGGCAGAACCCAATTTCAGACGGTGGGCACCTGCACTCAATCCCTCACAGAAACATCTGTGGAACCTGCCTGAAACAGGGGTTAGGCTCCTTGGCCACGCTCAGGATGGGCCGAATGCCCATTCTCGTAGCCCCATGCGGCGACAGAGTCCTGGAGGGTATTTTCTGGTCTAACCCAGGGGTCAACAACGTGCATCATTGGAGTTGCACAAAACTCTTCAACACCTCATTTGCAGCTCCCAAACCTTTCCACTTGAATCGCAATAACATGAAAAAAAAACCTTTAAAAATGAAGTTATGGACAGATAGTCGCATTTTGACTGGTGGGACAAAAATACATCATTGCGCTCTAAGCAAATCTGCTTGGCAGGCACAGCTACAGCATAATTATGGATAATGCCTCTGGTCTGTGAAATGGGTTTAATGGTTGCGACCATTATTGTTTTGAATAAAGCTTAAGCAATAAATTCAAATGTGCTATTTGTTGTCACGAGACTCAATAGCCCCCCCCCCCCCTCCCCCCCCCCCAAAAAAGGCCTCAATTCTACTTTTTCTTTACTCCTTTATGGGATGTGGGCGTCGCTGGTTAGGCCAGCATTTATTGCCCAACCCTAGTTTCCCTTCAGAAGGTGGTGGTCAGTTGCCTTCTTGAACCGCTGCAGTCCTTAAGGTGTAGGTACACCCACTGTGCTGTTAGGGAGGAAGTTTCAGGATTTTGCCCCAGCGACAGTGAAGGAGCAGCGATATATTTCCAAGTCAGGGTGGTGAGTGACTTGGAGAGGAAACCTCCAGGTGGTGGGGTTCCCAGATATCTGCTGCTCTTGTCCTTCCAGGTGGCAGTGGCCGTGGGTTTAGAAGGTGCTGTCTATGGAAGCAGCTGAAGATGGTTGGGCCTAGGACACTAACTGAGACCATCCTGCAGTGATGTCCTGGAGATGAGATGATTGACTTCCAACTACCACAACCATCTTCGTTTGTGCCAGGTATGACTTCAAGCAGCAGAGAGTTTCCCCCCCGATTCCCACCGACACCTATCTTATGTTAAGGTATGTTTTGAAGGTGCTTTTGACAACATTATAGTTTCAAATGTCAAAAAAACTCAATAATTCATGGTTAGTTTCATTCCAATATGATGTTTTTTTTCTATTGCTAAATTCAACACATGTATTTTACATATTATATGTACAAATTAGGTGTTCTACCAGAGGCAGTTGGCAATTTGCCAAGTATTTGGTTTAGAACTACAGAATGTTCGTTGTGACTCCCAATAGTTTTTATTGTAGGCAATTATTTATTCATTTTTTATAAAAAGGTTCTTAAGGGGTAAAAATGGTTGCCAATCCTTGGCCTAATCAGTGGTCCTTAGAAGGGGCCACCTCAAGATGTGAATCTTTCTTTTGTACCAGCCCAAATGTGAAGCCAGGAAGACCAGCGGGTGACTCCCAGGCTGCAGTTGACCCGCCCTCTTCTGCGTTATTACCTTTCCCCCATCCCCTCAACAAGACAATGGGCCATCTCCAAAATCAGCAAGGTGCAATAGAAAACGAAAATGGCGTCCGTAGCTCACAGATTAACTGCAGAAAAAGCTCAAATGGACTAGAGTGCAATTTCTAACCCAAGGGCGTTAAAATTCACCAAGGCATTGGATCAGAGTTGAGTGGTCCGGTTGGATTTGGAGGAGAACAGCAAACACTGTAAAACTTATAACAAAGCTTTTAAGTCAGTGATTGGACACCTGATAATATTCTGAAATATTCTGAATTTTATAGCATTTTATCATATCAGTCAAACATTTCACACACAATGAAGAGTGTTGACTACCGTTATGTAGGCAAGCATGACAACCACTTTATAGAAAAGCCAAGATCCCCCAAGCAGCAATGAGATAAGTGGCCATTTTTTATGCTTGTGAAGGGACAAATATTAGCCCAAGTACTGGGACAACTCACTGCTCTTCTCGGATTTGTGCTTTGGGATCTTTGCCATCCCCCAGAACAGGTAGACTCGGGTCTAACAACAGACAATGCAACTTTTTAAGTTCTGCAGTGGAGACATTCCAGGTCATTTGCTTAGTTCCCTGATTAGGGCTAGAACTGACATCTGACTAACTTTGAGGCAAAGTTTTTTTTAAAATAAATTTAGAGTACCCAATTATTTTTCCAATTAAGGGGCAATTTAGCGTGGCCAATCTACCTAACCTGCACATCTTTGGGTTGTGCGGGTGAAACCCATGCAGACACGGGGGGAATGTGCAAACTCCACACGGACAGTGACCCAGGGCCGGGATTCGAACCCAGGTCCTCAGTGCCGTAGGCAGCAATGCTAACCACTGTGCCACCGTGCTGCCCACTTTGAGGCAAAGTTGATATCTATCCAAGGAAGGCACAGATGCCAGAAAGAGTTGGGGAGTTTGGAAGCTTGTGGATGAGAAGCTAGCCAAATTGAGGAAGTCAGAAGGATATTACGCATGGTCCAACTGGCTTGGTGCCAAATAGATTCAGGCTTGAGAGATAGGGCACGATTCTCCCAAAAGGGAACAAAGTCCCCGAGCGAGCGTGTTTAACCACTTGTTTCCTGGCACTCCCAGGCTATCACTGCCAGGATGCCAAGCTGGCACCAGCAGTGACAGGGCACCACCCTACCCAAAGGGCAAGCAGCTGGCGCCTCTGATCCTCTTGGAGACCCCCATGAGTGTCGTTCCGTCTGGTTCCCATTTCTGGGGACCAGTGCTGAACGGCGCTCGCCCGAATTCTCTGAGACGAAAGGGTTGAATCCCAAAGCCTCAGGCACCTCGGGAATCTGCCTCACTCTAATGTGCAGATTTGCTAAAAGGTGATCCTGCCCTCCATATGTTTTGGGCATGTCCGAGGCTTCGGGAATGTTGGCAGGGATTTGTGTGGGCTGGTAACATGCTGGTTGTCCAGACGATGCCTTTGCAATCGATTCACCCACTTGCTAACAGAGCTAATGTTGATTTGTGCTAAATAAACCTTATATACATCGTGGGTCTCGGTACCTGTTTATGGATCACAACACCATCACGCAGTCAGTCTAAATGCATCCCAGCAAACTCCCTCCATACCTCTCATGCTAAAGAAGAACATGGACCTTTTTGTCAGAGCCATCTTTGTCGGCAGTGTCATTTAAAGGTTAAATCAGGGGCTGCATTTTACATCTCAATTTCCTATCACATGACAACAAATAGTTTCCTTTGCAGGTGAATGATAAAATACTGACGTAGGGACCCTGGGAAGTCCCCACCAGATAGCAGATCACCATGAGGCAAAACCGAGGAATCTGGGACTGAGACACTGGGGATCGCAAAGGGAGGAATTCATGTTCCATTTCCCAACATCTTGATGTACACATAATTCATGGTGGCTTTTGGTTTTGCTGAAAGTTTTAGAAATTAAAATGTAGAAACTGGTCACGGGGCCGTATTGATAGTTTTGTGGTGCCCTAATGTTTACAAAAAGTCTGTTTCCAATTATGAAATAAGACCATAAGACATAGGAGCAGAATTAGGCCACTCGGCCCATCGAGTCTGCTCCGCCATTCAATCATGGCTAATATTTTTTTCATCCCCATTCTCCTGCCTTCTCCCCTTAACCCCTGATTCCCTTATTAATCAAGAACCTAGCTATCTCTGTCTTAAAGACACTCAGTGATTTGACCTCCACAGCCTTATGCGGCAAAGAGTTCCACAGATTCACCATCCTCTAGCTGAAGAAATTCCTCCTCATCTCTGTTTTAAAGGATCGTCCCTTTCGCCTGAGATTGTGTCCTCTGGTTCTAGTTTTTCCCACAAGTGGAAACATCCTCTCCACGTCCACTCTGTCCAGGCCTCGGGGTATCCTGTAAGTTTCAATATGATCCCCTGTTGCACGTTTTGCTATGGGTGTAAAACGCGTTTATTGGAGTGTATTAACTTGCCTCTGTTAAAGGCCGGGTGCTTAACACTACTAGGCTCTGTATATGTATTTTTCAGCTCAGGAGTCGCCAGATGCCGTATAGACACCTCACAAATATTCCAAGGTCAGGTTCAAAGTAATACAACGATACACCGATTAGTAAGTTCCAAACGATCAATATTTATTATACAATTATAATAAATACGCATGCACACACTAAGGGACTAAGCTATGACTAAACTAAGCAATCAGAATACTTAACTAAACAGGAACAGGCAAGGTCAGGGAGCGAGGCCTTCGTCCCGGTCTTGATCTGCAACCTTCAGAAAGCGTGCTGGTCACTGGGGGTCTAGCGGGCTTGGTTCGCGTAGCGAGCGTCGTATTGGCACTTACGGTTCGGCGGCTGGTGCTCAACGGCTGGAGTCAGGATACACGTTCAAGGTCTTGGTCAAAGCCGGAGCACGAAACAACAGACAGGACCATGTGTGGGGTCTATCTTTTATAGGACCCCAATGTCCGTGCCTCTTTTGGGGCAGGCTTTACCTTCAGGTATCGATTGGACCGAATTCTAATCGATATCTTTTGAATCCCCCCCTCAATGTGAGGGTCTCTTCTTGATGGAGGGGGCGGTTTCTATAGTGGATACTTCTGGTGCTGCTCTGTCTGGACATCCACTTAAAGTATCTATTCAAACCTGAATGTTGCCATTGTGTGTGCCCAGATCTGGATTGCCTCATTAATATGCAAAGCGTTTTGCCATTAACACCTTTGGTTTGAGATCTTCCACCTGGCCAGAAACTAGTTTTGCTGCTTGCAAAATGCTAATCAGTCTTTGCAGACTGCTGTCTTGGCTAAACTGCTTTTCCCTGCAGTCTTAGCAATTTTCCATCTTGTCAGTCCAGTGTCCATTTTAGGTGGCTACAGTGGCTACACCCCCCTCATCCTTCTGAACTCCAACGAGTACAGAACCAGAGACCTCAACTGTTCCTCATACGACAAGCACTTCATTCCAGGGATCATTCTTGAGAACTTCCTCTGGACCCTTTCCAAGTCCAAAACATCCTTCCTTAGATACAGGGTGCAAAACTGCTCACAATACTCCAAATGGGGTCTGACCAGAGCCTTATACAGCCTCAGAAGTACATCCCTGCCCTTTTATTCGAGCCCTCTTGACATGAATGCAAACATTGCATTTGCCTTCCTAACTGCCGACTGATGATTTCAATTTATATAAGTGTATGGGAAATAATTGAATGACCACATAGCCTCGTAACTGATGTTCAAACAAAAATCCTTTTCAGAATCAAAGACACACAACGATCAGAGAAACTTAGAATCATCTTGGAATAGCAGTTCTCAAGGATGGAGTTCCAAAACACTGCACCAGCCCTGGATGTTGGCCAGTGAATGCGCTGGCCCAGGGCCACAGCTGCACTTATCAGTGGAATATTCTGATGCTCTCCAGCTCTGATTGGAAATAACCTATTTCATCAAGAACAGGACAAAGCTTCTTTGTGTCTGCAAGCTATTCTACTCGGTAACATTATCAAAGTACTACATGGTAAATGTACCTTCTGTACCTATTCCAACGTAGCCTCAATAGCCAAGTAATGCGAGATACTTGCTGGAAGGGAATGTCCGATCATGTATTAAATCTCCTCTCCCCTGTGACTCAGCTGTTTCCTGCCCTAAGCAGTTGAGCTGAACAAACAACAATATTCATTCATATAGTGCCGTTAAACATAGTAAAATATCCAAGGCACCTCACAGGTTTGTTCCTGATGTTACCATTTGAAGTGGGGCTGAAGAGGTTTGGGTAAATGCGATTAGGACTATTTGCTTATCTAGGGGTTAACATTGACATGATCGACTCCGGGGGGGGGGGCCTCCACGGCATCCAGGCCCGTGATCGGGGGCTACCGATCGGCGGTGCCTGCGATCTGGAGGGGGCTTACCTTCTTCCACGTGGGCCTGCTGTGTCGCTCCGGCATGTTGCACGGCGCCGGTGCTGAGACAGCCACCACACGCTTTCGCACGCCTGTGCGCTGACTCGCACCGGCAGTGCAGGGCGCCAAAGCAACGTGGGGCACTCTTGCGCCATGCTGGTCCCCTCAGGACCGCTGAATCGCTGGGCAAGGAGGCGTGCACCACTCCGGTGTTTACGCCGGCGTCAACACTTGGCTGGGATTTTGGAGAATCCCGGCCATGGACTTCTTAAGTGGCCCCATTGACCAGAGTCCCGTGCCGGGTGCGTTTAGATGGGTGTTTCCCAGCGCTCACAGTGTTGAGAAAGATCAGGCTATCGAACAAGACTCTGTTGCAATCGGAGGCCTCAGTGGGAACGCCCCTCCAGGGCCGCACTTAGTCCCTTTTCCTGCACTAATGACCTCCGCTCACCAGACCTCCTCGGTGCAGGAGGAGATCGGGATGCCATTTTTAAATGGCTAACCATGGGCAGGTTTGTCCGTCTCGCCGCACCCGTTTTCTGGTGCAGCGCCCTCGCCCCATAGGCAGCGGTATCCTCCGTCCCAGCAGCCGGCCAATGGTGTCTCCATTGTGGGCAACCCCACCCCATCGGGAAATCCGTGGACGTGTGAGCGCTGCCAGCGAAGCGGAGGATCCCGCCGATGGAAAATCCTGCTCCTGATCTCTCGACCCTCCCCTTCCGCCCGCGTGATGCCTGGACCCCCCAACTCACCCATCAGGGAGGGGGCCTCTCACAGATAGGATACCCCGGGCCCAATCCCCAGTGTGGGCACAATGTCAGCCTGGCAATGCCACCTGGTCACCCTGGTGGCAATGCCAGGATGCCAAGCAGACAGTGTCAGGGTGCCACCCCACTGAGAGGGCAACCACCCAGGGGCCTCTCATCCCATGGGAGACCTCCCCCAAGTGCCGTGTGATCCCCATTTGTGGGAACCAGTACTGAATGGCGCTCGCCTGAGGGGTGGGATTTACCGGCTGTTTTAAGCTGGTGGTAAATTTTGGTCTCACGCCGGTGCACAGTTTTTCCGGCAACAAGGGGGAAACACGGGAAATCCTGTTGACAACGCCAGGACCAGTAGATCACGCTGGTGGGCAAATCCCGCCCAGGGTCTCCGAGGTGAAGGGGTTAGATCCCAACGCCTCGGGTAGATCAGGCGAGCTGCATATCAGAGTGAGGCTAGCTGCAGATTTGGCAAATACTGACCCTGCCCTCAATGGGTGGGATTCAGATCACGCCGTATTGCGAGATCCCTTAGATCTTGAGAGGTCTGGTGAGCCAGGTAGATCCCCGACGAGGCCTCTCCCGGCATCTACAGGCTACATCGTGCCCCTGTTTGGATTCAGCCAACAGATTGCATCCTAGGAGTACATCAAGATGTTAACAAATGGAACACAAGTTCCTCATTTGAGATCCCCAGCGTCTCAGTCCCAGATTCACTTGTTGTGCCTCACGGTGATCTGCTATATGGGTGAAGACTTGCCAGTCCCTCTACTTCAGATGACCAAAAGCTTACATAGAACATACAGTGCAGAAGGAGGCCATTTGGCCCATCGAATCTGCACCGACTCACCCATGCCCTCACTTCCACCCTATCCCCGCAACCCAATAACCCCTCCTAACGCAGACACGGGGTGCAGACTCTGCACAGACAGTGACCTAGCAGGGAATCGAACCTGGAACCCTGGCGCTGTGAAGCCACAGGTAGTTTTTAAAGGAGTGTCTTAAAGGAAGACAGGAAGATAGCGAGGCAGAAAGATTTAGGGGTGGAATTCCAGAGATTAGAGTACCAGTCGGCTGAAAGCATGGTCATCAATGGTGGAGCGGCTAAAATCGGGACATGCAAGAGGCCAAAACTGAAGAGCTCAGAAAACAGAGCAGAAGATACAGAGCAGATTTAATCCCTGCCTTGTGCTGCATTAACTAATCGCAGCTGGGACAATACATGGGAGTGGCAGAATTAAGCTTGTACTGTATTAAGTGAGGCATTTGCGCACACACGGATTCCTACTCCTGATTAATAAATCGGGATCATTGCCTGAAGATAATGGAGTTGGCATTTACCTTCAAGGGTAGCAGGTGAGGTTTTTGGGTTGTACCTCAAGTTGTATTCCACCCCAAATGGAAGGGTGAGAACTCATGACAAAAAATTGAAAAAGAGAGAGTGAGATATTATGTATGAGGTACTGTTCACCACTCATGTCCTCTTCTCTAACCCATGAAGCATTGAAATGCAAATCCTTAGTTCTCAACTTCAAATCCCTGCTGGTTGCACCCCACCTCATCTCTGAAGTTTTACGTGACCCTTTCAAGCCAAACCTCTGGTTTTCTGTATATTTGCTCCCTTCAGCTCACAGTGGCTGAGAGCACCTTTAGTTAGTAAGTTGCTGCTAACTTTCTCTAAGCCCCTCTGCCTTGCTTTTCCTCCAACTTTAAAAGTCTTTAAAAAACTCAATTTTCCCTTAACTTTTTGGTCACTTTGAAAATCTCCCACCAGCATTTTACATCCTTGGAACATTTAGGCGCTATATAAACGCGAACGGTGTGTCTACTGTTAATGTTGTGACGCTCGAAGCTTCGAAGGTGCTTGGAATAATTTGGAGCGTGTACACAGGTTCGCTGTGAGGTCACTGCTCAGACTCTCTTCATTGAGCGAGTTAACATGTACTCCAGATCTGGCTTCAGTGAAATCAGCCGTACCAAGATAGAATCAAACTCCCCTCGACAGGAAAGCCATAGCAATCAAGTCAGCCAATCATTTATCATACGTCAAAATCAATTCTTGCCTTGCTTCCCAGCAAGCTTGGATTCCCAGTTAGTTAAGCAGAGGAGTGGGCCGAGACAGAGTTCTCTTTCAGAGCGCCGGTGCAGACTCGATGGGCCAAAAGGCTTCCTTCTGCATTGCGGGAATTCTATGGTATTGGTGGGATAGTACTGTGGAAGAATGAGCACAAAGTGCTGAATAGACTCCTTAATCTATACTGTCTGTAATCCCTGCAACACAGCTTCTGGTAACTAATAGCGTCTGATTGTGGATCTTAGTTCCTATTTATTCAGGTGAATAAAGTGTGACCCAATTATTCGGATTGACTGAATATTGGCTAGTTTTCCAATCATGGGGAGGTTGAATCGATGTGAGTGAAGCTGAATCCACTGCAGTAGCAGTTTGTCTCGGGTACCAGCATGCTGAAGCATTGGCGCCGTTATAAACCTGCTCAAACTTTGCACGTTCCATGCATTCAACCTCCTCCCATCTTTGTCTGTGCAGTAGCAAAGGCTCCAGCATGCTTTGCTCACCCCAACCTCTTGCCCCCTCAGCAAACCCCCTGGGAGTGCAGTGGGTTGGGGAGGAGAGAAAACAGAATCAAAACAGGAGCTTTGCGCGACTATTATGCAATTTAAAGTTGAGCAACTTGGGCCCAATGGACTTGGCCCAGAGATGTGTAATGAGACACTGCTTTCCCCTATCTCCCTGGATAGTTCTGCCAATTTGCAACAGGTGGCTTGTCTTTGATTTCAGTCGCATTTGTTTTTTAAATTTAAAAAATAGTGGCCACATTAAGAGGATATCATGGAAACCTACAGCACAGAAATAGGTCACTCAGCCATTCAGGCCTGTGTCAGTGCCCACTTATTTTGTGTAACTCTGTAAGTTCCTTATCCTCATGTACCGGTCCAACTCCCTTTTGAAATTATTGACGGGATCAACTTCCACCACCTTCACAGATAGAATGCACCAGTTCCCAATAACACGGAGTGCAAACCTTTCACAGTCTTTTGCCTCTAGATCTTGCGCAACTATGTTTAGTCTGTTTACTCACTTTCCATAGAGAAAAGCTTTTCTCCATGTAGTTCATCCAAATCTCTCATCATCTTGGAAACCTCCGTTCGATCAACTCTTCACCACCTTCACTGATCCAAGGCTAACGGTCCTAGCTTTTCCAACTTTTCATCATAACTGAAGACCCCCATCCTCTCATAACATGTCCTTGCTGGGGTTCCACCCACTGAGCCAGGAAAACAGGCCTTTTTGAAGCTCTGGTGCCCCCAAGCTGTCCCTGGCGGCATGGTAGGACAGTGGTTAGCACTGCTGCTTCACAGCGCCAGGGACCCGGGTTCGATCCCTGGCTGCGTCACTGTCAGTGCGGAGTCTGCACGTTCTCCCCGTGTCTGCGTGGGTTTCCTCCGGGTGCTCCGGTTTCCTCCCACAAGTCCCGAAAGGCATGCTGTTAGGTGAATTAGACATTATGAATTCTCCCTCAGTGTACCCAAACAGGCGCCAGAATGTGGCAACTAGGGGCTTTTCACGGTAACTTCATTGCAGTGTCAACGTAAGCCTACTTGTGACACTAATAAAGATTTTAAAAGTAGCTGTCAACATTGTCTACAGCAATTCTACTTCTTCCCATTCTGCTAATTGAGGCATTTAAGATATTTATGTATTTTTAATTGGTCCGGTGGATAAAAGTAAACTGTTTCCTCCAGTGGGCAAGTCCAGAACAAGGGGGATATAACCTGAGAAACGGAGTTGAGTTAGGGAGGCATGTGGCGCAGTTGTTAGCACTCGGACTGCGGAGCCGAGGACCCGGGTTTGATCCTCGCCCTGGGTCACCGTCCGTGTGGGAGTTTGCACATTCTCCCCGTGTCTGCGTGGGTTTCACCCCCATAACCCAAAGATGTGCCGGTTAGGTAGATTGGCCACGCTAAATTGCCCCTTAATTGGAAGAAGAAAAATTAATTGGCGACTCTAAATTTATTTATTTTTAATTAAGTTGAGTTGTTTTGAGATGATGCCAGAAAGCCATTCTTCAAATGAAGAATAGTGAAACTCTGGGACTCCTTCCTCCAATTAGCTGTTGAGATGAGTTCATTTGAAAACTTCCAAAGTGCTACTAACCGATCATTAGATAGGGGCAAGGAGGGATGTGAAACTGAGGCAGTAGATGGTGTTGAGATACAATTGGCTATGATGTAATTGAGTGGCAGAACCTCCTTGACTGAATGGCTCCTATTCCACTAGGGCCACAACTGTCAGTCATCACTTCACTCAAACCCTTTCTTTTTTCTTAAATTTAGAGTACCCGATTCACTTTTCTACTTAAGGGGCAATTTTAGCACATCTTTGGGTTGTGGGGGCGAAACCCACACAAACATGGGGAGAATGTGCAAACTCCACACGAACAGTGACCCAGAGCCAGGATCGAACTTGGGACCTCAGCGCCCTGAGGCAGCAATGCTAATCACTGTGCCACCGTGCTGCCCCCAAACTCTTTCTTCTTATTGCCTTTGCCCCCCCCCCCCCAACCTCTAATAACCTCCATAAAATCTACTTCTTTGATTTCACCCCAGCTCACTTCCCCTCACATCTCTTCCAAATTTTCCCACTTGGAACTATTTTGCCATAGGAGGCGGTGATGTAGTGGTATTGTCATCAGAGTAGCACTCCAGAGACCCGGGATAGCTCGGTGGCACAGTGGCAGCACAGTTGCTTCACAGCTCCAGGTCCCAGGTTCGATTTACGGCTTGGGTCACTGTCTGTGCGGAGTATGCACGTTCTCCCCATGTCTGCGTGGATTTCCTCCGGGTGCTCCAGTTTCCTCCCACAGTCCAAAGACATGCAGGTTAGATTGGTTGGCCATGCTAAATTGCCCTTAGTGTCCAAAAAGATTGGGTGGGGTTACGCGGAGAAGGTGGAGGTGTGCGCTTGGATAGGGTGCTCTTTCCAAGGGCCGGTGCAGACTCGATGGGCTGAATTGCCTCCTTCTGCACTGTAAATTCTATAATGCCCTGGGAACCAGGTTCAAATCCCACCGTGGCAGATGGTGAAATTTGAATTCGATACAAATCTGGAATTAAAAGTCTAATGGTGACCGTGAAACCATTGTCAATTGTTGTAAAAACCCATCTGGTTCATTAACATTCTTTAGGGAAGGAACTCTGCCATCCTTACCCGGTCTGGCCTACATTTGACTCCAGACCCACAGCAATGTGTTTGACTCTGAAATGGCTTAGCAAGCCACTCAGTCCAAGGGCCATTAGGGATGGGCAATAAATTCTGGTCCAGCCCGGATCCCCGAACGAATAAAGGAAATAGGTGGAGTTGCTTGTTTGCTATTTGTTGATGGTGGCACATTATTATTTTTTTTAAAAGTATTTTTATTGAACTTTTAACATTTTATACAAATCAAAACAAAA